>NC_080562.1:5226666-5597500 GCF_030253575.1 Rhododendron vialii | reverse complement strand
AGTGTAAAAATTATACACAATAAGGCACACAAAAAGACAAATTTTGAAATACCATTATAAAACAATAGAGTGCCAAAATCATTTTTCCATGATTAAACTTAGGGTAAATTACACTGGCATCCTTTGTGTCTTTTAAATAGCCCTCATACACTCTACTTTTTGAAATATTAGTTTCACACCTTAGAGCATACACAGTGGAATAAGCAAAACAAAAAATTGTTAAAGTTAGCAATGTTTGATCAAAAAGTACTCACATTGGAATAACCAAACTTAGCAACCTCTTAACAACTCATCAAATTTTGGCTATTCAATAATCAAAGCTAGCAATATTTTGTCAATAACCAAATTTTATCTCTCTCTCTCTCTCAAAACAATGTTTTTAAAACATAATTTTAAAAAACTGTAACTTTCAATTTTTTTTTCCTGTTTTTTTCAGAAACTTTTTTTTTTACAAAAAACAATTTTTTCAAAAATTTTAAATAACTATAAGTAAATAAAGTGTGTTTTTCAAAAATCTATTTTTGAAATTTCAAAACTCTTTTATAGAAAATTGTTTTTTACACAAAATCTATTTTTAAAAAATTGTATTTATAGTTTTTAAAATTTCAAAACTATTTGTGTAAATATAATTCTTTCAAAATTTCTCCAAATTGTATTTACAGTTTTTAAGTGAACAAAGTGTGACTTTTTTTTAACTGTTTCTAACATAAACTGTTTTTTTTTTCCTTCAAAAATCGCTTTTTCAAACAATATGCATGAAATGGGGGGAAAAAGTTTGGAGGGCCATTGGTTTTTATTATGGGTAAAAAATAACCAATGTGTGATTTGACATTGCTAACTTTAGCAATCTCTAAATGGATAATCAAAATCTGATGTGGCATGTTTTGATTATTCACAATTGCTTATTCCACTGTTGATGCTCTTACAAGACCAAATTATCTTCGCTTTTGCTAATCTCCGCCCACTAGGCGAAGGATAATTAGTATATAATGATAAATAAGTTTAGAAATTAATACACATTTCACGAATATTCATACACTTTTTCAAATATCGATGCACTTTCTACCTATTATCCTACGCTTAATGGACGGAGATTATCATTTTTCAATTATCTTTAATGCTTGTTATGAACTCATCCAAGTACTCAATTGCTTGTCAGTTCTTGAGTGAGATAGCACGCTCACATTCCTGCCTTCGATGACATGTAAAAAAAAATATGTATCAGATCAAACAAGGTAATTAGACAGCACTATGATACTCATATGGCACATATACATTCCGTTTGTCTCCCTATAATTTTTGGAGGATCGAATAGACTATGATGAGGAACCACTATCTAGTGCTGTTGGTTGCCTATCACTTCCTTTCTTTTAGGAGACGGAGGTTCGAGCCCCTCCGTGAGCGGTTTGGGGTCAGGGCTATGAATAGTCCCTGCATCCCTCTGTGCTAACCTAACACA
Organism: Rhododendron vialii; assembly: GCF_030253575.1. NCBI lineage: Eukaryota > Viridiplantae > Streptophyta > Magnoliopsida > Ericales > Ericaceae > Rhododendron > Rhododendron vialii. The sequence continues at coordinate 5,596,041 of NC_080562.1, read as the reverse complement.
CCCTGCTAATGTACCCTTGCTTACTATACCATACAGCAAAAAAAAAGAAAAAAAAAGACTATGATGATGAAAGTATGGCAATCGAGAATCTTACTTGGAGAGGCATTGCAACGCTCATGGTTGAGTTCTTTGTTTGCCTAACGTTACAACGAAGGGTAGCAACAAGAGATTTTTGTAATCCTTTCTTGAAAATTTTGGTCGGCATGTATAAAAGGGTGAGGATTCAAATGGGTGCGTCCTGCATTAATCTGAGGGTTTAGTTGTAAATTTCAAAATTTTGGGATGCAATGTTCTTGCGGTTGCTTGGAGCATATGGCTATATAGAAATGACGTGATTTTGAACAATAGTTGCTTGGATTTGGAGGAGGTCGTAGATATGTGCAACATTAGACTAGTACATTAAATTGGGTGATCGCTACAGCGGAGAAAATGAATACTTCATTGTAGATTTTGTTCGATAGATGTATTGACAGATTTATGGGGATGAAGATGAGGAATAAAACTATCTTAGCTAAGTTTAAACCTTTGAAGAAGCAAGGGCGAATCGAGGAAAGAAGACCATAGGTCAGATATTAAAAAATCCCATCAAATGGTTATCATTTTTATTTGATTTTGACACAATTGACCCCACATATGTGTATCAGAAAACACCTAAAAAGTTCAATTAAAAAACGTTCTTTTACCCCCCTTATTATTGTAAAATCGGTTAAATTCTTAATTAATCACTCTATGGCCTATGTATTTGACTCCACTATGGGTGAGTTCACGCTAACTTTTGTTTGGGCATAGACGTTAAAATACCACTTGTTTCCACTAAAAATATCAAACATACCATTTGGACAACAAAGTTAAAAGAAATGAGTTGTTTTGAATAGTGGGTATTTTTGGTCCAGAATCAGAGGCGACTCTGCCCTATAGGGTGTGGGGTCGCACGAATTTTTTTTTTTTGCTTCATTATTGTACAAAAAAATTTTCTCAATTCATAAATGATCCCAAAAAAATTTTACTGACACCACTTTAGATTATTTCTCTCTTAAAATTTTAACAAAAAAATCACCAAACATAAAAAATACCAACTACTTTTAAAATAATTAATTTAGGCCAAACTCACCTTAACTCGAAAATCACGGTATCTCAAGCACCAACTCAAGGAAAAAATAACACATAAATTGTGTCAGTATACGTAAAAGCGTGTATCGTTCTACAACTTCCAAATTTTCTTTACTTTGGAGATGGTATTTATCAAATAAATCGAAGAGGTGTCAATCGTACATTAATCAAGTACAAATCTTCGTTCTACCTATGGAATGAAGAGCATGCTATAATCCAATCTCACATAACAAAAAAAAAAAAGGACTTTAAAGGCTATGGAGAAATTCTTTTATTTTAAGTTTTCAACCGGAGTCGTAATTTTTTCGATCAGCAAAAAAGATTTCATTTAATCTTTGAAAAGGGATACAAAGATTAAACAAATTTCGAGCACACCAACAAAAAATCATCCGAAAACCAAACCAAATAAGACGGCAAGAAGCCAACCAAAACACCACGATCAAAGCAAAAGCCTCAACCAGAGCCGTAATTGCTTGTAATCATAACAATAAACGACTAAAAGTGCTCACCCTTTTTTGTGGTCAAGTATAAGTGGAGGTTGAAACTTCCCTAACTTTGGGAGCCAACCTGCACCATCCTTTTTCTTCCTTGCACGAATCTCCTTGGACTAGAAAGAAGTGCCAAGTTGTTGATACACAATAGCCGGTCATAATATCTCGGGGTCTAAAGAAGGGGCTTTATTTTTTTCTTAAGTAGGTATTTTGTTTTTGGTGATGCACGGTGTTCAGGACTAGATTACGTATATCTCAGACTAATTTCTATAGTCCCTCTTACAGCCGTTTCACACACTTACATGTGCGGACGCGGGGGGCTGCTGTCCCCAAGGTGACAGCAGCGTGCTGCTGTCCCAATTTTGGGGTCCACCCTAGTCTCTTTCCAATGATCTGAATCGTTCGCTTTGTAGAGCTCGTCGAGTAGAATAACTATGCAAAAAATCAGCTTAATTGGATATCATTAAGTACCTGATCGGAGCCCATATAACTGTCAGTACATGGGTTACAGTAGATTTGATCCAGTATTTAGGATCCATTTTTTTTAAGATAAAAAGGTTCCGATCAAGTACTTAATGATATCCAATTAAGCTGATTTTTTGCATAGTTGTTCTACTTGACGAGCTCTACAAAATGAACGATTCAGATCATCGAAGCGAGACCGGGGTGGGGCCCAAAATGGGGTGCAGCAGCCCCACTCCCTCCCTTACATGTGGGGGTAAGGTGACCTCAATAGTTACTGGCACGGAAAATCGAACTTGAAACCTTAGGATGAAACAAATACTTAAGTCTCAGTTCTAAACCATTTGGCCAACCCCTTAAAATTGTCTTATAGGTATGTTGGGTATACCAAAGATAGTTAACGTCTTAATTGGCTTTTTGGAAAGACTATGACGACCGACTCTTGAGCTTAACTCAAGACTGGGCTTGGATACACTGACGGCTTGTTCCTTTGGGATCTTAAAATCTCTAAGCATGGTCCTCAATAAATTTTTTCTATCTATCTTTTTTCACTTATTACTTTTAAAAAAATTCTCTCAAAATCTAAATCGAACAAGGTCTGAATGTTTGCAAACACCAAATCTATATGGTTAACCTGGAATGCTGAAACTATTAGGATCAAGCGCTTACCATCTTATCAAAACTCGTAGGTAGTGGTAAATGTGCAACTCTATTTCCTTATACTGAAGCGTAGCAGGCCCCAAGCGCCATGGTTCGACCCACGTGGGCAGGATGATGGCCCGTTGAGTTTTGTTCACCCTTCACTTAAGACGGTAAACATTATTCTCTTTCTTATTAGTTGATGATGTGGATCTCACCACAAAGTGATGTCATGCTTACCAAAAAATGTATTGCAGGAATAAGACCTACCTCATTTAAACCAATAAGAGGGAGTAATGTTCACCCGATTTTTTAAAGAGGATGAACAAAATTGCACTCAAACGCGAACCAATAAAATTTTGGGAATAGAGACCATTCAAAATTCAAATGGTGGATTCGCGATTGCGGTCATTCTCATTTAGAAAGAATTTTTTTGTCCCAAAGCTACTGTACTTGCACATGATAAGATGAACAGCCAAGCTAGGCAGGCAGCAACCTTTCACATTGGATTTGCACCAGAAACATCTCTTTCACCCTATGGGCATGACTGTTGGAAACCCCACTTTTCTTTCAATGGCACAAACAGCACCGTTAAAACTCAATCTTCTTCGAATGAAATTTCTGAAAGTCTCCATGGGATAACAATATGCCACCACCAGAGGTAGTGGTGCTATGACATTTTTCTCCCAATTCATTGATTCCATTTTTAAATAAGAAATGGCCGGCGTACGTGATGATAAGTAACTCAAATGTTGTACTAGCTTTTTAGGAAAACAGAATTGAGACCCTCTCGCTAGTGGGGCGGTGAAATTGTTCCCTCAGAAATTAGTCGATGTAGCATATATAAACTGACCCGAATATTTTGAGTTATGAAAAAAACCAAGGAAAATAGGCAAGTACCAGATACGTTTCCAATATTTAATATCCCTTGCGCAGATGTTGATGCAACGGTTAATACACTTGCATTGTGATCATCTTGTGTCACTAACACATGAAAAGCATAATTCATGGTATGATGAGTCCAACCTTTGTCTTGTTTGGATCGCTCGTATTGAGTAAGAAAATTTCCAATATAATAGTTATTTGTAATGCCTTTTTTACATAGTGTGGGACCTACACATATATGAGGCCCACATCATGTGACAGTGTATTATTATAACTGTTGCATTGAAGAATTTTTCGTAATTGAGTCATCGTGACCCATAATAAATTGGGGGGGGGGGGGGGGGGGGGGGGGCAGGGGAGGGGGAGGGGGAGGTTGTCACCAATTTACACGATCATAGTGGAGTTGAGTTTTGTTCATCCTCCATTTAAGAAAGTGAACATTATCTTTCTTCTTATTTGTTAAAATGATGTGGACCTCATCACAAAGTAATGTCATTTTTACCAAAAAAATATATTGCACTGGCGGGACCTACACTATTTCAACCAATGAGAAGAAGGCTAATGTTCATCTTTATTTAAGGAGGATGAACAAAATTGCACTCCAGAGGGAGTGCAAGTGGGGGGCCTGACACAAACTTTAATTTAGGTAATCTCATATTTCTACATCTATGTCTTCTTTTTTCATTTTTTTATCAGCCATCTATGTCTATTTTATGACAATAAAATTTAGTAAGTTCAAAATTACTATTATAAGTACTTTTTAACTTTAAGCCCCTGCAAAATTTTACCGGAATCCCTTCAAATGCAAAATCATTCACATTGGCCTCATGTTTTATCAAATTTCTAAGCTCACCGGCCGCTACATAATGTATGTAGAGGTTAGAATTTTCAATATAATACGCTACGCAAAGGCATTTAACTAAAGGGACAAGGACATTAATGCAAGAGTGAGTCAATGATAACATTCGGCCACTGCATAATTTATGTAGAGGTTAGAATTTTCAGTATAATACGCTACGCGAAGGCATTTAACTAGAGGGACAAGGACATTAATGCAAGAGTGAGTCAATGATAACATTCGATCTCCCAAAATAGACCATATTATTGTATCATTTGATCTGTTACCAATGCATTAGTGATATGGACCCTTTCGTTTATCAGAAAGTCTGCACACATACAATCTGTGCACAGATTGTGCACAGATTTTGTTGTGGGGTTCACCACGGGTCCCACACAAATCATTCGAGCCGTTCATTAAATGTAAAATATTTTTTCAAGGGTCCCCGTAAAAAATAATCTTAATCTGATACCTATAGATGCTTGATCCAATCGTATAACTTTTCATTATCCGAAAATCTGAATGAAAAGTTAGATGGTTGGATGAAGCACCTATAGGTATTGGATTGAGCTTATTTTTTACGGGAATCCTTGAAAAAATGTTTTACATTTAATGAACGGCTTGGATGATTTGTGCGGGACCCGTGGTGGGCCCCACAACGAAATCTGTGCACAGATTGCTGTGTGTGTAGCACAGTTCTTCGTTTATCTCTGCTTAATACATGTGCATGTCGAACAACATTCGATTGTAGTCACCAAAACCATGGGGTTGTGATCAGCAAAACACAGCAGCGTGCAGCAATGCGCAATCTCATCATCTAAAAGTGTTTTGAATGGTTCAGATTTTAAAAAAACTCACTCTTCCCTAGTGAAGTTTTTTTAAAATTCGGATCATTAACTGCTGAGACGAACGGTGAGATGAGACAACTACACGTTGTTGTGTTTGTTCACAGTAGCCCCCGCTCCAGCATGGGAACATGCAGGAACAGTAAACTAGATACTACAAATAAAGCAACCAAACCTATATTCACATCAACGGATCCAGGAACTGTGTTGTGCAACTGTACTGTGCAGCCCGTGCTGCACAGCACGCTGCACAGCCTTTTCGGCATCGGTCCGACGATCGGAGACGTCCACTGTGTAGAGCTCGCCAAATACTACAAGTGTACCAAATATCAACTCGATCAAATATCATTAAGTGCCTCATCAGAATCCATATAACTTGAAAAAAAATGAATCCTAATGGATACGAAACACTGGATCAAAACCACTGATCCATTTTTTTCAAGTTATATGTATTTTGATGAGGCAGTTAACGATATTTGATCGAGTTGATTTTTGGTACACTTGTAATACTCGACGAGCTCTACGTAGTAGACGTCTCCGATTATCGGACCGATGCCGGCAAGGCCGCGCCAGCGGCCGCGCAGCATGCTGCACAGCACGGAGCTGCACAACACAGTCCGCGGATCCCACATCTACTCCCTTGCAAGATTCTTCTTATTTAGAATCTCAAATACCATGAACCATTCAAAAATCAAAATGACAATTATAGTTTCCCATTTGAAGAAGACGTGTTGTAGTTTGCACCAACTTTTTGAAGTCTATAAATACCCATAGACATATTGTTCACAAGAGCAGAGCCATAATTTGATATCTTTTGGCCTACAAGACAGGAAAAAGAAAATAAAAATCTCTCTCGGCCAATGGCTAGAGCCAAGGTCCTATGCACTTCTGCCTTTCTTATTGTGTTAATTTTGTCTTATGGACTTGTTCTCTCCGAGGGAAGGCAGTTGAGTAACAACTCTGGCAATGGCGGCGGCAGCAGTGTTGACAGTGGTGGCAGTTCTATCACAGATGGAAAAGAAAATACACCTGTCGGACCAGGCCACAGTCCTGGAGTTGGTCATTCTGTTGGACCAACACGCGCGGATCCATGAGTATGATATAATCAATAGGCTACAAGATTAAAAAAATAAAAATAAAAATAAAAATATTGTTATGTTATATAAGGATTGGATCCTATATTTTAAGACTATTGTAATTAAGTGTTGTCTAGTTCCTTCAGCTTAATTAGTCTAAATTAGCATATATACAAGTTACCGCATGTGTATTATCCAGTTTTTCAATTAATTAATGTGTAATACAGTTTTTATGTACCTTAATATATATGCAGAAAAAAATTTGCGCCTCTAAGATTTTTTTTTTTTTTTAACATCAATATATATTGCGTTGCTCAGATGAACTTGGTTTTAGTTTTTATCCACACATTAATTTCTATCTGCAATTTTCTTTGCATTATTTATAGTTTTGCCAAAAGCACTCATACTATATACTCCACAATCTATACCTAAGTCACAATTCTTCAGCATATATGCAAGGGCGGCTCAACATGGTTTCCAGGGGTTTGCATACGAACCCTCTGGATTCAAAAAATACACTAAAAATTTCGTATTTCTTTTATATAATTGTATGTTTCCTTAATATTGTCGGTACTGAATCATTCATACATAGTCGAAGTAAGTGAAAGATCACTTAAGTTTGTGAGTAAAGTAGGGTACCATAGGTCAATTAACCAAAATAAATTAGGCCCAATAAAATTTCATACAAATGTAAATATGTGCATTATACGCAGAGCTTCGTATACAAAAAAATTTCTTTACAATTTTGTCACCGCTGAACTAAAATTCTGGAGCCGCCGTTGATATATGACTCTTCACCCTCACTCTCAATTCGCGCAATCACTCTCATGTATTGTATGGGTTGATGGGCGCACCAGAATTCTTAACTTTGGGTCTGTTGTGTCTTCCTTTTGTCGAAAGCCCGAGCTCATAGAGGACGAGAGGGCCGGAACATTTAATTGTTTTCCTTTGAAGGGGAAAATACTCTTTGTTTAAGGGTGTTTGGTTATCCTATTTTTTGGGTTTTTGCATTTTGATTATTGACTTTTTGAATTTTGGTCAGAAGGTGTTTTGAATATGATAGAGTGTTTGAGAGATATGTGCAGAATACATTTTGTAGGTCTTTTTTTAACCAAAATGAAAAAAAAAAAGAGTAAAAAATGAGAAGTCAAAAAGCTTCTATTCCCTTACTTCTTACTTCGCTTCTCTAAACATAAAAAACAGAGAACTCATTTTCCGAAAATGAGTTTAGCCAACACCTAGCCAAATACGTAGAAGTTGAAAATGAGGAAAAGAGAATGAAAAAAAGAAGAAGAAGCTGCCATGCCAAACAGGCCCCAAGCCTAGTTGCATTTACGTGCGCCGCGCCGGTTAAATCATTTAAATATTTCGGTGTGAACCATAAAAGCAATTTTTTTTAAAAAACTAGTCTGCTGGTGAATATTGAACTCCAAATAAAAGTCTGGTATAGTAGTTTTATTGAACTTCACTGACCTATTCTATACTTCAGCTAACATCATGACTTGGTCAATTGGGTCACTAAATTGTGTAGCTGCACTTTGCACGATGAAGTTTTTGGTTCGATATCTATATCGATATGTTCGACGTCAATATTGATATCATGACTTGGTCAATTGGCTCACTAATTGTGTAGCTACACTTTGCACGATAAAGTATCAGGTTCAATATCAACATTGATACCCATTGTACCCTTAACAATTAATATAATTAAAACAAACAATATTTGAACTAACATGATAAAGATATGGAAATGATAATGCCATAACTCAATTTGTTGCTTCCAAAATTCAAACTAAAATTTATCTTTAAATGACTTATTTGTCCTCCTGAGTCCTAACCCATCATTCAGTGCAATCTTTTCTACTATTTCTTCTTCCTCCCTTGCTCATTCCCAACTCGTTCTCTGCCATTAAAGGAGCTCGATCGATACCAAGAAATAACGAGCGAGTTGTTGACACTGGCCCCGATTACATACTCTTGACTCGTCAAATCATGACTAATAAAATATCCTCAGTCGGCTGTTTGATCAAGTACGAGAATTTGGAAATGGTTATATAGATGTTGACCCACTTAAAAAAAAAAAAAAAACCCAGTGACCTCCGCCATTGAAGCCCTTCTCAAGCTTGAGCACTGAATAACTCTAATCCGAATGTCCATGAGCAATCCTAAATTCCTAATTCAAATCTTGCTCCAGTTCGAAGCTGCTTTCAGAGCTCAAATAGCTTCACTGTAATTTGAAGAAAACTTGAAGAAAAAAGTGAGAGAATAAGTTACTTTCTCCATTGCTAAGTTGATTGGGTTTAACAAAGATGTGGGTTTCATTCAGATTAAAGATCAAGTACAAGTATGAACGATCAACAACTGGGTTTTGCAAGTGAAGAAAGCATCGCGCAATTACGTATTATTTTACAGGTACAGGCCTTAGGAGAGTAGATTCAGGGATGTTTCGATTTGAGCTGCAAGTAGACAGATGATCATAGAGTAGAATCGGGGAGGATGGGGACATATGACAAAGCAGCATAATACAAAAGAAAAAATTGGGTGTTGGCGTTGCATGATGGCTTGGATTTATAGGGGGGCAAATAAGTCATTCACCGTTTTGGTAGAAACAAAATGGATTTTGGCAGCAACAAATTGAGTTTTGGCATGATTATTTTCCTAAAGTAAATCAATTCCTTAAATGGTGCAACCCAAGCAATTCAATGGGTTTTCTTTTTTCTTGTCATATTTTAGAGAAACTTATATTCTCCCAATCCAACTCATCACCTAAAGTATCAGCATATTCTCTATATAAGTTAAACTCATAATCTTACTGTACCTAAGTATAGCTACACAATCATTGGGCAAATTGTTCAGATTCAATAGAGCTATTTAAGCAAGCTATATAAAACGAAAGACAAATATGTTTCTTATGAAAAACACGTCTCACTTGTTTGGTTTTGAGAATTTTTTTTTGATGTAATGAATAGAGACAGATAAATAAAGAAATTTATTGAAAATCATACAAAGAGTAAAAACTTTTTTTCAAAACTGATACCATTTTCATAGTTCAAGCCTCATGATTAGTTAGTTTGCATGAATCTTTGAACCCCTAGTCATTAAATCGAAATGTATTGGCAAATAAATATGTGAGTGATTTCCTATTAGCGAGAAATGACTGTATAGATATTGACACACTAATCATCGTACAATAAAAATTATGAATGAATCTTAAAAGGTTACGATAAAGGTAAAAAAATTCCATCTTAAATATTTTAGCTTTACTTCAATTTAAACTTAGGTGAGTTTGACCTTAATTTTTTATAATAAACTTTTTACATCCTTCAAGTCAAGAAAAATAAATAATTAAAAATATTAACACAAAAGTAACAATAGTTCAAAAAAATTTTAAAAATAATTAATTTTAAAAATTCAGGCCAAAGTCTGAACCAATCATTTGTTATCACAACGGTTCTGTTAAATTTGTTCTGATTTATCTTATTCATTTAGAAGAAGGAAAATAACTTGTGCTACTATTTCTGTATCCTTTTACCCATCAATCAACTTCTTACCTTTTTATCCTTTTTATTACATCACTGAAAGCTGAAACCTGGAAATTTCCCAATGTAGATGTCATCAGAGTTTGTGCAGGCCAGCCACAAAAACGCAAACAACCCAAGAAAAAGAAAAGAAAAAGAAATTAAATTAATAAACAAATAAAACCCTAAAAACATTTTCAGCCAAGAAAAGGCAAAACCTGGGGTGGCGGCCGACCCCCAAACCCCCCAAAACAGCTGTTTCCATCCATCCACAGATGATAACCAAACATCCAACGGTCCAGATCGCAAGCCACAACTTAATCCAACGGTTCTCACCCCCACCGCGTCATAGCATACTAAATCCACCCCCCTCCCTCACTCTGTATCCCCTGTCGTCCTCAACTAATCCCCCCTCCCTTTCTCTCTCTCTCTCTCTCTAAAAATACCCAGATTCAATATCCATTACCATACTTATACACCCACAGAAATCTAACCTTATACACACAGATATCAGGAATATAACCCTGTTTGTATACCCAATAAATCAATTTGAAAGCTTGTATTTTTGGAAAGAGAGAGAATAAGAGAGATGCAGCCCAGCAACGGTTCTGATCCACAAAAACAGGGGCAGCAACAGCACCGCCCTGCGGCGGCGCCGTCCGCGGCGCTGCAGCAGCAGCAGTGGGTGGCGGCGATGCAGTACCCGGCAGCGGCGGCGATGGTAATGCAGCACCACGGGATGATGCCGGTGCCGCCGCCGCCGCATTACGCGCCCCAGTACCTGCCGTACCACCCTCACCACTACCCTCACCCGCATCAATACCATCACCATGTTCAGCAGAACCAGCAGCAGGGATCCAACGGCGAGAACAAAACCATCTGGGTAGGTGATCTGCATAATTGGATGGACGAGGATTACCTCCACAGCTGCTTCACTTCCACCGGAGAGGTACCTTATCAAGATTTAATTGTTCTTTTCGTGCATATGGGTTACTGGGTATGATTTGATTTTTTGTGTCTGTTGATTCTGTTTTCTTATCTACTGGTTAATTTGCGTGTTTGAAATATTAGGCAGTTTGTGTGACTGTTGGGATAAGTTGAAAGCTGGTATCTTTTTCTTGAAAAAGACATTTATTTTGACTCGAATTGATATGTTGTGGATAATGGAGAAATTTGATATTAGTGCGTTATAAAAGTAACTGTTTTGGTATAATGCAGGCATTTTCTACCCATTTATTGCCTTTCAATACATTTGGGTTATTGAGTATGCTTTAGCTTTTATATCTGTTGATGTTGTATTCTTATCGATTGCTTAAGTGTTACGTAGGGAGATAGAGCTTGGGTTGTGTGAGACGAAAGGGTGGTTTGACTTTTTGAAATTTAGGAAGTTTGTGTAGGGTAACTTTTCTTGAAAAAGCATTTATTTCAGGTTGAATCGATTATATGTGGATAATGGTAAAGTTTGATATTAGCGCGTTACAGAAATAACTGTTCTTGGTAGAATGCGTGCATTTTTTTCCACTGATCATTTAAATACAAAGTGGACACTTTTTTCCCGAAATGACAAAATAAGGATTCAGGAGACAGTCAACTCTTTATTCATTTCGAATACATGACACATGGAAGAAGGTGGGTGAAAGAGAGGGGGACACAGAGCATAGAAAAGATTCTAGCTTTGTGTTTTTCTGTATTGTACTTAGAGGATTCTTCAGGGCAGGGGAAGACACGGCTCCATATAGCTCACCCAAAGGACCGTCTCTGCTTGATGGAAAGGAGTCCTATTGAGGTCATTATCGTAGGCATCTTAGTTACATTGTTCCCTACCTTGTAAGTGTTCTTTGCGGATTATATAGAAATTAACTGCCTAATGTAATTGTTGTCTACTTGTATTTGTTAAAATCGTTGTTATGATGCTATAAAACAGGGTGGGACGTGTGTACCTTTTCAAGTTTTCTTCGGTTCCAAAACTGACTTAGAAATGTGGTAGTGTAATAAGTTGGTGGGCAATGATGTAGAGGGCACCAGTCGAAGTGATGGTGACACTTTTACAACTGTAGTTGCAATTGTACTCTCAAGCAAAATTGCGGTAAGATAGGTGCATTTGTCGTAAGTGGTAAACATGGAAGTCTGAAAATGAACTTGAGAACTTATGTGCTATTCCCGATGGTTTGTAAGTTCCCATAATGGTTATAATTCTTTGACTGATGATATATTGCCTTGAGGTGTTATGGTTTCAGATACTTTTCAAATGACTTGCTTCACCAATGTGCTGTTAATTTTGGTGGTTACATTGGCTGCACTATGTGAATTGATTGGGGATTGCAAATTCGTTGGTGAATGTTGAGCAGTACATAATTGTAATACGTAATATACATCTAATAAGCAGTCATTTTGTAAAATTAGTCATTGCTTTACCTCTGCCAAAAGTAGTCATTGCTTTACCTCTGCCAAAATTAGTCATTTTGTGTATTATGCATTTTGTAAAATGAAAGCAGGTTTTGGGTGCATTGTGACATTAAACCAAGTTTAATGATTTTTTTTTATCTCCATCTTCTTCCAATGGATGAATTGATAATTTGATCCTACTTTTGCCGTTTACACTCTATTTACTATGCCTTGTTCACTTGCAGGTCACCTCCATTAAGGTTATTCGAAATAAACAGACTGGGCTGTCAGAGGGTTATGGATTTGTGGAGTTCTTTTCCCACTCTGCAGCAGATAAAGTCCTACAGAATTATACTGGAAAACAAATGCCTAATACTGAACAACCTTTCCGCTTGAACTGGGCTTCATTTAGCATGGGCGATAAGCGTGCAAATAATGGTTCTGATCTTTCTATATTCGTAGGAGATTTAGCCTCAGATGTTACGGATAGCCTACTACATGAAACTTTTTCGAGTAAATATCCTTCCATAAAAGCTGCTAAAGTTGTCATTGACGTCAATACTGGCCGTTCAAAAGGTTACGGTTTTGTAAGGTTTGGAGATGAGAATGAGAGGTCACAGGCTATGACTGAAATGAATGGTGTATATTGTTCAAGCAGGCCTATGCGCATTGGAGTCGCAACTCCTAGAAAGTCATCTGGCTATCAGCAGCACTATTCCTCTCAAGGTAACAAATACTTTCTTTCTTGCAAAGACATTGTCTGGATTTATGTTTGTACACGTTTCTGCTTTTAATTATCTTGTTCTACCACTCTAATAACTTTCAATCGTGTTCCATCCCCCTGAACCAATGCCAAGTATATCATGCAGTGCCTTCAAAATTGAGTAAGGCAACCAAGATTTCTGGAGCATCCTATTGATAATTGATTGTCTCACTTCTCCCATACCATACTTGTATATAGCTCGGCCTTTTTTGTTTTTGTAAATGGCTTTGGTGTTTAGAAGGTAGGGTTTTGAATGGGTGGTTTAGTTCGAGGGACAGATTATGGAATCTCTGCTTCACTGCCCCTTCATAAGTTCCATGTTGCTTTATATATGTTCAGTTAACAACTTACCTTTGAAATTTTTATGAGCCTGTGCCTTTCTTTTTATGTGTGGCATTTCACATGTAAAAGGCTAATTGTTATCTTGGTCTCATGACTTATTTGGCACTGCTCTATATATTCCTTTACATTCATCATTTACCTTTATCCTAACGTACGTACACTTTAAGGTCCCCTTCTAGTCAAGGGGAAAAATCCTTATTTGCACATACATTCCTGTGAAATTCTTATAGGTGTTTGTTCTTATGCCAAGAAATAGCAGGAATAAAGCAATGGTAACACTGTATCCATTCCTGTGAAATTCTTATAGGTTTGTTTATGAGATGATGGTTCTGATTGTGTGAGAATTTGAATTTAGATGAGCCAAATCTAGTCGAATTGATGTTCGGGTGGTGGTCACTGTGGCGAGGGCAATGGTGTAAGGGTGATCTGGATGAGCCGTGGGAATGGGCAGATGGTAATACAGATCATCGATGGTCACAATGGTGGGGGCTGTGGCAATGTGACTGTGACTGGTGTGGTGGTGATGGCTACAATGTTATTGCACCGGGAGACTGTTTGTTATGTTATGCTTTCATGGATGTATGAGGGATTACCCATTATGGTTCTAGCAGAAGTAGAAATTTGGTGAGATTCAGGGGATGGATGGTGGGAGGGTTGCTTATTTGAGATTCCCATTCCTCCTCGGCTTGAGGGACAAAGCCCACTTAGTTCTGACATTTGGTTCCAGTCTGTCAGTTCCCCAAAAAACTGTTAGTCCTGATTGACTAACTGGTGCTTTGGCATGCAAATTCCTACTTTGATCCTAATGGATGATCAAAAATAAAAAAAGTAGGAAAAGCAGGAACCCTAATCCTGAATTATCTTTGCGTGACAAAATTCTTTCCACTCTACTTTGATCCTACCTAATGGATGATCACAAAAAAAAAAAAAAAAAAAAATTGATCATAATGCATGTGCATTTCCTTTTATGGATGCCATCAAATTGAGGTGGAAGATCTAGACCCTTTCAAGAATGCCTAAATCTTCATTCTTTGCCTCTTTAGTCTTGTCTTGACTATCAACTTGGAATGGGTTTAGCGAAAATGCTGAATCTCATTGAGTTAGTGTGGTGAACTTGAGGAGGTTAAAGATGTTGTTGATGGATAAGCTGAAAAGTAACTATGGAATGGGTTTACCTTTTCATCTTCCTTTAATTGGTTCTGTACCATCTCGTCTTTCTTTAAGTTAGATGATGTTATCATTCCCTAGTTGCTCATCAACTTTATCGTAAATCAGCTTCTTTCAGCCCATGTATTTCACAAAAAAATGTATTGCTGAATACTTTATTCTCTTAATTCTTGTTAGCTCTTAATTCATTTGCAGATTTGTTTAGGCTTCTGTTTTGCATACATTACCTTGTTGTCTAACAATGCCTGTTGATCGAGAGTCCAACTAAATGGGTTACATTTTTGCAGGGCAGTTATTCCATGTGACCTATTCGTCTTGTTAATGTTTTACTCGACTATATTAAACTTTCTTTCATTTGGTTTGGTGTTCATAGGTGGATATGTATCAAATGGTGGTCCAGCCCAGGGCTCCCAGTCTGAAGGAGATTCTACAAACACAACTGTTAGTTCTCGAGTCCTTCCATGTGGTTTTAACTTTTAATCCTACCATCTTTCTTTTTCCCCCTTTTTTTGGGTTATGCGTGATTAGTTTATAGATATTTGTTGGAGGGCTTGACCCTAATGTCACGGACGAAGATCTGAGGACGCCTTTCTCTGAGTATGGTGATATAGTCTCCGTGAAAATACCAGTTGGGAAGGGCTGTGGGTTCGTACAATTTGCTAACAGGTATTACTCTGGGTATCGTTTTTGTGATAACTCTGTTGCTCGTATGAAGTTTGATCCTCTTAGTTCTTATGTTTCCATGTCATTTACCTTGGCAGAAATAATGCTGAGGAGGCCCTGCAGAAATTGACTGGCACAACAATTGGAAAGCAAACGGTGCGGCTTTCTTGGGGACGAAATCCAGCAAACAAGCAGGTATTCGCTTTGTCTCTTCCTGCCTTCTATCTTTCCCCATTCGAGCTTGTGTTCTGTCAGACTTTTTCCCGAGAAACCGTACTTTGAAATATTCATTATTGTTCTACATCTATCTAGATACTATGGATTCATGGAATGTTAAAATATGCAGGGAGTCGAGTGACTACATGGAAAAGTTGATGTGATTCCGCATGTTAACATCTTTACTTAGTGTTTCTCTGAAAGATTACCATCAGAATTCGAACCATTTTGGTGACCCAAAAAGTTAAACGGTCCGGAGAACTTGTTTTAAAATGCATATTTTTTGTTATCGGCAGCCCGTTATTTAGGTGGAAACAACCGTTTTTGATTTTTTTCTTGGTCGTCTGTCTTTCTTACTCTACCCATTGGATTTGCAGTTGAGAGGTGACTTTGGCAGCCCATGGAACAGCCCATATTACGGAGGGCAAATGTATGAGGGCTATGGATATGGTTTGCCACCGCCACACAGTCCAAGCATGTACGCTGCGGCTTACGGGGCTTATCCAATGTATGGCACCCACCAACAACAAGTAAGTTAAATGGCTCTACCCAAGGGAAGAGTACGTTTAGTTCTAGCATCCAGACAGTTGCAGACCCGCGTCGTTACAATGGCCTTCTCTTTTCCATGGTTGGCTCGGTCTGTAGAATTTTATGATCCCCTCCAGATGTGCGAGTGGAAATGAATTTTGTTGTCACGAGGTAGTCTTATGTAGGGATTTTGAGGGAAAAAAAACATTTGTTTAGAAGTTCAGATTTAACGTGAAACTTCTCGATTGGAATAAATCGATCTTTCCAAGTGGTGTGGTTGCTGAAGGTTTGTATTGCTCATTACCTATGCGGTGAGCAGCTAGTTTGCTCTGCAGAAAAGCTTATAACAGGATCAGAAGCTGTTGTGAGTTTCTGATAATGTTTAATACTATGGCTTTTTGCCATGCCTTCCATATCTTCGGCATGAAGGCAGAACTAAGGGAGCTGCAGCGACTAGTTGCTTGAACCGATACTTGTTGAGGTTTGTTAACACGGCCTTTTGAGGGCATGCCATATACGAAAGGATTGCTTGCCAGGAAACTATTGTCGACTCGTCGAGTGGCAAATCTGTTATAATCCTCTCCAGGAAACTATTGTCGAGTGGCAAATCTGTTGCCCGATAACTTCGTTTACAGAACAGGGACAATGCTTTCAAATCGGAAACGTTTACAAGACGTTTCATAAACACCATCACAAACACTTTAAGAAACTTATTAAAAAAATTGGAAAACTTTGTATTAAAGCCTTTATTAACGACTGCTCAAGGGCATTGGTTTTTTTTTTTTTTTTAAGTCGTTGAACTATGCATTGAAAAGTGCATGTATCACAAAAGGGTTGGGTTCCTTTCTTTTCCGGTCCATGAAAATGGAGTGGACCATCCGGTTTTTCTGTTTTAGAACCCATCTCACCCATTTTATCTCAAGACAAATGCATTATTAAATTGCATAAAATAATATCCGATCAACCTGATTTTTGGTTTGACAAATATTCTGAACAAGTTATAAAACGTGAACAGTTTGAATCATTAAAATGGATAGAAAAATGACCCACAAACGGAAAAAATGAACAGTGCAGCTCACATGGACCGGAAAGGATCCTCTCCCATCACAAAATGCCTAGACACTTAGATGTATAAATCTTGTCCATGAATGGTCTCAGGACAATCTTTTAAGGAGATGCTATGTTAAGGAACTGTGAAGTTCACGTTTGATAATAAAGTGGGGACAGATTGAAAAGGTGCTCCCGGGATCTGAGACTTTCCTTTTACTTTGATGTATAATATTCTTGGTGTACTTTGCACCCCTTCTGGTCACACGAAAAGCCAGTTTTGCCTGCCCAATGCCCAAAGAGGCATATGGTACTTGAAGTTTGTTTAATAAGTGCACCAACTTGATGACCTACCGGGCCATCTAGATCCTGCCAAGCACCCTTTGTCCAGAGAGTGTCGAGCGGTCGATCCAGCCGTTTATCTTGACAATCAATGGCTCGGATCTTAACCAAGCAATGAACGGTTCTAATTTGTATTCACTCAAATTCAATCTGAGCTATCCATATTGAGATGAACGGCTGGATACCGCTCGGCACCTGCTTGGGGTGCTGCCTGAGTCCTACATCACAAACTTACATAAGAGAGATAAGAGATGATTTTACCAAAAAGTAAGAGGTGTTTGTTCAACTTTTGCCATGTGGGGTTTCAACTCGATAAACAACTGGAGTAGTTTATATGATGGAGTTTATCAAGCTAAAAAAAAAAATCATGATAAAGAAGTCTTGAATTCATATGAGTATTTCATGATTGGCGTTGAACAGTGGTTTTGAAGCAAGCCAAAAAATATATATATTCAAACTGAGTAGTGTTTAAATAAGGGAAGAACATAATAACGAAGTCTTGAATTTCTTGATTGTGGCATATTTGGAGAGAAGTTTTCGGAAAAGAGAAAAGAACCCGAATGACGAAGGAGTCAAAAGTTTTGGAGATAAGTTTTTGAAGAAGAGAAAAGAACAACCGATTTTCCCTTTATGTATCTACTCCCTCCCTCTTCCCTTGGTTGCATTGCTCACTTCACGGTGCTTAATTTTGAAACAAAATGATTAGAGAACCTGATTTGGCGACACAAACAAATTCTGTTGATTACATTTTTCTTCGTCTTTTTTCCAATGAAAGGAAACATAAGTGTCATAACTATCATTCAAATATAGTTAAGTTACGTTATATGCTTTTGAGACATCCAATCAAATCACACATTATCATTTCCCATTTTATGAACATATTAAATCGTGCTATCTATAGAGATGATGGCATACATTTTATTTTATGAGTGCTAATTCTAATATGGAAATGGTATGAAGTTTGTGTAAGATAGATATTGTGTATAGACATCTTCTCGAAGACATTGAAACGATATGGAGATATTGTGTACAGGAGAGATTTTTCAGTGCCGAGCCGGTATATCTCACGTGGTACCCATTCGGCGCTTCCAAGCCGTCCGATACATTTTTGGATTGCTCGAATTGAAACCCTCATTCTCCTCACTCCAATATTTTCTCTCTCCAAATTTGTGCCATTCAAAAATGAAATGAACTGCTCGAATGCACGAGCGAACACCACGTGATACCCGCTCGGCACTAAATTTTTTTTCTGCGTATAGACATTTGGCTAACCTTATCAATCTAGCCTACCTCGCTCCGAGAGGACAATCAAAACCCTGGTCCTACCTCCTCTTCTCAAGCCTACACGTCAGCTCTCTAACCGTTAAAAGCAGAAACCAAACACCCAATGATTATCCACTGGGCCCCGCCATGCCATGTGTGCTTCCAGTAGCTTCCACCGAACTTTCCCGCCGTGACAGTCCGTCGGTGTAACTTATAATCCACAAAAAAATATGAGAAAATCTTCTTTGCAGCACTCAATTGTAACCGTCCAAAACGATCAAGATATTAATGAATTTTTTTTAGAAAAAAGTTAATTTTGACTGGTTATAATTAAAAAAGAATTTCAATCATTAATTACGCAAATAGAATGCTGAGATTGCGCTGACTTGTTCACGGAGCTTCCGTAAAAAAGACTATCTAAAAAAAATGTAGTATCTTCATTAGTCTACTGTAGTACTTACTCCAAATAGTAGGAGAAACAAATTTGAATAGTACAGATACCACCCCTGAGATTTCTCACAAATACTTGACTCCCCCAGGTAAGGGAAATTACATCCCGCCAACTGAGGTTTAACATTGCATCACAATTACCTCCTTCCGCGAGTCAACAACAATTAGGTCAACTAATAGATTTTAGTGACGTCAGCAGTTTAATTTCTCTTAATCCCTATTCGAACCTTTTGGATCTTCTCCAATAACATATTTCGGATGTCATAGAGTAGGTTTAGAGAAATCAAATTTACCATTATGAACTCAAAACTTGGAAATATGCAAACTCCATCGCCAATGGTCCAAACCCCATGTAAACTAGTAGCCACCACCATCTAGAAATTCAATTCCCATAATCTGTATGATTTATCACTATCTTTTTGTCTTCCTCTATTTATACACACAAATGTGTATGCCCATGTGTATGTATAATTTTCTAAAAGTCGCTAGCCGCTGGTCGAACAAAAAATGGCCGCCTAGCTCTAGGCAGAGAGTAGGCCCCGATTAGTCGGCTTCTTAATCTATGCGTTGGAGCAACACCTAGCGCCTAGGAGAGGAGTAGGCGGCCGACTTTTAGAACATAGTGTATGAATATACACACAAACATAACCTAATGGAGGGCGAAATCTCGTTAATTAGACCTAAATCTCACTAATCGACCCAAATCAAAGACTATATTTAGCCAAGTTAACTCTAGTAGAACCTAGACAGAGACAAAAAATTCAACTGCGATGGAAATCGCACTGCACTTTGTTGTAAACCTAATGTTTGGTAGGTTAATCAGGTCCAGTTTTTCAAAAGTACTAAATGAGCTTTTTTTTTTCTTCACAAAATACAAAGGGAAAAAAATTCTTTGGAAAACTAGGCCTCTGTGATATTAAGTGGAGGTCGGTGTGGGGAGAGGGGGAGAGAGAGACGAGAAGCACAAAAATATGAAGGTTTGGGTTCGTATAAGAATACAAAGTGGATAGTATACGAAGTGTATAAGAAGAGGGGGAGAGAGAAACGAGAAGCACAAAAATACGAAGGTTGGGTTAGTGTAAGAATACAAAGTGGATATATACAAAGGGTATGAGAAATCCTTCTTTCTTTTTTCCATTAAAGAACAAGCGGGTATATGTAATTTGAAACTCACAAGGGATGGACTGTATTTGACCGAAACCTCAGGGGTTATGTGGGTAATTTAACCCTTGAAATTAAATTAAACCAGCGGGGGGGCAATATTAGGAAAGGGCAGTGGTGGTCGCAACAGCTGGCCCTTCCCGGTGATCCTCTGCTCAACACGTTACCTCATCCGTCTCCTAGAACAAATATGGCAAAGTTCTCTCTCTCCTCTCTCTCTCTTCCCTCACCTCCTCTGCTCCTCGAAAGGCGCGCCCTTTCTCGCTCCTTCACAGTTCAGTCTTCGCATTCGTCTCCTGTTTGTTCGTGTTCGGAGCCCAAGGTCGTTGTCACTCGAGAACGCGGCAAGAACGCCAAGCTCGTCAATGCCTTGGTAATGTCTCTCTCTCTCTCTCGACAATTCCTCTTCTTTGTTGATTTTGAGAGCATTCGGTTTTCCTTTTTTTTTTTTTTTTTTAATTATGCCTGCATTGTTGAATTCTTTTGGAATCGTGAATTGGAGCTTTTCCGTTACATCTCGCTGTGCAAAATATGGATTTTTAAAGTCCTCTGCTTTGTATGGCTCTCTGATTTCTATTATTCGGTTGTTTTTGTAGACATAAGTTGCCAATTAGGTTTGCGACAATGCGTGTTCGATCAAATGCCATAATGAAGCATGTTTGGTATAAGGGAAACATTAGAAGAAATAATTCTAACATATGAAAGGTGTTATTATTAATCTTGACAATACAAATTCTAAAATGGTACAAAAAGACTGTTGTATATATTTTCGATCTACTTATTCTGTTACTAATGCATCGTAATCTACAATGATAATTGCGTATAATTTTATAGATGTCTATCCATTTTTAAGAGAAAATCTAATTTACCGCTGAGGAAAAATTTGAAACGTGGGTAGGGTGATTGCCCGGACTCGTCTGCCCCTTAGTCTGTCCTTTTTGGTATATATGTACCTCCGTTTCTGATTTCTTGTGTAGTTATTGAATAAAGGAGAGGATGCAAATTGTGAAGTTAAGCACTTGCTTTCCTTTTAGCAATGCCTTCTTAAAAGGGTAGTGGTATCTTTATAGATGTATTAGCAGATTGAAATTGGGATTGTAATGCAGCTGAAATTTTGGGTTTAATTGGGCTGAATTTTGATGCAGAATTATAAGTTTGGAGGGGTAAATTGAAATTTACAGGCCTGTTGGTGGATGTTTTTGAGAAATTCGAGTCTAGGTTTTGTTCAAGTTTTGTGATTCTGTGAACTAGATTGCTTGTAGAACTTAGTGTCATTTGAGCCTCCTTCTAGGTGCTAACTTAATAGTTTTTCCTGCATATTGCCAGAATTTATTCAACCGTACTATGTTGGACAAAAAATTCTCTAGACTTGTATTCTTTTAAACGAGTTGGTGGTCAATAGCTTCGCATGGTATCAGAATATGCAATTGAGATATAATAATTTAAAATATGTGCTCGTGTTTGACGCAGTTATGAAGGAGAGCTTGAAACACGTGAGGAGGTGTGTTGAGAATATTACTCCCCTCTCTGACTGCTAAATCTTTTAGATGAGTTTTTTAATTGTCTGATGACTGTGTTATGAGATACATAGTTATATGTCCGCATGTGTGTTTGCATTGGATGAGTAGTATTGCCTGCGAGGAGCGGGAGATGCAATCTGTTGTTCTCTTAGAAAAGGCTGAAAAGCTTCCATAGGGCTGTTGCAATTACAAAGTTTCAGTTTTCACTTTTTCTCTGGAGAAAGATCCATTCTTCACTAGCACTGTTATTGCCTTGTAAGTGCAATGTTACTTTCTGTAGTTAGCACAAAGAAATGTTGATGACGCTTCTGAATTCTGATAAGTAATTTGTAATAAATAGGAATTTCTTTATGTATATATATCTCTCAGTCGGGAAAGAAGGGAATAAGGGTGTTATACGCATGGTAACTCCCTGTAAATGGCATTCTTGCTCATGTCTACAGGCAAAACGTGGAATTAACTGCTTGGAGCTTCCCCTCATTGAGCACACACAGTTGCCAGATTTGGATCAGCTTCCTTCTGTATTGAGTGGTGAGTTCCCAAAGTCTTCCTAGTCTAGCGTTTAAGTGACATATCAGTTTTCAAGATTATAGTGGAGCCTTGTTAAGATGACTTTATTACGATGGAACAGTTACCTAAGTTTTTCTCCATGCCTTGTCCCATTACCTTACTCTTTCTTAATCTTTATTGGAGTCAAGTGCGGTTGAAAATTTGTCGTATATTCTGGGTTTGTTTGAGGTCATTGCGACATCTTGTAGACTTTTAGGCAAATGATCTGAACTGGTCTCTGTATTAGTGACTAAAATTTGGGACGCATGGAGTTTCACAGAGTGGGCCATATCATGGCATGGTCAAATCTCTGATCCAAAATTTGCGGGGAAAAAGGTCCTTTTCTATGTGAGTTTTGTACATCTAAGGGGGGAGCTAATATTGGTAGAGAGGGGGCCATGTTTCTTGAGTGCCAATCTGCTATTAAATTTTGCTTGAACTAGTTGGTGGTTGTGATTGTAGAGTTTGTAGTATATGCCTGTATGGTAAAGAGAGTCTCTTTGTTATTCTTTAGTAAAATTGTTTTCTTTTCTCTTTTCGTATCTTGTTTGTGGCAGCAGAGAGTGCTTTTGACTGGATAGTCATAACTTCTCCAGAAGCGGGTCTGGTTTTCCTCGACGCTTGGAAGTAAGGACTAAATGCTACAGAAAATATTGTCATTGACTCATTATCCAATTTTGGCATAAGGATTTTATAATTTTTTTTTTTTTGCTGTGTTTCATGTTAGATGAATCCATAAAGTTGACAGATAACCTCACGTGGCATCCATACCAGATACCGTTAAACATGGTTTTTGGGTTTACGTTGTAGTCCTTTATCATTTACAATTTTATATTGCAACTTGAATTACATGTGTTATAATTTGTCTTCTGGTGTTTGTGATGTATTTTCTGTGATTCTTCGTCCTTTACTTGGGATGTTCTTTTTTGCATTTGCTGACTGCTAAAGTAAAAAGAAGGATGTTTCTTCTTGTATCTATAGTAATTCAATTTGATGGGACCGATTTCACCTTTTGTTATTTCTTAACTCCGTGGTGATCCAATTGACGGGATTGAAATTACAAATTTTTATTCCCTAATTCCTTTATATTGGGGTTGAGAAATTTTGATTGGTTGATTACATGGTTCCAAAAGAAGTTGGTCTTTCTTGCTCGTGTGCATCTTAGTGGTGGCCTATTTGGATGTGTTTTGCAGAATTTCAGGAGGTTGTCAGCAACTTTAGCTAACCTGTTAGATAATGTTTCCTTTTGGTCATACATGATCTTCTGAGGTCCTTAATATAGATATATTGGTGGACATGCATCTTTTTTAATTTGATATTAAAAAGTTTTCTGCTTCCTGCTTTTTCCTTACCAGTACAGACTTGTCAGACTTGTTAATGAGCTAATACAAGCTTAAGACACGCCTTTTTTTGTGTGGAGATGCCTTCTTTCTTATACACACACACACACACACACACACACACACACACACACACACACATATATATATATATATATATATTTGATGTCGGGTTTCTAGTTCCTCCCACCATGTTTTGTATAATGGTTATTGCATAATATTCACTATGAGCTGTAATGGTGCTTCATCAAAATAAGTGTTGTATTGTAGTTTTTCCATGTGAAATGCTGTATGCAATTCCATATGGTAGTAAGAAATAAGGTGTCAAAAAGAGCTTGTCAAAACTTCTTTCTGTCATTCACTTCTCCCTCCTCCCACTCACCCTCTACCTGTCTATGTATATTCGAATGATGGGCTCGTTCTAATTTTTGGTCCTTAGGGCTGCTGGAACCCCCAATGTTAAAGTAGGTGTAGTCGGAGCTGGTACAGCAAGTATATTTGAGGAAGTAGCAGAGTCCTCAAATGGTTATATTGATGTTGCTTTTGCGCCATCAAAAGGTACATATATGTCCTTTTGCTCCTTTACATTAGTTGGTTGAGCGAGTGCGCATTCCCATCCATTATCCATGCGTAGTGCTGTGGATTTCATGATCTCTTTCTCCCCATGTTTTCATGGAATCTCACAACTGTGAAATTTCGATTTTCTGCAATTTGTCTTCAGCAACAGGTAAGGTTTTGGCTTCAGAGCTCCCGAAGCATGGTAATGTGAAGTGTAGAGTCCTATATCCTGCTTCAGCAAAAGCTAGCACCGAGATTGGTATGTGCGATGTTCATAATCAATGTTTTAAAACAAGGGATTAATCGGTGGCGGGGCCTATCCGATTAGATCCAACTAATTGCTATGCGCCGATTAATCGCCGACTACTAATTGCTATGCACCGATTAATCGCTTGAAGGTGGCCGACTGCCCGACTAGTGCCGAGTGACTTTTAGGACATTGTTCATAATTTTGTGATCTTGTGGTTGTGTGCAATGTTTCTCTCCCTCTCTAAATACTTCGTCAAGGGAATTATGTAACTATTTTAGTTTGCAATTTTTTTCCTTCACATATTGAACACATCCCTAATTGTATACCCCAGAGTTTGAAAGTTCCTTTATTTATTGGGCGTCTACTTTTGACAATTAGTACCCTCCTTGCAATGTATGAACCTTTTTGTTTCAGAAGAAGGCCTGTCTAATCGTGGATTCCAGGTTACAAGGCTGAATACGTACACAACGGTAATATATTTCAGTTTTCAATCTTCTGTTGGTTTTCTAAGTGTTTCGTAATTGTTGTTTTTCTAAACTATTTTGTTTGAATTCTCAATTTGAACCTGGGAATGCTAGGGAGAAATGTTGTCTTTGAAGGGTTATGGCATCGGAACGAGTAGGGACCACCACTAAATAATGCCTTATTTTCTTATGCTTATCCATTTTCTTTCTCCTGATGAAAAGAGAGAATTCTCATTTTGTCTGCAATTTTAGTGTTTGACGACTGAAGCTTTATGCCACCTCTCGAAATCTGTTATTCACATTCTTTTTTATCATATTGTGATATTCAATGAAGAACTGAAGGGGCTAATTACCTGATCTACATAACCAAAAACAACAATAATAGTATGTCGGTATCCATGTTATCTGCAATTGATGGGGTATGTCGCGGGAGGACTTGAGACAGACGTAACCTTTTGACAATATATGCCCAAAATGGCTACTCTCAGAAAGTTTCACCCCCCCCCCCCCCCCCCATACCTCCAAAATCAAGGGATGTTATGCCTTGGTACCTTGCCCCCAAATCAAAGCCGGTGGGCACCAGAGAGGGCAGGTCTAGAGACCCGATTTGATTTCTATGCTCAATACTCTGCTTCCTTCACTCAAAATCCAGAACATCAGTATTGCACAACCAATGAATCTAGTTGATTAGTGGGATTGGGCTAATGGATGATTTGGGTGAACTTCTTCATAATTCTCTGCAAAGTATTACTATTTGGGAAGTCAGATATAGGCATGGCCTGGCTATACCATTACTGTTCAATCTAAAATTTATCTGATTGGTTGCGAGGCAATCTAAGCAGGTTGAACTTTGCCTACTCTTTAGTGGAATTGCCTGTCTGAAATAGTGGTCATTTATTAGTTCAGCAATTGCTGAAAGCTTTTAGAAGAGATAGAACTGTTTTTTTTTTTTTAAATTTATTTTTATATTAAACGACACAGATGTGATCCGCCCGGGTGGTGTCCCCTTTAAAATGTCTTATCATAAATTGTATTTAAAAAGTTATTCGGCCATGCATTAGCTCTTCCGCACAATCTCAATGCTTCATTTGGTGTCTAACGTTGGCCATTGAGTTGTATCTAGCAGCCCCTGATTCGTATTGTCTTCTTCCAGGTTTCTGTTCATCATGTAGACCAAACAATTCTGAAGCAGGCACTTTCTGCTCCTGTTGTTGCCGTAGCATCACCTTCTGCAATTCGGTGAACTTATCGTTTTACAGTTCTTATTTAGCTATGTAAAGTTTCAATGGAATATTTTATAATTTGTGTCCTTGTCTTGGAAATTAATGGACGAATAAAGAAGAGAAAGACGTGTATTTGTTGTATGAGATTTGCATCATCGGGCAATCTTCATTCGAACTTATTGCCACGTTCCCAAACCAATCCTACTAATATGAAGTTAACTTCTTTGTAGTTGATTGTGTTAGTATTGCGGGTATGCCTTTTAAATCTGTATTTAGTAGTGATATTTGGCAAGGTGGTTTTGTTCCATTCACTAACTTCATAAAGCTCTATTGCAACAGTGCTTGGGTTAACCTTATTTCAGACGAACGCTGGGGCAATTCTGTTGCATGTATTGGTGGGACAACTGCTTCGACTGCAAAAAGACTAGGCTTGAGAAATGTGTATTTTCCTGAAAATCCTGGTCTGGATGGGTATTCACTGCTCTCCTTAGCTATCTTTTGGCTTAGTGATCAGATTTAGTTTCTCTTGTCTTGTGTTGCTCACGGAATCTCTTTCCCCTGGGGTTGCATAAGATTAGCATGACTCTGAAAGATTGTACGGTGACAACTATGAACTATAGCTCAAAATCATTTGGTTTGCCGTATTGTTTCTTTGTCCATCGATCCTACAATTAAAGTATATTATTTGTTATTATTAGGAAATCTTGTAAACAATGCCTTTGCTTACATAGTCACTAGGAATCTGATTTTTCCGCAGATGGGTTGATAGCATTCTTGAAGCCTTAAGAGTCCATGATCAGTTCCAGAAGGTCCTATAGTGGTGCTGTTCAGCAATCGGCAGATTTCCGCTTTCCTTGGGTATTTTTCATCCGCTAGTTATTGTATGCTTGCCACAGGGAGCAATGTAGTTACTTATTTGTTGCACTTGTTATCCAGGTCCTGCAGGATATGGTTTTGGGCCAACAGGTGCAGGTTTTAAGATGCAAATAATGCACAGACCCTTTTTAACTTCTCAAATGAGAGAGACAAAATCTCTAACAGCAGAACAGGAAGGGGTTAAACTGGTTGCCTTTCTGAGGGATCCTGTACATGTGGTAGAGCTACTTCATGGTAAGTTAGGCAGCCGTTCATAGATTGTGGACCGACAAATTGTATATGCACGCTGTAGAAATTCCACTGTTAATATATAAAGTTCCAAGCTCAGGTTCGAGAACAATCCTCACACTGTACTCTGCTACGTTTTTTTGTTAGGCAAAGAGGCACTTTACCCTGTTGTGATTGTGTTACTCTTCAATCTCGAGCTTGCTCATCGTGCCCTGTTTTTCTTGATTTATACAAGGAAACTTGCCAAGGCTTTAGGTTTAGGGATGAATATTTTCACATAAAATGGCTGTCCAGCTTATGCCATCGAATTTTCATTCTTTACTGTCATGTTTTCTTGTGGTGATACATTAGTTTCTTGTGAAGGCCTTTTTATAATGGTTCAATCGCCATAGTGCATTCAACTGGTAAGTTTACAGTTTAGGATTCTGCAGCTTGATTGTCGTGTCCATGCTTGGACCTGCAGTTGGCCTGACTCCACTGACACTTGGTATAATTTGGTACTTTCTGTGTGTCTCTCGGCATATGTGTTCTCTTTGAGGATTCTTTCCTACGAGGCCATGAGTAGTAGATTTGCTTTGACGGCGTTGTATTAGGATAACAAGAAAAAGAGCAGTTTTTGGTAATTAATAACAAAATATTACATGAGACTAGTTGATGGTTCTCTCATGTGGAAATATTATGGGTAGTAGCGCAAATTGGTAATTGGGAAGTTACTATATTGATTTATTACTATTGAAGCTTTTAACATTTGCTAATAGCTAAAATGCAAATTCTAATTTGCATTTGGAATATCAGGACAAGGGTTCACTGGACAGTTACTCTCTGTTGAAGTTCTTTTGTGTCAGTACAAGTGCATTGAATATCATGTCTGACCCTGTATTGTTTCAGGACCGTGTTGTGGTTACTATCACTTTCGAGTGATTGCATAACCAGGCTGTATTTTATCATTTTCGAACTAGTGAATGGGAGTGAAACAAAGGTTTGCGGATCAAAAAAAAAAGAAAAAAAGAATGGGAGTGAAACATAAAACACCTTAAAATTAGGATGCTTCCAAGATATCCCTTTTCAGAATGGATATCCGTAAAAGAGATTTCATAGCTAGTTCTAATGAGTTCAAGGAGTTGGAACGCTGGCAACTGGGACTCTGAGAAGTTGTCGACTAGTGGTATGGTTGGATCTTGGATCTGTGGCAAACAGAAAAGATATACAAAGAAAGTAAAGTGAGAGAAGCTATTTTTTGATTATTTCCTATAGTTAACATTTATTAGGGAAAACCCATATTTGGTTGGGCATCCCAAAGAAAGTTAAATATGTTTGAGTATTTTGATTTTTCTGTCTTTCGAAATCCAACTTCAACACATTGTTAAGGTTCTAACCTGGGAAGTTTTATAGCTATCAGTGAAATGAAATTAACAATATCTGCAGCAGCACATTTCTTTCTGGATCCATGCCCATATATATTTTTTAATAATGGCATCGCAGTGAGGCTACTCATGTGTACACTAGTGTTATGGCTTTTAAGAGAAACACTGGACCTTCATTTACATTATTATGTCAAATGCCAACATGATTTCCCGCCTGATATTTTCTGAGCGGGTTTGACAATCAAGTATGGGTGATGCTTGGCGTTAGTAAAATTACCGGTGGAACCATAACTTTCGTTACTGATTTGGATGACAACTTTGTTGCTGAGAATTTTAATGCAGCTTTAATGGCCCAACTCACATTTGGTTTGGGTTATGACGCTAATGCTGAAAACTAGGGTGTAGTTAATGGCCATATTGATAGCAGCTTTCTATCCTTGTATTTGGTGCTTAGTAACGGGATCCTCTTATCAGGTTGACGAATCCACCCAGCTCCCTGCTCCTAGGTTAAAATTTTCTAGGAACCTCATTCTCATTGAGAAAGGAGCGCACTCCCAAATAGAATAGAACCTTTTATGAATCCTAAAAGAAAGGAAAAGAAGAGCTTGGTAGCCAGAGAAACTATGAAACAACGAAAAGATACTAGAAACACATTAATTCAAATTTGCTCTAATTCTTGGTATAAACATGACATTTGCAGTTGACACCAATTGACACGTATACTACGACTAACAAAAAATGATCATTTAGAAGTATCCATATTTTTATTTCTATGTATTTACCGTTCCTGTAAATGCTCCCGACTTCAGATTCTTGTATTGCATGCCCTGAAGGTGTCCGAGTGTCCAGAGCGTGTCCAACGGGAAATAACACTAAAAAATCTGGACACCTCATTAAGTGCGGGACACGTGTTCAGAGCGCGTCCGTGTCTGGAGAGTGTACTGCTAGTTCTACATGGGTAAAATGCGATAAATTTATTTCCTATCGTAAAAAGGACACCATACCTTTTCTAGATGTCTTGTTTTGTCTTCATTTTCTTTTTGTTTAGTGTCTTGCTTTGTCTTTTAGTTTCAGTTAATTATAATTGCACGGAAAGCTTAAAGTCAGATTTGTTGCAGTGATGTTTTTTACAAAATTAAGTGAAGAGGCATAGGTTTTTTCTGTTTTACAAATGCAATTGGTACCATTGACAATTCTCTGGTTGATCTCATAAAGCCAAACAAACGTGGTAGACGATAAGGACCAGTCTATGCGTAAGATATTAATCCCTAGATTGCTTTTTCTGCTCTTTTTATCTTCATTACTTGTCTTCTACCGCAAACATTTTTTTCGCATTCTCTCTCTGATACTGTGATTTTCTGCTGTCTTACCAGTCACTTCCTATTATTACTTCTCATATAAATATGTTCTGGGCTGCAGAGAAATTACAGAACTATGGATATCTGTAGCAACATAGTAATTCACTTTATGTTTGCATTTTAGTGCGAATGGTCTCGTGGAATAGGGGTCATTTACTTTTGCTCATCTGTCGGAGAAATCTACAGGACTTGTGCCTGTACCGTTTGATGAGTTCAGAGGTTTTGTTGTAGAGGTGAACACAAGCCGTTGTGGTGTAGTTACGAAGAGTTGTACCATAGAGAAAAAGTTGATGAATACAGTGGGTTTTTGTAATGAGACTTTGTGGCGAGAGCCTCTGTGAGGTTTTGCAGCTTATTTGTTGTATTCCTTTGTGTATTTACGAACCATTGTGGTGTGGGACATATCCTATGCAATTTATAGGGGGTCTATTCCAGAATTCCGTCTCTGTTTCATACAAGTGCCGCGATTTTCTTTTAACTAAGAAGGCTACATGTGGTCTTCTGCTGTAAATTGACTGAACCAAGCGAAAGGTTCCAAGTGACCGAACCGTATTGATGAATCGGAACGTCGATCTTCAGAGATTCTGCGGACGGTTCGAACTGAACATTTGGTTGGTATCAAATTGACCAAACCCGACTTGATCCAACCGGTGTGCACCCTGCATCTGTGCTTTCTTTGTGCTGTTTTGGCCTTCAGGACATCTAGTTCTAGGTATGGTGATGAAATGATTTTGAGAGGAGGACCCACAAAAATCCAGCCATCTTCTTGCTGGCAAGTGCCTAACGAATGCCAGTGTTTAATCTTTAGCTGGGATTGGTCCATCGGGACCATTTCCATTTTTGCTGATAAACCAATAGCACCTTTATATCTTGTGTTAATTGTGTTATTGTTTTGATTGCATTTTCAGCCATTTTGTCATCATAGCAATTACAGTTAAATGTTGGCTCTTGTTGATGTTGCTATATTGATGGTACAGGGTGCTCAAATTAAGACAGCATCGAAGTCGTTTTTCTTGGCTTCGAATAGGCTATATTACGTGTTCAAAATTAAGACAACATTGAAAGTAGTTTTTCTTGACTTCAGATAGGCTATTTTACGTGTTCGTCAATAAAGTAGTGCCATCAGCACCATAGCTATTTACGTTTACGTGAACTACTGTAAGGATCTCTCTGCACTTGCGTCAAAGCCAAAGCTAGATTCCCGTCAAGCGTTACGAAAATTTGAGTTCATGCGCTGAGCGAGAAAAATTAAGTATTTTACGTATTAAATCGATCACTGAGTGGTGGAAGTAGCTTCTATCTCACATTTGCAAGTCGCAGGTGTTAGTTGCTGTTTCTTGTCACCACTCTCACTGGACAAATGAAACGGATGGCCTTTTAGCATGTGGCTGCTTTTGCCTTTTTATCATGATTCATGAAAGCAAATGGAGGACCAGTGTAACCATTTTCTATTTTGGCCTCACCTCCCACACAAAAGTCAAGACACCAGAAACCCATGGAGAGAGAGAGAGAGAGAGAGAGAGAGAGAGAGAGAGAGAGTTATGGACCACTCAAAGGCATGGGTACAGCTTTTTATGATTTTATCTAATTTCATGATTCTATGCAGTGGTGGGATTCCCCAGATTGTTTAACCTTATTACTCCTTTGAACTGGACATTAGCTTAATTGATTTCATTGTCTTATCATGGAACTTAGCTTAATTGATTTCATTTGATTTCATTGTCTCATCATGGAACTTTAGCTTTATTTGAGTGAGAGCGCTATGAATAGAATTCCGACCTTGTAGCAAGACTAACGATTGAAGGGACAATATTCGAAGGAGACCCTCAGGTCAGGGAGATCGACTCTCGTAGAAAAGGAAGGGAGCTCGACAGCAAGACCCGCCCATTGAGCGAGGACGAAAGTCGGTCTTAGTGATTCGACAATACCAAGCGGAAAGGTTGTTCCTCAGTGGAGAAAGTTGTCCGAAAGAAGATAGACATGGTATACAAACTCACTTATAAAGTTATAATGGAGTATAAAAGATTTACTAATACGGTATGTGAGAAGATTGAACACAAGCCAATGCGACTGACAACCACCATGGCTTTAGAACACCCTGCAAAAGCAAACCTACACCAATAGGTGCTGCTATAAGAATATTCCAGTCCGTGACTAAGCAGTAGAGGATACAATTGGAACCCCAACTCATACCATCGTTGGAAAGCTCGGATGCAATGATCATCAATCAGAAGTAGAAACCCAGACTAACACACCTGCTGGCTATTGAGAGAAAAAAAAAAAACAATGCCAACGGAATGCCGGTGCATCTTCACAATCAAAAGCATGGATGCCCCTCCAGGGCAAGCTTACGCTGCCACGACGGACTCCGGTGCGTGGTACGGCACGGCGATCGAGATAATCACCAGCAATTATAAGCCAGTAATTTGGATGCGATCGAGATAATTACCCTCCTCTATGATCTTGTGCTAACAAATTCGTACAAGTAATTGGTCCCCCCATTATTTTCTTTGCAAAGAGTGAGGTGATGGTGATGAGTGAAAGAGGCTTTTTCACCAAGACGAGTACAATGATTTGGGTAACATGGCGATTTGGACTCCATTCGTATCCAGAAAGTCGAAAAAAGCTCTAAAAAGCTCTCAATGTATGCCCTCTTTTAAAAGACCGAGGCAAAGAGGGATGGAAGCAAGACATGACTCGTGGGGCAAAATTGCCCTTTGTGGAATCTGGAGCAATCCCCTCAATAGTAGTATTTTTCTGCAAATAATTTGACTCCCTTATGTCCCAATTTCAGGAAGAAAAAAAAAAGAGTAAAGGTTATCCTGTAGTTGATTTTAATCCCCCAGTAGGGCTATAAACGAACCGAGTCGAGTCGAGTTTAATTATTTAATAAGCGAGCTTCTTTAATCAAGCCGAGTTTTTGTCGAACCTCGGCTTGTTTACTAAACAAACCGAAAGCTCGAACTCGCAAGCTGCTCGGTTCGTTTACAGCCCTATCCCCCAGTATCCCAATTTTAGAAAACACTAGGAGAAAAGCTTGACTCCAATTTCTGCTTCGGGGGATGGGTTTACAGTGACAATCCCAACAAGTGCTGAGGGTTGGCGCATTGGTAGTCACTGGGGAACCAGGAGCTCCAGAAAGCCCTATCGTTTGGAGTTCGAGATTCTTATTCCCGTGTTATCCATTTCCATGTTGAGCCCGTTTCGAGCATTACCGATTTTAATTGGACCTCTCGCTAGGAGAAAAGGTTAGCTCCAGCTGCAAATAAGCAACTAATTTTACTCCCATAATATCCCAATTTTAGAAAGAAAAAAAAACCTAGGCGACGGGTTTATACTCGCATTCCCAACAAGTGCTCAAAGGTTGGCGCATTTGTAGTCACTTGACAATCGGGAGGCTTCATATATCCTATCGTCGAGCCATGGATAATGCGATTACTTAAAAAACCCAGGAAGCATTCTAAAAGCAAGTTCTCATTCCAATGAACCTTGAGCTAGAAGGAAAGGGCAGCCCTTATCCCCATGCCTTCGTAATTAAAGGCAGGAAGAGAGGACTTGGACCGGACCTAGGCGGGTGGAGAAATGTTATGGAATGGGGGTCCGGAGTTTGATTCTCCTTTGCGTGTTGTTCATTTCTGTGTTGAGTCAGTTTTGAGGGTTTGTCCCGGTTTTAATTGGGTCTCTCGCTATTTTAGACGGTGGAACGGATTTCTGATTGGTTTGTCCATTGGACCGGATACTAACTTATTCAAAATACTTCCTTCGTTCCGTAAAGTTTGTCCCCCACAAAATTACATGCAATATTCAAGTTATCGAAATATTTTTTTGTGTAACACGGATCTTATTTGATAGATCTCGATGAGATCTTTTGATCAGTGCAAAAAAAAAAATCAAACAATTACATTAGTAAATACATTATTTTTAAGTTCGAAAATTACACGTAATTTCGTAGGGGACCAATTTTATGGAACAGAGGGAGTACTACGATTCCCTTGGCTTCTCAATTGGGCTGGAAAAAGGATTGTGGTGGATATAAAGGGAAGTGGGTTAAAATGGTTTGTGGTATAATCCTAGCTAGGTTGATGCCACTGGAGTTGATATGATAAGAGCTTGAAATGAAAGATTTGAATGGAAAACAAAATGGATTTTTGGTTGGGGGACCTGATGTCCTGCTCTGTTGTGGAAGGGTTTGGAGTCTTTGGACTATACACACTCCCGTCCTAAGGGAGTGTTATGCCCGGTCGTTACTTCTAGAATCCAAGAATTAGTCGAGGTGCATGCAAGTTGGTCTGAACATTCGGTTATCAAAAAAAAAAACACATACACACATATTTGAACTCTGGTAGTAAAAGATAATTCTTCAAATGTAGGAGTAATTTATTGGTTGGAAACCACTTGTCATTAGAGCAAGCCCACTCGTTAATGCGACACTGTCAACGTTATTTCTTAGTTGGTTGCAGTGTTATTTTTATTTTGCGCCCCCCTCCACCCCAAAAAAAAAAAAAATGACAGTGTTGCTTCACTAGGGCCATGCCATTTCGGCATAACCATCTTTCTTTCTCCTTTGCAATCACCTTTCCTTCGTACCTTTGTCGGACCGTTTTTTCACCATCTCTCTTAAAACCAATTGATGTCAGGAAGGGTTTCAATTAAGTCTTTTATGACATTCGACATTGCACCCGTAAGTCAGTTTTAGAGCACTTCATGGCTCTGATACCACTTATTTGACCTTTTTTCTACCATCTATCCTAAAACCAATTTCGTCTTAGGAAGGATTTCAATTACGTCTTTTATTGCATTCGACATCGCACCAGCAAGTCTGTTTTTTAGAGCGGTCGTAGGGAGTGGGTATTGTATAACCAAATTCATGGGGACACTCCGAGCCCAACAACCTTCGAAGGTGAACTGATAAAAATGAGTAGTTGTCAAATTTGATGCCAAATTTGGCACCATGAATTGCATTGTCAAAAATTAGATTCTTGGTTTCATCAAGGGTTTTGATACCGCGAGAGGTTGATCAAGTTGAAGCATGTTAATGAGTAAGGGATTATAACGCTGAGTTAGCTCGTAGGTTCAATTAACTCTGTCGTTAGGAGGAAAAATTGTCAGAGTTACTAGAGGGTTTCTAGCTCGCTGTTACCTTCATGATCCCGAAATGCTGTAATAATTAAGTTGAGGACCCCAACACGATATTCTCCCAAAGAGAACACTACAAGTTGATATTAGAACTAGTTCATTATTAAATCTCCTCAACTCCCACGACATGCCAGTTGCCACCGAGTGATTGGTTCAATGCATAATTATTTGGAGAGTTCCTCACACAATGCTTGTGTTCAAGTGGATATACCCGCTTGGTGGAGCTAAACATAAAACATACTACTCTTTTTTGCTCGCAAATGTGTGGCGGTATCTTGACATCGACCTTGACATAGGTGGAATAGCCTATCTAACACATCTTTTTTTAAACAAAAAAAAAAAGAACACAGTATATAATAGTAAATGAGAGAGAGAGAGAGAGAGAGATTGGTTGGTGAGGTTCCTAGCTAGGAGTATTTGATTTGGATCAAGCAATGAGCTAGGATTGAAGGTTTTGTCATGAGAACACACTTTAATTGAATTGGGTTCTCGTGGGAATTCTTTAGCTTTAAGAGAGTATATAAAATGGCATGTGTGTGAAAACCACTGCTGCTGTAGGAATCCCATCGGACAGTTGTCTCCAACAAGGCCTGTTCTCCCACAATTGACAGAATATAATAATGTGGTCTTCTAGCTGTATAGTGTGTGCCAAAAACATACTACTCCAGTTGTCTAGTGATTCAGCAACAGTGGACCACTCCCAACTTATCCCGTTCCGTTAATATTTTTATTTTTTAAATATTTATTTTGCATTTTAAGAGACATATCATTCTCTCATAATCATCACCTTTAATTTAAAAAAATAAATACTTATCTAAAAAATAAATACTTATTTTAGTTAGTGAAAGATTGAGCAATAGTTCAGAGTGGATTAATTTTATTTTGTATGCTCCTAAAAATACCTTTTGCATAATACACTTGCAAACTACTTATCATTCATCGATTAATCTCTCATTAGTTTTGAAAGGGTTCTTCGCAAAGGAACCGGTGGTGCTGTAGAGCACCGCGGTGTAGTGCACGTGTAGTGCAGAACACGAACCATTGATCTCGTCAATCAATGGTTACGATGTGTTTTTAATCTTTGACTGGTAATAAATATCTTTTACCAGTAAAAGATTATTTTTAATCTGAACCGTTGATTAATGAGATCGACGATTGTGTGCCGTTCTACAAGTGCACTACACGGGGTGCACTACAGCACCCTCGGAAAGAAGTTTCCATTTAAATTTGAATGGATTATTTTATTGGGCTCAAATTTAAGAATTAAGAGTTAGAAGTAGGAAAATAACAAACAATAAAAAAGTTGAAGCATCCCCAATTAATAGTGTCAAATTTGACATGGCATGCCAGCCGGAAGAATTGATATGTGAAATAACTCTAGCTAAAGTGTCAAATCCATAGGTGTCATTTGACATCTCCTTTCTCATGTCAAATTTTTTCTTTGGTTACTTCACTCCCCAAAACTTAATAACTATCCTTAAATAAAAGATTAGGCATATTTGTTGGCCGGAGTGGACATTGCAGAAATGTTAAATTCTAACATATCAAATTGTCACATAAGACTTCAAAAATTGGCATCATGCGAAGAGGCTATCGAAATTGGCATGGAGTGGCTGTCAAAACCGCATCAGCTTTGGCATGACTAAAGACAGATTTATTAGATAGTCAATTAATACCAAAACTAACCGTTGAAGATGTCACATCAGCTTTGGCATCTCCTGCTAACAGGAGATGCTCTATGTTGAGTCAATCGACCTCGCTTGCCTATGCATCCCTACCCCGTTGGAAACGACCTTTATTTGCTGCATGCACCGCGAGTAATTAAAACAAAGACATTTATTTAGTATCATTATTGTTAGAGAGGTCATGATCCCATAAACTAAATATGTTTCCCTCTGACTAAAAACAGAGAATGACAACATGGTAAGTATAATCACCCCACGTTTAAGTTGATAATCAATTTGTTGTTCTTATTTAATTAAATTCTTCTACCTAATCTTAATTACTCAATTATTTTTCTGGACATGGACATTTCATCTGCTAAGCATCACTGTCGGGAAATAAACAAACTTTTTTCTGATTCTGATGCGTAGATCAATCTTTTTGAATTTTTTTTTCCTAACCATTATAGTCAAACCTAGCTATTAATTCGAATACTTTATCACTATGCATGCATAGGTGATAATGTATCACATGAGAGGCTAGAGACAGATCCCCATGTCTTTGTTTTATTAGTGGAATGGGAGATGCTGATCTCCCCATGGAGTGGTGCCAATGGGCTACTCATCTCTGCAATCGACGGTTCAGATCTTAACCGAGTAATAAATTAT
Source organism: Rhododendron vialii (assembly GCF_030253575.1). Lineage (NCBI taxonomy): Eukaryota > Viridiplantae > Streptophyta > Magnoliopsida > Ericales > Ericaceae > Rhododendron > Rhododendron vialii. Next base: position 5,558,654 of record NC_080562.1, on the reverse strand, counting down.
TCAGATTTGTATGCATTCAGATTCAATCTGAGTTGTCCGTGTCAAGATGAATGGCCAGATTGACCGCTTTGCAGCTTCGCGGAAGGGAGTTGCTTAACAACATACCCCCGGTGAAAAATCATTTGGAATTACATGCCCTTTTTTTTTGTCTGAAACATTGGAATTATATCCTGGCAAGTCAACACCAATGCAAAAGGGACAAATCAGTCCCGGAAAAAATCCGCCACAAAATCACTAAAATAAAATGTAGGGCTTCGTCAAAAGAAATTTATTTTCGCGCTTCACTTTTTACTGATGACGCTCCAATTTTAACGTGAAGTTACTAGTAACTTTATGGACAAAGTGAAGCGCCATCAGTAATAGTGGAGCGTGAATATCAATTTCCTTCATGAAATCCAAAAATCTTACACATCTACGCTCCATTTGTTTGGGCGTAAAATGTTTTCCGGTAAAATGTTTTACATATTTTTCGGTGTTTGGTTGTGGAAAAAATTAGGAAAATATTTTACATGTAAAACATTTTCCATCAATTGAATGAAAATGACTTACCCTTAAATCTTCCGTAAGTTATTTTCCGAAATGAACCCGCTGCATTCTACTGCAATTCTCACTGCTCATTTTTCTCGATCGTCAGTCCTGACCCACGTTCAATTCCAATATTCTTAGATCTCTCCACCGTTTAAGCCCTCATCTCTCTCTCTCTCTCTCTCTACACTATTTTGTTGATTTCTAAAAATATTTTCGAGTGCCAACCAAACACCAAAAAATAAAAGTTTGAAATTTGTTTTCTGAAAAAACATTTTACATGAAAAATATTTTGCATTGTAAAACATTTTACATCAAAACAAACGGAGCCTAGTGCTTGTTTTTTTGTTTTTTTTTCTTGATAATCTAAAGGGTGGAAGGAGAAGCCAGCATAGCAACTCTCCTTAGGTGTGACCATAGGGGCTCCCTGCCCGCCGATGGAATGTCCAGTTTGAGCCCTAGCTACTGTCTGAAAGGACAGACAGTCACCATGGCACTACTTGATGCACAATTGGCATAAGCTCTTCCCCCTCCCCCCCCCCCCCCAATTGGTCCAAAGACTCATCCGCAGACATGAGGCAAACCACCTGCCGGGACTTGAACCCACGTTTCCGTTGAGAAGAGTAGAGAACCTTGCCAACTGGGCTACCACATCAGTGGTAATGATGAATTGAGCATGGAAGAGAAAAATTGCTTCGCTTATAAAAAAAAAAGAAAAGAAAAGAAAAGAAAAGAGGAAAATTGCTTTTTCTATCTAGTGTTGAAAAGTTACAGTGAGAGGCTGAAAAAGGCATGAAAATTCAGCTTTTTTATGCAGTTGTAGTAGTGTACAACTTGTTTTTTCCAGCTACTATGTTTTGCATTTGTGCGCTCATGAGCTTAACCGAGCTAGGCTTGAATGCTTGAATCGATTTGGACATTTCACGAGTCAAATTAAGCTTCAAATGTGAGTCGAGCCCGACCAAGTGTAATAATTAAGAGTTTGAGCCAAGTCAGAGCAATAATGTGTTCGGTTTGTTCGGCTCGATTATCGCGCCTAGGCATGAGTAATCTTAGAATGGATGCATTACATTGATTTCTATAATATTTATAGGTTAAAGGGCTATTTTGACAAAATCAGTGGAGTCCTAGGCTTTTAAAGAGAGAAAAAGAGGAGAGAGAGTGGTCTGAAGAGGAGATAAATTTGGGCCGACAAAAACACATTTGGACGCGTGGCTAGATCGCTGATGGGATACCACGTATGTGGTACTCGCCCGTCACCCAAAAATTTCTCCAAAAAAAGAAGGTGTACTACCGTTATTGTTGGCAACATGTGCACCATAGCTTTCTCCCACCTATTTGTCTCTATATGTTTCTTTATGTGTGAAAGTGTACGTGCCTCTAATGTTTGAGTGCTTAGGATTGGATCTGTACTTGAAAGATGTTATAAATTCTTAAATTATGGTGATCTAATGCTTGAATAAAGTAAAGTAATCTTCACACTTTGGTTGGAGGGACACTTTAGTAGGACACACAGATGTGTCACGAACTGTCTGACACGCGTTGATTCCACACGATGCATGTAAAATTCTCGCGCATTGAAGGATTCCGAACACTTCTTTTTTCGAATTCTCCCTCGTCTTTACTCTTACGCGTAGCATTTTTTTACTCCTTCACTTTGACTGGTGGGAAGTTTTATTCCATTGATAATAATTGATCTTAAAACTAATGTCTTACTTAAGACATTACGGTGCACGGAGATAGGGATGTCTTAACCTAATTATTTATTTTTAAGAAGCATCATTATCCCTTTAATCTATGCATTTCACTAATCTCTACATCATCCAAATATGATTATTGAAGAAGAGAGGACTTTTTAGTAATTTGTTTGTTTAATGCCACTAGCTTCCTAAGGGTCACCTCCTTTTATCATTTTGTATTCCTATTCAAAAAGAAAAATGATGGAGTGAGATTTGAATTTTTTACGTTATTTTAATATAGTACTTTCTTTTGGTAATTTTCCCTTCATTTTTCCTCTATAAAAATCAGCGATCCAAGCTTGTGGAATTATATCCCACCCTGAAGGATATTAGGTTAGAGAGAGTAAATTCCATCCTCCTTGGGTGGAAAACTTGGGTTTTCCACCACCATCAATTGTGGGCTCCACTGTGCCTATATTATAGTAATCCGAACCGTTCATCTTGTAAGGCTCGTAAAGTAGTATATATTCACCAAAAATCAACTTTATCGGACTTGGATAGATATATAAAATATTGAAGTTTGGTTTAAAAAATTGATGGTAGATAAGTTTAAAGTTAAACTATCCATAGTCGTCTATTTTATAAATTAAGATTTAATTTTTAATACACCTATCGATATCCGATAAATATGATTTTTTGTGTGAATATACTACTATGCGGGTCCTACAAGACGAACGATTCAATTACTAAAAAAAATACACAGCGGGGCCGCTGAGGAGCTTTTTGCTTTTTAGCTTTTTGGGGTTTATCTTGAATATTACAAAAAATATTAGGATAAAAGTAAAAAAAAGAGAGGTATTTTTCTGATTCTTCTCATAGAGACGAATTCTTCTCATAGAGACGAATCAATAATTTATAAAAATTTGTCACAAAATGATCAAATACGAAAAAAAATTAAATAAGAACAAAACAAAAAAAATTTCCAAAAAGCCCTTAGCGGACCTTAGCCTTTTCTTTCATAATGTGGATGTTTCAGCATATGAAAACATTAATCACTAACACATATAATTGATTACTGATTATAAAAAGAAATCACGTAATTCCAAGGATTGATCTAATAGTTATGGTCTTGGACGTACGAATTAATTTTTTCGAAATATTTCGAGTGTAATAAACTTTTGTGAGTCATTCGGATTGGGAGATGCTACCAAGCGCTCAATCTAACCACTCATATCGGTAATCAACGGCTAAGATTTTGACCTAACAACGGTTCAGATTTGTGTGCGCTTAGATTTAATCTGAGCCGTTCATACCTAAATAAACGGTTGAATACCGCTCAACACCTACTTGGCACCAAAGTGCTTGACAGCGTCTCCGGGTCCGAGTCATTCATGCGGGGTTTTGTCTTTAGCTTTGTTCATTAAGTACTAGTAACGTGGAGCGCCATCAATAAAAAGAAGAGCGCGAATATCAAAATCCATGAAAGAAATCATTGGAATTAATTGAGTCAATGTGGCGTGGCTTGGTCTCATCCAGCCGTAATCTTTCATATGACCCTTCATTATTGATTATTTCCTTTCCCTCCCCCACCTCCATGTTTATCCCTTTCCCCCGGGATATTACGGAGTATTAGGTTTAAATGCAAATCTCTTTAAAAGCAAATTATATTACACCTGGAAGGATAATGTGGAGATAGCTTATTACTTGCAAGAGGTAAGCCAATCTACACATCCAATACGACTATTTTATGGCTACATAATAGGAAACCCTAGATGTGTAATAGACTGACACAAATTACAATTACTATCTAAAGTTACATCGATCGGTGTCTATAAACACCTATCATTGCATTTTTACTAGCGTAATTTCTCTACGTAGTTTGAAACCGCGATTGGTAATTAGTGCCAGGTTTGATAAATCAATAATCATCTTTTTACTTTTAGTTAACCTTGATAAATCATTTTTTCATGTGTTTCACAAAATTTCCATAAATAGATGAATATTTGAAAATTCGATAAAAAAAATGTTTAACATTGGAATCAAAGATGTGAAAATAAGTTTAAATGATAATTTATGATAGGGCCTAAGAAATTCCGATAAAAAAATATGAGGTCTTTTCCACGTGAGAAGACGTTACAAGCAACAGTTGCATTAAAAGTTTTTTCCTGTTAGGGATTAGTACTAATTGGAAAAGTGAAAATAAGTTACTTAAATAAATACTCCTAGGGAACAAGCGCACGTTTAATCAACGATAGCGCAGCGAGGCTGTGCGTGCGTCTAGTTGAGTACGGCGCTATAGTGCGCCCAATGCGCATCCAGCTTTTCAGCAGCAAAGCCAAACCGAATTTACCTTTAACAGTCACTCCCTCCACTCCCTTCCCTCTCCTTTTCCTCTTAAATAAAATGTCTCCGCATGAACCAGAAGAAGAAAAAATACAGTTCTCTCTCTCTCTCTCTCTCTCTCTCTCTCTCTCTCTGTGTTTTCTTGAAGTTCTGGTAAGCTTTCCTCCAGTGTCCAATCATTGATTTTGCTAGAGAGCCCATTTCGATTTACTTCACAAGGATCAAACAAATACCCAGATTGGACTGATCAAAGTTTTACTGTTTCTTTTTTTTTTTTGTTGGATCTTTTTTAGGAGCTTGCATTCGTGATGGAGTGAAATTCCACTGGAGGTCTACATACTCAAATCATTAATGTCAAATTCAAAGCGCATTTGTAATTCTTGAAAGTGGTATTTTCAATTCTGGCTGTAAGTACGGAAGGCTAACGATGTGGGCACTATCTCAGAGAGAGAGAGCTCGGTGAAATAGACACGTCTGTGAAGATGCGGACATGTTTATCTTCTATATTTATTGATCTGGGGTTTTTCTTTTTTTGATTGCAGTTGGCAAAAATTTCTCCAGAAACTAGAAAAAGGAGATGAATACCAGAGTCCGGACGACTTCGCAATCCATGAAAGCTCGGAAGCTCGAAAAAGTAAGCATAATTTAATTCCTTTATAATCCAATTCTGAATTGGGTTCTTGGTATAGATGTATGTTTTTTGTGTTTTTCGTTTCTAATGAACGACTCAGATGTTACACGGTGGAGTTGAGATTTAGACCGTTGGATTGTCGAAGAAGCTCGGATGGTGCATAGAACGGTGCCCACACAGTACCATCGCCGTTCTGCAGAATGAGGATTGGTGCTCAACTGTCCCTTCGGGGCATCCGATAAAATTGGAACGATACAGAGAAAACTGGTTGTACTTTTTAAAGTTTAGAGATTCCTTTCTCCTCCCCGTCGGATGTTCCTCCTATACTCTGTAGTCTGTAGTCTGTATTATGACTATTATTTTCCAGCTGGTTTCAGCTTTCGCAATGAAATTCCCATTTCTCAAAAATAAAGAAGAAGAAAAGAAAACCGGTTTCGACTATAGAAGCTGTTATGTTCTAGTTACAGGATACTGTGGCCCCAAACGCAAAGCTGAATTCTCCAACAAAATTTTAGAATTTAGGCCTAATTTGTCGAAAATTCCTTATGGGTTTTCGACGATTTTAGTAGTATACATTTAAATTTCCCAGCCCAGTTTTTTTTTTTTTGGGGAAAACTGGAATATTTTCTTCTCTTTTTTTTATAGGAATTTTTTTTGATTGCCTTGAGGATGGGAATATATTTCCTTTTTCCTTTTCTTTTTTTTCCCTCAACTACGTGCGTTTCTGATCTATCCCACTGATGCTTTTAAAAAAAGTAATCTCCTTTAATTCCTGCCCACAATGGGTTGCAGATTTTATTTTCTTGTCTTCTCTCTCTCTCTCTCTCTCTCTCTCTCTCTCTCTCTCTGAATGATTATTCTTTGTCTGATTGCTTGAAGGAGAAGTTGGGAATACAGGGGAGCAAACCAATGGATGCTGCGAAAGCGAGCACAAGTCGAAGGGGCTCAATTAGAGAGAGAAAAATGGCGTTACAACAAGATGTATCCACTCTAATGACATAAGTCATTTGTTCATTAATTTCGATAACAAAACTCGCTCATACTGATTAATTCTGAACTGATTTTCACATACTTTCAGGGGTTTTTTTTTTGATGATAGGCTTCACATACTTTCAGGTTGATAAGCTAAAGAAGAAGCTTAGACACGAAGAGAATGTTCATAAAGCATTGGAGAGGGCTTTCACAAGACCTTTGGGCGCTCTACCTCGTCTTCCCCCTTATCTCCCTCCTTGTGTTCGTACTTCTCCCTCTTTGTTAACATTCATGGCGTTTGATAGTGTTTTTCTGCGCGTATGGCGTAAAAGGGATATTGTCAGTGTTCTAAAACAAAGAATTAATTGACATGGCCTATTCCGATTAGGTCCGACTAACGATTAATCGCCGATTTCTAATTAATATGCTCCGATTAATCCGAATAATCGCTCGCTCGAAGGTGGCCAACCGCCCTACTAGTGCCTAGCTACTTTTTGAACATTGGATATTGTCATGAGATTTATGGTTGCAGGATTTTGATCGAGGGCAATGTCATTAATGTAATCTTATTGAAATTTGAGACAACCCCACCAAAGATTTGTTCCACATACCTGGATTTAAACCACATAAACATAAACTGGTCTAGAGACTGAAGTGTACCAACCGGATTCAATATTGGGTATGCTCCACATTACACCTATCTCTGTATACCATTTGTTTCTGGATAATTAAGGGTGTGTAGAATTATTATTGGTGATGCTACGGTTCCGTCTCCCACTCCAATGAATTTGGACTATATATTTTGTACACTGGTATAAATTGCTGAGTAATCCTGCATTTTGATTTTTTAGACACTGGAGCTTCTTGCGGAAGTCGCTGTTTTGGAAGAGGAGGTTTCAAGGCTTGAAGAACAAGTTGTGCATTTCAGACAAGGCCTTTATCAGGAAGCTGTCTACATTTCTTCTTCAAAGCGGAATATGGAAAGTTCAGCTGATTTACATGAGCCATACCCAGTTAAGAACTCAAAACAGAAGCAATCCAAAATTTCAGTTCAAACCGAAAGCAGTTCAGTAACACCTATGTTGAGGCATTTACCTTCTCTTCCTGGTAACACTTTCAATTAGCGAACTGACTTCTTTTGTCATCCATCTTCATTGCAAAAAGTTTTGATTGCACTGCTTGTTAGGAAGGAAAATGGGACAAAATTGAATATGTTCTACTTTATTTTCAGATGATGGACGAGGGAAAGAGAATCAGCCGTGTACGAATCCTACAAAGCACAAACGATCACCAAGTTTGAGAGTACAGACAGTCCACACTCCAGTAAAGAGACATTCCACCGAGTATAGACAACCAGAGATGCACTTCGATCCCAAAAAGTTAGAGGTATAATTCTAATATACCAAGTTTCATAAAGTAGGGAGTTAAGTCTACATTTTGTGCAATAAACTAAGGCTTCCTCTATGTCCAGCTAGAATGCAAAGATAAGAACCATGAAAATGCACAAGCAACGACTCCAGTTATTTGCAATGAAAGTTTATATGGAGAGGAATGTCCAAACAGAATTTCTGAAACAATTTTGAAGTGCTTATCAAGCATCTTCTTAAGAATGAGCTCGTCAAAGACTAGAGCCACAACAGACACATTGACTTCATGTGAAAGCTTTGATGCGAGAGTGTTTAAGGACCCCTATGGTATCTGTTCAGAATTTGGCAAGAGAGATGTTGGTCCATATAAGCATTTATTTGCAGTTGAAGCTACATCGATTAATCCAAACCGGAGAACAAATTCTGTGTTTCTTGTACATAGACTGAAGTAAGTCCTGGGGTTTGGAATTACATTGGTATAACAATTTTTCGTTGGCTTCACGCTTTTTCTTCGTAGATTTGCTTGGAGTTGTAACTGTGTTATCTGTTGAATTCGCAGACTTCTCTTGGAGAAACTTGCCTCCATCAACTTAAAGGGTCTCAGTCATCAGGAGAAGCTTGCTTTCTGGATTAACATGTACAATTCATGCATGATGAATGTATGTGATAGACCTTTCTGTGGACATACAATGCCATAAACTAATTGTTTGACCAATTTTCTGTACTGCGTATATATTTACGATCCCGGTTTTCAAATATGAAATATGTCACTTAACTTGTCCATATTTTTTGAATAGTTTCATTCAAGCCTTCCTTTTGTTAAAAAGAAATTACAATTTACTTTACTTCAATGGTTCAGGCATTTCTCGAGAATGGAATACCAGACAGTCCTGACATGGTTGTTGAATTGATGCAGAAGGTAACTTATACGTGATCAATCCTTTCACCCATATCCCTTTAACAAGCAATTTTAAGAGAGATGTGTTAAGGGAAATGAAAATTAAAGCCATTCGTATAGCTGTTCATTGCTCTTTTTCTCTCTTTTCCGTCATCCAATCCCCTCTGCAAGTCCAAGTGCCAAACATAGCTTTCATTGTCCTTCAGGATTCTGTTAGTTCATTTGTACATTACGGTATATAGATAAAATTTATTGACAGAAGATATCTACCTCTTATCATCAGGCAACAATAAATGTTGGGGGGCACTTGCTAAATGCAATCACCATCGAGCATTTCATCCTGAGACTGCCTTACCACTCCAAATATGTAAGTAAAGTCCCTTTCAATTTGCAAACTTCTTTTTCAACTTCAATTGGAAATTTGCTGGCCTTACACCCTTATTGATGATTGGCCACCAGTCCTTGGGAAAAGTTGCCAGAAACGATGAGATGACGACATGTGGTGCCTTTGCACTGGAGCTATCTGAACCATTGGTAACATTTGCACTCTCTTGTGGAAGCTGGTCCTCCCCCGCTGTAAGTTGATTCACATGGTAGATAGGATTCAATATTTGTCTACCTTATTCCCCAACACAGTTCTGAGTGATTATTCTAATCCTGTCGATATTCTCAAAAAAATTATTTGCTCATTTCATCATTTTTTTTTTTTTTTGGGCTTAATTTAAATTCCAGTACATAACTAGAACTGCAGACATCAACACTTAAGTGCTTGTAAGTCTATGTTCATTCGATTATTGATTGGTGAAATTTCTCTGAATGAAAGTAATTCTGAGATATTGTTTAAATTTAATCACTAACCAAAAAATAAATTCCACTTATTCATTTATGGGAATCACCACTTTCGGTGTTTAGAATAGTAATATCATTTTCGAATGTCGTTAATTCTGTGGACATTCCCAAAATATGTGCTGCTTTCCTTTGGGAAAAAAAAACTGTCCAAGTTTTTCGCCAGAAAGGAACTTTGTAACTCTTTGAGGCACACGTGGTCGCCAATCGCCAAACATGTTTCCGAACCAAGTAACAAGTAACATTTGTAAGATCATGTATGTTGTTATTGACTCATGAACTTTGCTGAATGAAGGTGAGAGTGTACACAGCATCTCAGGTAGAAAACGAATTGGAAGTTGCGAAAAGGGAGTATTTAGAGGCAACGGTTGGCATTTCAACAAGAAGGAAGTTGTTAGGGATCCCAAAACTCTTGGATTGGTATCTACTTGATTTTGCAAAGGACTTGGACTCATTGCTTGATTGGATATGCCTTCAGCTACCGAGTGAACTCGGAAAAGAAGCAATGAAGTGTCTTGAGAGAGGAAAAGATGAGCCTCTTTCGCAGATTGTTCGCGTTATGCCATATGAATTTACTTTCAGATACCTCTTACATGTGTAAATATATTTGTGATTTATTTGATGTCTTATGTACCCAGTTTTGAGGGGGTTTTTTTTTTTTTGGAGGTTTGGGATTTGTACACAACTATAGAAATGGGAAATGGTATAGTATGCTGTTATTGTTGTCTTTTGTGAGCAATTTGACTTGTTGGGGTTAGGTTTTCTTCTCTCAGATTTATTCTTTTGCTCAAACGGACTCGAGACTCTCTCTCTCTCTAAAACATCCAGATCTAGGTTTCGGCTGGGGGAGGGGCAGTGCCTCCCCCCTCTTTCCCTCTTCCTCTCCTCCTCACCCCCCCCCCCCCCCCCCCCCTCACTGTTCGTTGTCTGAAGCTCCGGCTGGCGGTGCAAGCGCTTGGTTGTCGGCGACGGATTACCAATCGTTGGTTGGTTGATCGGTCTTTGCTCGGCGCCTCCTTGTCCTCTCTGTTCTGGGTTTCCTTCGGCCGGCGGTGGGAGTGGGCTTAATAACTTGTGAGGTTGAGGTGGGGGTTTTCCTTTCCGTTTTTCTGTTTGCTTTTACCGACTGGTTTCCAATCTGGTTTTGCTCCGGTCTAGGTTTCGCCTAGATCCGGTTGTGTCCCGGTCTAGGGTATCCCCCAGATCCGGTGGGTTGCGGTGGAGGGCAAATAAGTTTTCCAGTGTTGGTTGTTTGTTTGGTTCTTGGATGTAGATCCTGTGGCTGCCGCGGCTGTGTGGTCCGTTGTGCCTCCCACGCACCGGAATCTGCCGTGCAGCGGAGGTTTGCCTCGGAGTGGCATCCTTGCGACTGATTGCGAAGAAGCCCCAGCGTTCCGTTGGTGCCTTTTCCTTTCAAGAGCTGGCCGGTGGCCAGTTTGGGTTTCTGCTCCTGGTTGTCGATTTCATCTTGCGCATAACTCGGGTTTGAGCTCGGGATCCTTTTGGATCCTCTTCTACTGAGTCATTGACGGGATTCTCATACCGGCACTTAGTGTAGGTTTGCTTCGGCAGGGTGTCCTTGAGTCTGTAGCCTGTGTGCTTTAAGCAGTTACTCGTGTCTTTGATTTGATAGTTTTGGTTCATTCCTGTATATTGTGATGAAATCTTTGATGAATATATTACTTGACGTTGATCAAAAAAAAAAAGAAGATTTATTCTTTGCTTTTGCTTTTGAGGATTGAGATTTTGGAATGACATGGGCAAATTCTTGGAAGTCTTTTTACTCTTCTGGGTTTTCTCATTTGCCTTCTCATTTTCTGTGTTGCCTGTGTAATTGATGTAGAGCTACCAATCCAAAAAAATAAAAAATGCAAAATTGAAGAAAAGACTTGGAAGTGGTCCAAGTGGAGTGATGCTCAGGCAACTTGTGGCTAACTTAGCGTATACAGAGTATTTTTTTTCCAATAATGTATACAATAGTGAAGGTTAGTAGGGGAGTTAGTTAGTTAGTTCACAAGGGTTAGAAGTTGTCCATAGCCCTAAACTCCAAACGCCTCTGTTGAGGCTCAAACCCTGGCCTCCCTTGTGGGACTACGAGGAGGTAACCGCTAGGCACTATAGTGTAACTTAGCATATTCAGAGTTCATTACATTGCAGATAGTTTGGCAGCAACTAAGGAGTTATTCTCTGAGTTTACAAGTTGGACTTCTATCACTGTCAACAAACTCTGGAGGCCACTAGAGGTTGATCTGAACGATCACTTCATGGCTTCAAATTATTTCAGGCGATCGTAAATTTACTCGGACACCAAGTTATATACTGGATTAGCCTATTTACAAAACAAAAGATGTCCAACCATATTGAAAACAGCAAGTCTACACTTCCCGATCGGGGCCGATCGGAATCCCGACGCCCCGCCGGGAACTCTCCGGCCACCGGACGGCCGATCCGAGCCGTCCAAAAATTCTAAAAAAAAAACCGAGTGGGCCCATTGCGAGAATAAACTGCATCCAACATGCGTAAGTGGCCGATCCAAGCACTCCATTTTTGTGTTTGGATCAGCCAAAAATGAAGTGTTTGGATCAGCCAAAAATGGAGTGCTTGGATCGGCCACTTACACACGTCGGATGCCGTTTATTCTCTCAAAGGCCCACTCGGTTTTTTTTTTTAGAATTTTTGGACGGCTCGGATCGGCCGTCCGATGGCCGGAGAGTGCCCGGCGGGGCGTCGGGATTCCGATCGGGATTTCCCGATCGGGAACTGTAGACTTTCTGTATTGAAAATGAAAGGTGAAATGTATAGCTCTGTTGGCATAAAGTCTTGGGTGTGAACAGTGACAGCCCATTACTATCTTTCCTGTTAGTAGCTAGCTGGCTGTGCATCCATGCTGATGCTACATGTATATATATTTTTTAAAACCATATTCCAATGTTGTAACAATAGAGAGAAAACAACCAAAAAGATCTTGCGAAAAAATCGTAAAACAAGTTTGTCCGAAGTCAGCCTTACCGGTCCGGATTGACTTAAACGTTTCCACTGGCTTTTTATTTATTTATTTATTTATTTATCCTTGTAATTCCCCTATAGTCTTTATCAAATCCAGAAGGCATGGGCCATGCAAATGAAAAGTTGTTTCAACAAGAATAACAAAGATACAATTTTTCTTTTGTCTGATGGTTCTTCTGACATGTGCCTAGCTACTAGTTGAATAGTATATTGGTACCATGGTGCACAGATTTGCGCAAATCTGGGCCACCGGACAGCTTGGAGGAATTCAACTTTGTCCCATTCTCAAGCAAAATCTGATCACATCGGCTGTACAAGGAGATCAATTTTATTCACTCGGGTGAGGGTAACTTTATCCACATTTGGTGAGGTATTTTCAGGGTTTCGATTCAATCGAGTATCGATAAGTATTTTGGATTAAAAAGTCTAATTCTGGGGTTTAGAATTGGATAGAGAAAAATTGGAATTTTTTTGATTGAGTACTTTTCAATATTTAATTGAGCTGAATTCTTTGGTGCTCTAAACAAATCAATTTCCCCTCCCTCACCTTGGGTTTTCATCACCCTTATGCGGCGGCGGAAGGGGAGGGCTTCACCTTTGATAGTTATGTTTTTCTTTCTCCGCAATGATGATTTTTCAATTTCAATAACTCCTCATTTTCAGTTAGAGTTCTCTCTCTTGATCTCGAATCTGCGAGTTTTTTTGAGTTAACTCCTCTTTTATTTTCTCTCGGCTTCCCTTCATCGGCGATCCTTCCTCCGTCGCTCCTCCTCCATCGTCGCCAACGAGTGGACGCCGGTGGGACGATGTTCATGGTTGTGGCTTTGGTTAGCATCTCATGGTCATCGAAGATCCATCATTTGTGGTCGTGGTTGTAGTTCTACCGGTGACGGATTATGATGGTTTGTGATACTTTTTCGATTGATTTCCGATTGAGGACTTATATTTTCTACCACAGCCTGTGGGCTTCTGGCCCAACACCAAAAGGCCTAGTCTTGGCCTAGATGCCTAAGCTCTATTCAGATTCCGGGCTGGAAACTGGCAACCCGAACTAGCCCATACCACTTAAAGAATTGGTTCGGTTTCGGTTTCACTTTTCTCAATCTTGAAAAACTGGTTTGGCCCGTCAAATTGCCCAAAACAGAACCAAACCAAATTGGTTTCGTCCCCCACCTAAACCTTTCACTGGAGAAACAACATGGCGATACCCTGTGCAAATTAAGGTTACAAATGAACCGAGCTGTACCCGAGTAGCTCAAGGGTCCGGTTGGCTCAGTTCGTCTAGTAAATGAAACGGATTTATAACCGAGCCGAGTTCTTGTGGGCCGGAGCTAGCCCGGGTCGTGTAGATAAGCTTGGCTCCTCTTATGAAGGATGGTTTGGTAAACGAACCAAGTTAGAGTTCTCAAATGTTTTAATCGAGTTCTAGCTCAAACATTTGGGATCGATTCAAGCTTGAGTTGAACTCGAGCTCACTTAATCTTAAAAACAGCCGAGCTCGAACACCCTAATGCTTGGCTCGTTTGCACCCCTAAAATTAATTGATGGAAGATGATGTTGACTGTTGTGCAAGCGTTTTTAAATGATAAGTGCTATGATCACTTTCCTTCATGTAACCAAGACTATAAACCTAAACAGTTGCTTTACACTCTAAAAAAAGACCACAATGTTCGAGTATGTGACCACTATATTCGGGCGCATACCCACAAGGTTCGTGTGCAAGGACGCATTGTTAGAGTATGTGGTCGTGTGGCTGCGAAGTTATTGTACATGGCCGCAAGGTTCGTGCGCTTGGATGCACGGTATGTGTGCATGGACGCAATGTTGGAATGCATGGCCGCAAGGTTGTATCTGGTCAGTTGGAGCTCCACCAAAACATCACTTTTTTCCCTTCTAAAAGGTCCATATATGCATATTATTCCACTAAAACAGTATGAGGACCACGGGGAAAGGTTTGGGTACGATCAATATTCTACCTCTCCCCCGTCAGATTTTGAAACGAGGGCGTGGTTCAGCAAAGAAAAGGGAGGGGGTGGCGGCAGTAAAGGAAGCCCCGTCGTGGCGGTGCAGCCTCCTCTTCCTCTTCCTAGTTAGATGGACCATGTTTAAAGTTTATTCTTAAAATGAAAATTTTTGAAAAATAGATTTTGTTGGGAGAAAGAAATTTTTTCTAATTCACGATTATTTGTAATGCTTCTCTCGCATGAGGTGGGACCATACGAATATCTGGAACTCACGTCATGTCAGATGACATTAAAAAGAACTGTTGTATCCACAAAAAAACCTTTGAAAAAATGGAGTTTGATACTTCATTTAGACTATGTTTAGAAAGCATTGAGACATGCCTGAAGGCATGGATAATTACTAGTTAGTTTTTAATGTGGGGTAGAATATACATAATCTTAGGGATATCTGACAGAAAAATCATCAAAAAATGAAAGAGAAGGCAAGATCTTTATATATACCGGAGGAAAATTCATCTTCTTCAAGCTAGAGATCAAGGCGCTTGGTTATTTATACCCTTCTAATGGTTATTTTCTTTTTTCGATGGGATCCTCTAGAAGACTAGAACATAATCCCCCTTCTATAATAGGCGCTTACACAAAAATAACTTTTCAGGGGACGGTTTCTCTAGAACAAGTATACTGTATATGTTTCTCGATCCTTCATGGATCCGGATCCTCTGTGAGGACAGTCTAACACAACAAATGATACCAAATCTATTTAATTCCGTTAGTTGCATAATCAGGGATAGCATCAGAGATATTAAGAACGTATAATCATACCGGATTCCAACTCGAATTCAATTTTTTGAACGTACATTCACTCAAAAGTAACACCCATATCGCACTTGTTTTCTTAATTGACCTAGACAAATAGAAAAGCAAAATAGTTCCACGATTACATAACCAAGTAAGGAGTAAAGTTTAAAATTTTGTCTATCCAAAAGGCTCCAACAAAAAACTTACAATCTTCAATCCCAGATAGATCATGAAACTCCAAATTATCTAAATCAATAGCTCAAATTTTATTGAACAACAATTTTGTTCTCTTACCTATTAGTTAAAAAGAAAAAGAATCTGACACGAAGAATTACAAAAAACTTGCAATTTTCAATCCCAGATAGATCATGAAACTCCAAATTATCTAAATCAACAGCTCAAGTTTTATTGAACAACAATTTTATTCTCTTACCTATTAGTTAAAAAGAAAAAGAATCTGACGCGAAGAATTACTATTGGCCACAAAGATTTACTCCTAGCTGCAAAGAATTACTCTTGGTCATGAAGAATTACTCTTGGCCGCAAAGAATTGCTCTTGACCGCATAGAATTGCACTTGGCCACAAAGAACTGCGAGACCATAAAGTAATTCGATGCGGCCAAGTGCAATTCAATTAGGCCAAGTGCAATTCGACGCGGCCAAGAGTAATTCGATGCGGCCAAGAGTAAATTGTAGCGGCCAAGTGCAATTCAATGAGGCCAAGTGCAATTCGTAGCGGCCAAGAGTACTTCTATGCGGCCTGGAGTAATTCTTCGCAGCCAATTGCAATTCAATGCGCCTAAAAGTAATTCTCGGCCATGAGTAATTCTCTGGGGCTGAATGTAATTCTTTGCGGCTAAGAGTAATTCATCGCAGCCAATAGTAATTCTTTGTGGCTAATAGTAATTCATTGTGAACTTCTAATCTCAGTCATTGGCTTCAATAGTTGAGATGAAGTGTCTTTTTTTTGAATCTCCGGAATGCTCCCCTATATATATAAATTCTTCGAATTAGCATAGGATTTGGAAAGTTTTGGTATTCTTCTCTCTTTTTTTAAAAAAAATCACATAGACATTAATGTACAGTTGTTAAAAGTAATAAACCCACACAACAATTTTATATGTGCAAAAAGTATGAGTACTTTATTGAAAGGAGGAGAATGGGCCTAAAAAATTGGATCAAAGTAATCATTCATTGCAACAAATTGTCTTTTGTTAAGTATGGATAGACCTTACACGCTTGCGTTATGTACTATAGAAAATTAAGTTAAATAAGAAAATTAATTTCAATGCAGAAACACATGTATATTTTTGTTGATTTTCAACTTTCAACCTGATGAAGGCAAAGATGAAACTATGACTTAGAATCAAGATACAACAAAATCAATACATTTGTTGCCACCAATATATTGCAATGAATCAAATAACCAAATATATAATTACTCAATTTTTTCCCTTCAATCAATCAACCAACTAAACATTTAGCAATCTGAATACATTTTAAAAAATGATAGGGCCACACACACACACATGGCGGGGGCGGGGGGAGCGTTAAGCATATGCATTTGGGGGGGGGGAGGGACCGTTAAGCATATGCATGAGAGAGAAAGCAATTTTGGATTCCAAATTGGAATCCGTTTTGGAATTAATGTGTGAGGGAGAGTGAGACAGGCCTATATCATGGTAATCGTGTTTTACTGATAACTGTTAGTAAAATAAGAAAAAATTGAAAATAAAGAATCAGAATAAGTTTAGGAAACATTAATCTTCTTCCAAATATTCATTTTTTCCAAGTATATTTCTAGTTTTATAAATCTCAGCTATAGAAAAAATATGTACAAATCAGATGGTCCAAAATATAGAGAATTAAAAAACCGTTGCTGCATATTATATAGATTTTTTTATAGACAAAAAAGAATTTATTAATGTTTGAAAAAGATTGCAAAGATTAAAACTAATTATTACCACCAATTAATCTGTCCCCATCCGGACCGTCTAATGCCTAAATGGATGACTCAGATTTCATCTGTTTATTATCGAGATGAAATTTGAACCGTCCATTATCGAAATTGGACAGTCCGGATGTTGACAACACCCTTATGAATGTGTATTAGACCAAAAGGTCTCCAAAAGCTGCGCCGAACACTGCGAACGAATTTTTGTGAGACTGAATTTTTTTTTTTTTGGAAAACATTTTGAGATTGAAGTCACATTACATCATGCCTATTCTAGAAGTTCATAATAAAAAGTCGACACAAAATATTGACCACGTGTGACAACCGTTAAAATTGAACTTTATTGGAGTAATTTTCTATAGAAAGCAACTTCACTGGTTTTCAATTGACATTTTATTTTTCTCTTCTTCTTCCTCCTAATCCAAATAAGGTAGTCCATATTATATCCGGTTGGCCTAGTAGTCGAGGTTCGAGACTTAGGAGTTTTCTCTCTTTTAAGATTTCAAGTTCGAAATATTTTAGGTACTATCAACTCCTTTGAGTCAGTTCATATCGAGTCTTACTCCGACTTTAGTTTGAACCCTTGTAAGTGGGTGGTGGGATGATCCCAAAATGTAGTGATCAATATGTGCAAAAATTGGCTCAGTTAATTAAGTTATCGAAAAATAGAGGAAAATGTATCCATTTTTATGAGGAGTGTTCTAATGCCAAAACTGTAGTGCATAAAATATTTATACTATGTACTAGGCTGGCAGCCCAGGGTTAAGCCCCGCAAACTCTTGAGCTTGGGCAACCAAAAAAATAAAATTCAAGTCCATTTTTTTTTATATATATTTATATTATGACGAAAGTGTAGTACAAATGACGGAGCTGGTTTGTTGGTCAACCGAATGCATTTAAGTTCCCTTATGGAATGTCACAGGTTCATTACTTGTGTCCACCATTCAAAGTCTTTTGTTAATTATTTTGTATTTTACCTTTTTTAAGTCTTTCTTTTTTTGGGTACCTTTTTTGTGTTGCCTTATAACTAAAATTATAGTGGCAACTTTTATATTTGTCACTAAAGCTAAGAAGTATTAGTGACACATTCATAAAAATTGTCACTTTTTTTTTTAATGACATCTTTGTGACAACTATTTTTTTGTCACTAATATACTTTAGGTCAATTTTTGCATGTCAATATAGAAGAATTTTCTCGTAGTGTTATTTGCTTTAAAAAAATGCAATGAGAATGTATTTTTTTAATCTGATCGTGCTAATCATAAATCATTATAACCGGGATTATACTTGAACTTTAATTTTTTGATGTAATTCAAACTAAAAAAACCACAATGTTACTTTGATTTTATTTTTTTGACTTGTATGTCTTTTTATTTTTTATAATTTACTAATAGTAAGCGGACAACCAAGCTTATGGTCAGGCTTGGACAACCCAAACGTCAGGACCGGTCCTAGTGCTAGATACAAGATTTTTATGCACCAGAATTTTGACACAAACAAAAATAATTTTGGCATATTATCATTTCCCTTTATGAAATGTACCTCATAATTGCAACAAACCCTAACTTGAGAAATGCAACCAACTCTGAGACGTGGAAAAATGATGTCCAAGAATCTATTGGGGAAGATGGAAACGAATGTTAAAGGGACCAGAGTATATGAATCAGTATATATGATTGAGTGGGACTGTGGCAGGAATGGCTTATTGAATCAATTGTGTAATATTGAGGTTATCCTAATGATTTATGCTTGGGACGCCCAATTGGAATGAGAAGCATCACTCAGTATAGCGGTGCAAAGCAGCTGATCTGATCGCTTATCTCGGCAATCGACGGCTCAGATTTTAATCGAGTAATGAATGATTTTAGAATATTTGTATACGATTTGTATGCATTCAGATTCCGAGCCGTTCGTGCCGAGATAAACTGCTGAATCGGCCATTTTGCACCAGCTCAACAGGGAGCTACTCCGCAGCATTCTTAGGTCCCACCCAACTATAAGAGTCCGTTCTAGAACGTCTCAAACTTTTTTTATTTTTTGTGTAATAGTAAGGCTTGTTCCAGAAAATGGTGAGTAAGAGCATCTCCAGCGGAGTCTCTTATCCCTCAACCTCACCGGTTACCCGAGCAAAACCCTCAAATTCGCCTCCAAGCAGTTTCGCGTCACACCTCGCCATGGCAAGCGAGGTGCGGAAACCTCGCTAGGACTAGCGAGTACGGAACCCTCGCTTGGGCTTCTCTCGCTCTCTCCCTCCCTCTGTCACTCTCGCTCTCTCTCACGCTGGGTCTCAATCTCTCTGTCCCTCTGTCACTCCAAATCGACGGCGAAGGCTATGGTGGTGGTTAGGTTTTGGCCGGAAACCCTAGATTGAACTGTGGGTTTTGGCCGGAAACCTAGATTGAACTCTTTCACGCTGGATCTGGTCGTCGTCGCCGCCGTTGGGCCGTCTTTAGGCGTTGTTGGGGTCATCGGAGAAGGTATAAGAACAGTTACCGTCGCTGGGTGTCGTTCGAGTTGTCGCTGAAGGTAACAACAGTTGCCGTCGTTGGGTTTCGATGGGTCGTCGTTGTGCGTCGTTGGTTGCCGTCGGTCGCAAAAACAATGGTTCAAGCTGGAGAAGATACAAAAGCCGAGAAACAACTTGAGCCTGCTGGGACCTCAACATTTGGTGGCTAGTTTAAACTGCTTTTTGGAGGATTTTCTAGTCAATTAGCCGAGAAAGAGCTTAAGCCTCCTGGAGATGCTCTAAGTACTTATTTTATTAAGACAATTTCAAGCTAAAAAATCACGTGCTTACGCAAATAATTTTCTATCAATATGAATCTTATTTGATAGATCTCAATGAGATCTTTAATATGGTGCAAAAAAAATTGAAAAATTAATTTTCTTTTACACTATTTTTGAATTTAAAAATATGAAAAAAAAACTGCTTATTTAAATTTTATGAAACAACCCTTCTTTTTTTTCTTTTAAAAAATTTTAAAATAAGTACTTATTTTTTAAAAATATTTTTGAAACGGAGTCTAAGCCTGGTTGGGTAGATGATAAGGACTTGCTGACTTTCTAGACACCCATACAGCTATGGATGATTGACCTCTTGTTTGTTCTCAAAATAATGTACTACCATCATGCATGACAGAGTCGGCAGTACTCACTCGATTATATGTCAGCAGTGCTACAGTCACGGGGGTCGGTGACCGGCAAGTGATTATATGTCAGCAGTGCTACAGTCACCAATCGGGGGTCGGTGACCGCACCGACTACGTGTGGGGTCCACTCCGGGCCCCGCACGAATAATCCGAGCCGCTCAATAATTTAAAAAAAAAAAACCGAGTGGGCCACGTGAGAAATAAGCTCAATCCGATGTGTGTACGTGCTCGTTCCAAACTTTTATTTTTGAACGGCTCGGATCATCTGGTTTTGGAACGGCTCGGATCGAGCACGTACACACGTCGGATTGAGCTTATTTCTCACATGGCCCACTCAATTTTTTTTTTTAAATTATTGAACGGCTCGGATCATTCGTGTGGGGCCCGGAGTGGACCCCACATGGAGTCGGTGGCCGGTCACCGACCCTCCCGGTCGGTGACTGTAGTGTTTCTGATTATATGTCGAGTGAAAATTCATCTAATGGATTGACAACCACACACATTATTATAGACCCGGCTTCTCTGCAGATCGAGATCCGTCTGTCCGACCCCAAGGCAGGGGCCTATCACATCCATCTTGGCCGTTGATCTCGCAAATCAACGACTGAGATGTGCCGAACACTTTTTGCTCCAAAACGACGTCTCAGCTGTTGATTTGCGAGATCAACGGCTGAGAGGAGGTCAGTTTCTTCTCTGCAGTCCAACTGTAGAGAACCCGTGCAGTTGTAGCACAGACGTTTATCTTTGCATTCAACGGTCCAAATTTTAAGAAATTTTTTCCCGGAAAAGTTTTTTTTTAATCTTGACAGTTAAAAACACCATCTGATGCCACACCTCTGCAGTCCAAACGTGGACCGCAAACAAGCCTTGTGCCAATTAATAGTATCTCAAATTCATAGATATGGTGTGTGTCTACAAAACATAAGGACGTAGTTATTTGCAATTTGCAGCACACACATTATGGACTATTGATCCTCAACATGTTTGCAATTTTCAAGTCAACAATTTCTTGAGTCATATCATCTCACGTGTAAGTACGTAAAACGATTATGAGATGAACTGTAGCAATTAATCTGAAGTGAGCGCAAGCTGATTTAGAAAATCTTGCTTTAGCGAAAACAAAACGTTAAGTTGATAAGCCAATGTATAAGTATGTTTGATAGAAGAGATCATTTTGCATCAGATATGAATTATAGGTACAAACCTGGGACACTACATCATTAATTGTGAAGTCCACAAGATAACCAAGTCCAACAACTCAACCAATACAAGAAATAAGTCTATTATAGGGCAGAAACAAAGAAAGAAAGAAATGAAAAGTCCTCTAAGGGAAGAACACCCACATGCAAGTGGGGAGACTCAATCTCCTGACCTCCAAATGAGATGCAAGATTTCTGGCCAACTGAGCTAAATGAGGTGATCCTAGTATTACACGCATATCTTTATGAATTCGCTCTTGTACGGGGCGTTTGGTAACCTTTCTGTTTTTAGTTTTTGATTTTTGTTTTTACTTTTTTGAAAAAAAGAAAACTTGTTTGATACCAAGTTTTTACCTTTTTTGTTAAAAAGTTTTTGAAAACTACAAAAAGATGTTTTTTTCAATATTTTTTTTTGAGAAATACAAATATTACCAATCATGTTTCTTGTTTTTGTTTTTATGAAAATATAAATATATTTTTACTTTTATTTTCTTAAAAACAAAAAAATGAAAACTGAAAAGGTTATCAAATGCACCCGTAGTATTTTCAAGATATCTGCACATATTCATGACGTATACAATCGCATCCCAAATCTACAATGCACACGTGGGACCCACAAAATTTGTGCGTGAGTTATGTGTGGTTCCCAAATTTGGCAATTGATTAAGCCGCGGATCAAGAGAAGAACTTTCTCTCGGGTAGAAAAAAGCTTCAAGACAAATCAAACCATCTGTCTACCCTACCGCTACGTTTCATTCCTCTCTACATCCTCTTAATTTTACCGTTCAAAAGTATTTTGGACGGTCCAAATTTTAAAAAACACTTCCAAAAAATGGAATTTTTTTTTTAAATTCAAACTATTGATTGACGAAATGAATAATGAAATTGAGTGCTACGATTGGATAGCACCGCTAGTTATCAAAGGCAAAAAGACAAGCCATCCATTACCCCTAAAATGTCACTGCTTCCATTAAGCTCTGATCAATCTCGGGCCTGTTGCATAGGAAATGTTTTATAAAGAAAAATAACACGATCGAAGTGAAGTAAAGGAAAAAAAATGCTCAACAAAACAAAACAAAATATAAGTAAGCTCTGTATAATAAGGACTTTTATCTATTTTTAGTCAATTAAATTTTTTATTTTTCATGCTACTTTGTTTAACGTTTATACATTTGAAGATTTGATCAAATATTTTCAACTATATCATAGAAATTTAAATATTCCTTACTCTACTCTCCAATTAATAAAATATGAGTAATTTCCATGTCTCCAACCAATTGCATGACAATGTAAAATAAAAATAGTTAGAAATCTTAACTACCTATATATATTTTTTTTCCAACAACTCTCATGGAAGCGAATAAAAAAAAAAACTCTCATGGAACTGTATCTATTCATTTGTAACTATAATTAACTACTACCTCTAAAATGTGAATATAACTCTATTTAAAACAAACTAAAATGATTACTAAAGTTATTCTATTTACTCTCTCTCTCCGTTGGTGACAGAAAAGTACTTTTTTGTTTTGTTTACAAAAGTGAGAAGCTGTATTGATATCCCTAACGGCACTTACAATACAGAATTCATTACAAATATCTTGGACGAAACCAAACAAATTAATCGTCTAACGATACAAAACGAAAAAAGTTCAAGGCGGTTGACGTCTTTCACCTCAACCCAAGCATCACCTAACACATATTCTGCTGAAATTTCATATTTCCTCGCAGTATCAAAAAGAGATAAGGTGCTAGCTAAGAAAAAAGATAACAAATACTTAGATGATTAGTTGAACTCCAACCACAAGTATGAAGGCGTCAATGAACTCCCAAAACTGCAACATCATCTAAAAAAACCCGATCTGTAGACGTAATATTCGCCCAAAGAGAAAACTAAAAACTCTCAAAAAAAGAAAGACAAAACTCTCAAAAACATGAGAGAAAACAAAAGTAGAGATTGAGAACTAGTACCATGGCCTTCCCCTTCCGCCGCCACATTAAGGTTGCGACACTCTGAGGGAGGGAAAGGAAGAAAGGCAAATGTGGCAGCTAGGGTTTTGGGAGAGGAAGAGGCCGCTTGGTTAGCAAAGCCTTGGTGATAGATACAAGATAGGAAGATCGTAGAGGTTCGTTTTGTTTTATCTGGCCATAATGAAAAAATATTGGGTGCATGCAAGCGTGCCTACAGGCTATCACATGTTCCAATTTCATTTACACAAATAAAACAAGCTCATATCTTCCATAATTAACCAAAACTCAAAACATAATCAAACTCTAAACACAATTAAAGGCATAGTAAAAAAATAATAATTAGGAATCTTAACTACCTATATATTTCTCCAACAATCTCTCATGGAAGCGAAATAAAAAAAAATAAAAAAAAAAACTCTCATGGAATTGTATCTATTCATTTGAAAATATAATTAATTAGTACCTCTAAAATGTGAATATAACTCTATGCTAAAATGGTTTTTAAAGTTATAAATTATTTGATTTACATATATGTTTTTTGATCAGTATGTTTTACATAAGTGATGGATCAAAAATATATAAAAGTTTTTAATGCTCAAAATGGACATCAAGTTATCAGGAGATTTAAAAATTTAGGCATAAATCGTGGTAACTGAACATTGATACGTATATTTTACTGCCAAAGATTTCAAGTTTTGTGTTCACCACATAGTGTATGCCGTAGCTGCATCACATATACGGGAGAGAAATGCTGTGAATTTGACATATTTAATATAAGAAATTTGAAAATATTATTTTCACAATAGTTTCACAGTATATGTTTCCTTCAATTATATGACTCTCCTCTTTCTAAACTACTGAATTATTGGTATCATTGATGTTATTTATAACAAGAGTTGAATTGTTTTCTAAATTAATCATTCACGACGAACATATTACCCTCCTCTTTTAAAAACCAATTATTTGCAACGAACATATCAATTTTTTGATTTGATTGAAAGCAACTCTTAGAGCATGTACATTAATGAAAATGTAAAAATGCTGGTCTAACAGTGCACTTTTTTTATTTTACTTACTCACATCTCTCTCAACACTATACCAATACTATCTATTTTATCTAACACCAATTAAAATATAATTTTTTCACTCATTTTCTATTATCTTTATTGTTTAAAGAGAGGAGAAATGAGGGAGAGGAGAGAAAAAAAACAATAAAAAAGAAAGGAGTATGAATACTGCATAGATAAAAATAAAGTACAATTGTTCATAAATTCATTTTGGCTTCTCTTTTACCTCGTCCGGTGCAAATTGTTTTTCTATGTTTCTCTGAGGTAAAATAGCAAAAAATGCATTTAAACTCATCTAGTGTACTTGCTCTTAGCTTCTATTTTACAGTATTATGTTTAATTTCAATACAATTTACATTCTCACATATTTAGTATTTTCTTCGTATCGATTTGTTTGTCCAATCTCGGGTTTCCAACTCATTAAGAAAATAAAATTTGATTTATTGATTTGAAAATTTACATAATCTGATCTATTAATTTTAAAATTAAACAATTAATTTAAAACATATATAAAAGTAAAAAAAGAAATAAATAAATCAGGACGGATGGAGCACTATATTACTAAATTTCCTAATACTGTATGATAATATAGATTAATACACAGAGCCGTACATCGCCCGGGTTCACAGCCTGTGATATAATACGCACATGGAATGACAGAAAATTCATCCCAAAGTCCCTGCGTATACCCCACAGGCCACACTATTCAAAACCAAAACAGTTCTGCACAAAACAGAACGTGACAACCAAGGCAAAAAAAAGTAGGAGTGAGTAATCAAAGGCGGAGGATAAAAAAAAAAAAAAAAAAGTAATCAAAGGCGGCTTTAAGATCTCTTTAGACTTCTCTCTCTCCTCTCTCTCCCAGATCCTTCTCTCCTCCTTCCTACCCCCACCTCCCTTTATAACCCTCTCTCTATTCACTCCTCACTCAAACCAAAAACCAAACACAGGGGGTGCGTTAGCCATAGCCATGGAGGTGGTAATACCCACCAACGATTTCCACTTCAACACTTCCCCGTTCTCAACCTCCCCCTCAACCCCAAAAGGATTCGGCCACTACTCCTTAACCGCTCCCAGCAGCCCCACCCGAATCTCCGAATTTTACCGCGATTTCGACAATGACTTTGCCTTTGATTTCCGTGTAGAATCAGAGGGAACTACCCTCCCAGCTGAAGAACTGTTCGAAAGCGGAAAAATCCGGTCTTCAAACCCTCCGAGCAGGTTTGGTGAGCCAAATAAAAATACCCACTTGAGAACAGAGCAAGGAAGAGGTAGAGAGAGAAACTCATCAAACGAAAACACCGGTAAGAGAACAGAGCAGAACAGGGGAAGAGAGAGAAACCCAACTCTCTCATCGTCGAGTTCGACCCGGAGAGGAGCCAGGTCACAGTCTCCCGATAGGGTTTCTAAGTACCCGTGGGAAGAACAAGAAACAAAGAACACATCAAAGCAAACTTCTAATTTCTCTCTGTTTTCGAAAATCGGAAGCAAGAAGTGGAGGCTGAAGGATTTTTTCCTCTTCAGGAGCGCGTCGGAAGGGCGAAAGTACACGACTCTGTTCAAGAAGCACGAGGAGGTGAGGGGTTTTTCGAGTTTTCGGGCGATCGAAGAGTCGAGTTTGAGGAGGAAGGGGGCGCAGGGGAATGTTTCGGCTCACGAGTTGCATTACACGGTGAACAGAGCAGTTTCGGAGGACTTGAAGAAGAAGACGTTTTTGCCGTATAAGCAGGGGATTGTGGGGAGGCTGGCGTTTAATCCTGCCGTTCACGCGCTTGCTAATGGGTTTGGGTTTTCGAGGAAGGGATTATGATTGTCGGGCGGCTTTTCCACCGTCTCTGCTGGAACAGAAGACTTATAATTAAGTCTTTTCTAACATTCAATATCGTATATGCAAATATGTTTTAGAACGTTCGTAGGGTGTGATACTATATAATCAAATCTAAAGAGACACCCCGGGCGCAACAATTATGGCTGTGTGTTTGGAATTCAATTTGTTTGTAAAGGTAGTCTCAAGGTCAGATTAGTTGTGGGAAGTAAGGGAAAGCTCCCTTTTGGAATTACTGTTCTTTTATCGTTTCTTTTTACGAGCAGAAGAATTGCTATGTAACTGCACAAGCTGAAATTTGATTAATTAATGCATAACAGAATAAGAACTATAGAAATTGTAATTGGTTATATAAAGGTGTTTGAATTGTCGAATAGAAAGGCTGTTTGGCAAGTTAATTCACACAGGATTCAGAGGCTATTCATAACGCTGAATCCGAACCAATCGTTCCTCGTGAGACTCGAACCAAAGTCCTCTACTAAAGAAGGTTGTGGGTGATGCCAACTGAGCTAAGAGCTCATCGGCCACCCGTGAGTTATTTGAACTAGCATAAAACTTGTAATTTGACAATTTTTTTGCAAAATTCAAGTCCTCGGTAAGAGTTTGTGCTTAGTGAGTTCCTCTCTCGATATACCATTTTCGAATCAATAAATTTTTCTCTTTGCCAAGAAAAAAAAAAAAAAAAACTTTGGCTTTGAGCCTTCGCAAATCTCCAACATCATTCAAGTAAACTGATTTGTGTTAAAAGACAAAATGAATTTTGATTCAATAGTTTGCATGTGAGAGGAATCCGGAAAATCCGAGGAGCCGTTTATGTTTCAACCCATGTCAAGATCATCAATAATGTTCAAAATCTTCTGGTTACCCTGTCAATCAACACATGAGCGTTAACATCAAGATAATCTGTAAATCTGGTTTATCCAAACGTGAGAATGATTTTTTGTTTTTTTTGCAAGATGCATTGTATTCAGAACTATATCTATTGAAATCCGATTGACGTAATTGTTGACATAACTTATGAACTGGACGATATATAATGCTTTCAATCATCATCGAAGTGGATCCAGAAAAAATTATAAACGAACACAGTTGATAGATAGTCCAGTTTTTTTTTTTGAGGAAGCTGAGTGGATCTGATCGGGAAAAATCCTCGCTGTTTCTTGACTCACATGTGCATGAGAATGGTCAAACAAAATAATCTGTCTGCATGAACGAATCTACCTTTTCTTTTCTTTTCCTTTTAAAAACAAAGTCAAAAATGATAACCAAAAAGGTTGGCCGAGTGGTCTTGACATAGAACTTAGATATTTGCTCCATTCTAACCAGAGCCGGCTTATAGCCAAGGCGAGGGAAGCGAGCGCTTCGGGCCTCCGAAAAAAATTAAAAACGAGGGCCTCCAAATTTTTAGGATTCCTATATATATATATATATATATATATATATATGGTCCACAAAAAATTGCACTAGATTTCTTTACACAAAATAGGCCCAATTGAAATTTAGGAGCTACAAAATAAGCCCAAATTGTGGAATTATTCATTAGAAACACTAATGCATTAAAAAAAAAAGAAAAAGAAAATAACTAAATGGTCGGCAGGAACTAGCAAGGAAGATAAAGCCAATAAAAAAGATCAAAAAAGAAAAAGAAGATATAGCCGATCCATAAGGAGTAAGTACGGCAGGAACTAGAAACGCTTCATGCTTGAGGAGTTGAAGGGGAGGGAAGACAACAACCAATGTGAACAGAAAATACTTGCACAAAGAATTCCTTGAGGCCTCTCTTTTACTATCTCCAATTCTCCACCTCTACCAAGTAAGTTTTTTATTATCTTAACCAGTTGACCTAATTGGTAAAATTTGAAGATCACTTTTGTATGAAAAATATAGGGTGGCCTCATTCAAGAGGTTCGCTTCCGACCTCCAAAACTTATGAGCCGGCCCTGATTCTAACTCTTAAGGTCTTAGGTTCGATTTTTCTTGTCAATAATTTTTGGAGCTACCTCACCTCACACGTAAAGTGTGAAACGGTTTTAGAGGGTTGCAAGAATTAGTCTGAGATGCGCGCAAGCTAATCCGAGACACTTTTTTATTTTTATAGACACTTTTTTATTTTTATAGGACCTGGGACACCTTGCATTACAAAATAAAAAAGACAAATGTCAAAGATGTGGTTAGGTTACGCCATGACAAAAGTGACGCTTGTTGAACCATTGACTAGCCAAAAAGGACGCCGATGTTTTACTATCAATCACAAATTTCATGTTGAGCATAATATGACTGAAAATTAAATTATAATCAATGATTATTTTATCAACTCCCATCTACTTTCGAGATCTCTCGTGAAATATTTTTCAAATACAAAAGTTCAGTATCCTCCGATGAATTTGAGAATTAGACAGAATAATTTTGTCCATAATAACAAATAGCATATCAATCTTCATAAATTTCATAGTAAATTAGAAAGATGCAGACCTTGTGCAGATCCAGTGGCGGGACCAGATTCAGTGACGATCCTCCACGAGTGGAGTGTTGGGCCCAACATCGGAGCTGAGCGGCTTTCATTTTCGTTTTTTGTTCTTCTTGTTTCTATGTTTTTTGTTCTTGTTTTGTTATATTTATTTTTTTTCGGCCTATGGGCCACGCAATTTGTATCTGATTTAAATCAATATAACTTGCGTTTTCTTTCCGGTCAAAAAAAAAAAGGACGTCTAAGACAAAATACGACATGTTGGAAAGGGAAA
Source organism: Rhododendron vialii (assembly GCF_030253575.1). Taxonomy (NCBI): domain Eukaryota; kingdom Viridiplantae; phylum Streptophyta; class Magnoliopsida; order Ericales; family Ericaceae; genus Rhododendron; species Rhododendron vialii. The sequence continues at coordinate 5,529,722 of NC_080562.1, read as the reverse complement.
TTTAAGGGCCGCAATTAAAATACTACTAGTAGAATAGTATTTTATTGTCACCTTCTAGATGAACTTTGATTTGAAAAAAATAAAATAAAAATGAAACTTGTTCTAGATGAGCAGAGACCATTTCTTTATAATTAAAAAAAATCCAAAATTTTGTTTTCACATGTCAACTTGGGGTTTTGTTGACCAAACGCATTAAAATGTAGGAGTAATTGATGTTTCAGTGTCGCAAAACATGGCTAAGCAAAAACAAATAAAAATGTCGCAGCACGTGAAATATTTTTTTTTCTTCGAGAAATCACATGAAATAATTAAGATTGTCAAATGGGTTGTCGCATATAGATAGTGTAAAAGACTAGGATAAATGAAGATATCAAACAATAACTTGAAGTGTAGCTAACGATAATGAAGCATAAATCTATTAAAATTCCATTCAATGGCAAAAGAAGGGCCTCTAGAGGCAATAATTTTTCATTAGGCGCTAGTCGAGCGGAAGAGAGGCATCTAGACGCCTATGCAAATTTGTCGGAAACTAATCGGCGCTTAATGATTAGTTGATTTTTTCAATATTTAAAAATAATATCTCCCCACATCCCCCAAAACTGAGTAAGAAATAAGATTCGAAAGAGAGAAAAAGAATCAATACTAAAAATATAGTACTATTTTTTTAGGGTTTGAATCAGTGAATTTTGATAGAATCAGTTAATTTTGATATAGTACGTTTATGATATTTATTACTACTATGTTTTTGTCAAAATAACATTTAACTCCATATACTTTCTTATACTACACATTTAACTACATTATTCGTAAAAAGGAAACCAAACGAGAAACAGATTAGCAATATTCAACCATGTGATTTCAGCATATGGGCATTAATAATTACCCAAAAAAAAATAAATGGACGGTGAGTTTTCCAGAACATACTTGTCAATTTTATCAAAGACGAATGTAATGAAATCACCTATGATATCACTTCCGTATGGTTTCTCCCCACCCTGTAGCGCCCCAGGCGCGCTGCACGATGCAGCGCTTCATCCGAACCGCCCGTCTCGGCAATCAATGATTCAAATTTTAAAAGAACTCTTCTAGGGAATAAGTGTTTTTTAAAACCCGGACCGTCGAAAATACTTTTTGAACAGTGAGATTGAAGGCTGCACCATCCCACCTTCCCTGTATTTCCCCGTCCAGTGTGAGGATGATCTACGCAAGACAACTGGGATCATGGAGATGGGGCCCATGGTAGACCCATGAGAGGGGACTGCACCGTCCAATCCCCGCAGTGGACAACAGACAATCTGGAAACAGGAAACACCAGCATTCTTGGTAACCTAACAAGAAATGTGGAATTTTGCATAGAACTTGAACAAGGTAAGATACTATTGCAGATGAAAGTGCATCGAGTTTCATTTGGATCCTAATCTCGCAAACATGATGCCATAACCAACGCTCAGTACACCAATTCAGACATAAAACACAGTTTCGGATCCTCAATCGAAGTTCTCAATCTTGATCGGAGTAATGTCATCCGCAACCTCAAAGTGTCCCACTAGACGCGCGAAGAAAACCATTTGCTGCTCCAGCGCGAACTTTATGGTTTCAGCCTGTGGATTCAACTTTTAGTGCGATCATTTTCATCAAGTAGACACATATGTGTTGTAGTTAAATCGGGGAGTATCGCGTACCAACGCTCAGTACACCAATTCAGACATAAAACACAGTTTCGGATCCTCAATCGAAGTTCTCAATCTTGATCGGAGTAATGTCATCCGCAACCTCAAAGTGTCCCACTAGACGCGCGAAGAAAACCATTTGCTGCTCCAGCGCGAACTTTATGGTTTCGGCCTGTGGATTCAACTTATTAGTGCGATCATTTTCACCAAGCATCATTTTCATCAAGTAGACACATATGTGTTGTAGTTAAATCGGGGAGTATCGCGTACCTTGCGAAAACCATGCTGCTCTCCTTCAAACTCAACAAGAGCAACGGGCAAACCCTTTTCCTTCAACGCAGCGTAAATTTTACATGCTTGATCAGGGGGTACAACCTGCAACCATTGGACAGATTTTCACAATATCTGGAAGTCATTATGACGGGATATGTGACACTTCCCATTAAAATTAGACATGTTAGATCCAACTAGGATGATTCTGTTAAACTAATGGCAGAGGTGGACGGTGAGAGGGTGGAATTTAAGGAATCTTTACTAACGTCAAATGTCAAATTGATATTGCGTAAAGGTCAGGTATTTGTGGCACATTTGAGTTAGAAGATACAAATTGTCTCACCAGGAAATCATACCCTTACAAATGAAATCAGGATCTAGTCATTTATACACACCAACCACTGCTGCCCAATTTTTGCATTGGATTGGACGTAATACAATGTGCAAAGCAAGTTGAATGATGAGATAAAATTTGATGCCCGGGATTCTCAGCATCCAAAATTTCTAAACCATTTACTAATCTCATAGTGTTTTTCCATCTAACTGATCACAAACAGCATGCCCCTACTAAAGTAGGAACTAGGAAGAATGGATTCACTTCCTATCAAGGGAATTGTGAATCACTCAAATAGAAAGGAACGAGCAAAGGCATCATCATATTCTACTAATGTTAGGGAACATGGATCAAGTAAATAAATCTGACAAAAATTAGGAAATCTGAAGTCACTTTTGGCTAGTGCTCAAATTAGCACTTGATTGTGTCTATAGCTCCATCTACTCTAGCAAGTAACTAACTTCCCACGATGTGATGAAACTTGAGAACTATCAATCTACAGATAAAATGTACAAGGGTTTCTATAGTTATACGAAATGGGAAAAAACAATTTGAAGGCCCTGTGATCTGTCATTCCAACATTGTAGACAGCAATATTAATGTGATTTCATCTATTAATTTGGTAGTCATAAATTTGATTAATTACAGACAAACACAGAGAAAATTGAGAATAATAGGGCTGTCATTACCTTATCTTCTAACCCTTGTAGCAGTAGTATGGGGCAAGAAAATTTATCCACAAAATTGATGGGCGACCTCTGAAAGAAATCTTCTTCATTTCCTGAAATGTGTCACTTGATGGCCTTAACAAAAAAAAGAAAAAAGAAAAAAGAAGAAGCCAAGTGGATCAACAAGTAAAATGCTCACAAAATGTGTTTTGATATTTACCAACAAGGTTGTACATATAGCGAGATTCGAATTTGTGAGTTTCCGCTACCAAGGATTTCAAGTCACCTATCTGTTCATTGAGCAATACGGTATGAATAGCTGAAAATTGTGGAAAAAAAAATAGTTTCTAACAAGATTTATAAATTTGATGACAGAATCAAGCACTCACACCATACAAGGAAGCACCAGCCTTAAACGTTTCTCTGAAAGCAAGAGCAGCTAATGTTGTGTATCCACCAGCAGAGCCCCCAGCAATGCACAATCTTTCTCCATCAACCTTTCCTTCATTGACCTGAAATACTAAACACACATATTACCACAAACTGAGGAATGTTTGCCCAACCCATCCATAAAAAGCTAGAGACTTTGAGGAAATAGGAAACAATTACCAAGAACTTAGCACAACTGCAACAGTCATTGACATCAACAATTCCCCAGCGACCCAAAAGCCTTTCACGATATTCTCTTCCATAACCTTCGCAAATAAATCCAGATGCCCACAGGCAGAAGATATACGAGGTTCGCAAAGAATTTAAATATGTTATAAATGGAAAACAGTCAACATGTTTGAGATACAAAATCACCAAAAAATAAAGGCTATCGGTGATCCGGTAGAAGCAAGACGATCAAACAAGTTCCAATCCTCGTCAATACATAGCTAGGCAATTCAGATCCTATATACGAAACTCATATGAAAAGAATGAACGAAGTTGAGGACTTACCAGTGCTTCCACCATAATTGACATCTACTACTGCCCAACCTCGACTAGTCCAATACTGGTAAGCAAGATTTAGGACTCCACGGGTCTCAGCGGTAGGCCCTCCTGCAATATTTCATGCACCATGCTATAAAATGTTCAAGGATATTTGTACGCAGAGATACATCATAGTCACTAGTTTCAAATTTAAAGCTTCATTTCCAATAAAAGCAAGCAAATAAGCATTTTCACCTCCTGAATTGTTGGCAATTTGCAATGCCTCATAGAAGTAATCTAACAGAAGTTAATCAACCACTTTTTTTTTCCTGAAACTTCCCGGCATTTTACAACAACACAGTGCATGTGTCACATGCTTTTAACCACGGGGCGCAGTAAGTGTTAGCTAGGGTTAGAGGTTTTCATACAAGGAGTATTCTTTCCTTAAGATTGCTCCTTGTTGAAGATGAAATGGTGCACCGTTCTGCTTGTCATGGGCACTTAAGATCTCAACCAGGAAGAATCCAACATAGACTAGCCACAATGAATGGTAACAAAGAAAGATGGAGTAAAAGGAAGCTACTACTTGTTTGCAAGGGACTACATCACCAGGAAGCCAAAGAACTGGCCACTGACATCTATATGCAGTATACATCAAAGAAAAAACCCTCCTTGATAACTCTGTTATGTTAGTACCTTTTAATTAGGTTTTGATTAGATAACAACTAATTTCATAACATGCACCCATGTATAGTATTTCAGCCTTGGTTACTTTTGACGTGCATTCATTTTTCTTATGAAATCCTTGATATCTTTCAATGAAGTTAGGATTTGTTGGAATGCAAATTTTTGGCTGTGAGTTGGCATCCTGCATCAAGGCTCGCCTAACCTGGACACTTTTTGATATTAAAATTGCCTTTCAGATCTACCTAGTAACTTTCCTAATCCAATAACTCTCCCCAAATCTACCTTGCTAACTTTCAATGCATTGACTATATGATCAGATCCTTGAAATCCAGAAATGGAATTTGAAACACAGTTTGTTGAAAGCTACACAAAATATCAGCAGCAATTATTGGCTTCCTGCCATAAACCTTGGCTAAACTTTGACATCTTACACACGCACTAAGGACACAGATAATAAGAAGCACTGGATGTAGAGTTCATTTCCCTCCACTTCGAAACTCATCATGTTCATGAATCTAGGACACGTATGACACTAATCTAATGTCAATATCACTGCCACACCATGTAAAACCTACATGCACAAAAGTCATTTAGCTCGTTGTGCAAATCAGTTTTCTTTTTCTTTTTCTGACTGGATGAAGTGAACAGGGCACTTATAGGTGTTGAAACTGCAGCTATGGTGGATGCATCAACAAAATACGTTGAACTGGATGTATAAAGCATTAAGGCATTAAACATCTAAACATAAGAAAACCATAAAGTCGTACCATGGCTCCTCAACAGTAGCGGAGGTTTTTCTTTCTGACTAGCTTGATAACAGGGGTTGGTTGGTGGATAAAAGTATGCAAAAGCATTTTGACCAGGAACTTCAGTTGGAAACTCAATCAATTCTGGCAAGCTATAGTGTGATTTGTACTTCGAACTATCAGGTGAAGACGACCAAATGATCTCGAAATCTATGACTTTAGATTTAGTATCATCTAAAGTCACCTGAATACCACGAAGAAATTAGGGAAACATGTACCACAGAAAAACCTTATTCACGTTTGAAACAAATTGTTGAGGATTACACATTCTAAGGAGGGCAGCACCTTAGCTATTGATAAAGGATGGACAGCTGATGCTCCCTCAATGTACAGGCCATGAAGCCCCGAAGTCTGCATTAGTATATAATTACATAATACATCAGATCTTACCAACCAGAGAATTTTTTAATATCAAACAAAACCAGTGAGGATAGAGTTCCGTGACATTACAATATTGTTGACATCTGTAAAAGGAATATCAAGAAGAGATAATGTGCTATGAACATCATCTAGAACTCCAAAAGAAGATCTTCCATTCTTCCTGCAATGCATCACCGCAACCTCATTAGGTTATTAAGCTAATGACAGGACCACTGCTAAAATAGCAATGAAGGAAGAAATTACGCATAAGACACAATATGATGGAACATCTCTCAGATCACCTGTACGTGCAAGCAACTAAATTTTTTTGTTCACGACTCTGAAGTAATTGATACGAACTTATGCCAAAAACCCATAATGGTCTTGAAAACTCAGCGTTCATGGAATAAACTGGCAACACCTTGTTATCAGACTCGACCTGCGTCCAAAGTGAAGATTAAACAATAAAATGCACATGACCTCATCTAAAGAAAAGCAAAAAAGAATATGTTTGACCCAACCATGATGAATCGAAATCGTGCCAGTAAAATAATTTCTCTCGTTTTTGTGAGAGCAAGCAGAACCATGGGTTCCATTAACACTTTAAAGGTTACTTCTCTTCTATGAGAAATCTTTACATGTTTATACAAGAGTTTTGCATTATAGTTTCTACCAGTATTTTTAAAAGTGCCATAAGGGCTTATATAACATCACAAACAATTTCACTATAAACAAGCAGAAAGGAAGTTGACTCGTTTAAGCAACCCGGTTATTGGTTTATCCATTACCAAGAAGAAAGAGGAATATTCTTTTATCCATTACATGTGCTTGCCAACAACTTCTCAGGTTAGAATAACTTGCCGGAGTAGTGGGCGCACTAAAATAAATTATACATAAAGAAGGTTTGGGTAATTTGCTCAAAATTATATCATCAAACATGAATGTTTGTCTCTACAAACGAGTCTTCCATATAAAGTGGCAAGAACCTTTCCCACAGAAAGGGAAAAAAAAGTTTCTTCAATCCTCCAAGACACAAGATTTTCAAACTAATTAATATGCTATACTATTAGTAATTTTTTACGAATAAAGAACTAAACAAGATCACAGCTGAACAAGTTAATACCTAGACATCAATAGAGAAAGATGACTAAACTTGATGGGCAAAATTAGACCATATAAACTTGGACACATCGAATCTCAACGAACAAATCTAAGATGTCAAACTCTGAAGTTTACCCATTTGTAAATATTCCAAAACCCACTTCCCCTATCGGTGATGAAGAATAGTTCCCCTGCAGCAACAAACATAGTAAATCAATGGATGTAATTGTTTGAAGCCCTTTAGATATTAAAGCCCATTTAAGTAGTTACAGAAGAAGAACTTGAAAATAGGTCACAATAACTGTTGCATTAATATGCTACAAAATCATCATGAGCAAAGAGAACATGATGGTCATAAGAAAACTCTTGAGGAGCTTGAGCCAAATCCTCACAAAAAAGTTAGTGTTCGACCTTTGTCCTAGACTCCTAGGATATATTAATATTCTGCAGAACACTGTAAGAGACTCCAGATTCTAGGACTCTAGGACTGAAACCAAGGACCATTGATCTCATCGCTATTTTTAGAAACAAATACGCAACTTGTGTTTCATCTTTGATGGTTTCATCTTTCATCAAAGATGAAACTCAAACATTTCACTTCCCTCTTCATAAGAAAAACATCTAAACTTTGAAATTGCAATTTCAATTTTGATACAAACAATAGGAACTAAACATGAACAAAAGATATAAACAATCGGAACTGGACAGATTCTTTTGTGTAACTAAAAAGAGATATCAAGAATTAGAAACTTGTAGAACTTTAGGTCTTGAAGATTTTAACTGGAAACTGTTTATAACAGCCGAGCAGGCAATATACTATAGGCATGACATTTCACCAAGTTCTCTTCTCTTATGTCTAAGGTTTTCCACCAATTGACAAAATGTTGCTTTGCTATTTTATACACTTCTTGATAGGCCGCTCCTCTAACCAAGTATAGAAGAAAAAAATGGTACTAACAAGTTTCCTAATGCTTTACTATGAATGATCTTCACTTCCCCAATTTTATGAATAACAAAAAGCTCTCAAACCAAAAAAGACAGATCAAATGAGTCAACAACTCCTTCGTCATATATGCCATAAGAATAGCTACAACCAAGGGCCTTCGAAAGCTACGCTAACCCAAGATGCTGATAAAGTAGATATGTCCACTTGACTTTCAAGTCAAATAAAGCAAAAAAGGATGAGAAGCATTTAGTAACACAAAGCAGAAATATCAACGAGCTATGGACACACGTTCGACCCATGCAGGATTGACAATCAAAATTCAGAAGTATATAAAAAGAAAAGGATTACCGTCAGATGACCACTTGGGCTCGGTTGGAGACTCCACAATCGCAGGATCACCACCAGCAACACACACACGTTTGCAGATATCTCTGGATAGCATTATGAGGATTGACAATAGTTATTGTCATTGAAGGAGGGTTACACAAAACAAATAGTCTAGATCTAAAGAAAACTTAAAATCTTCTTCCTAACAAAAGGGATTATTCAATGATGTGCCTACTTGAAGAAATAAAGTCTAGAGGAAGTTCGGTAATGTCCTTATAGTAGTAGAATAATACAGTACCTAAAGAGTACAAGAAAAGCAAGTATGAGTGGATAAGAAGCATTAGCTTTAGAGATTCAATAATGCAACATGGTCCGCAAAACTATTTATATGTAACATGGTCGCGTTGACTATCAATGTACCAGTGAGGATAGTTGACAGTTCGAGGTGCGTGTTTCTGTACTCCAGCTGACCCATCTTGGCCAGGGAGCAAAAGGGAAAACAATGGCAACCTTTTTCAGTTTTCTCAATCCGTTCATCTCTCGTTCAATAGTATTTGGTGGCTTTTGGAAGCTGAGTGCCATACCTGGTACCATCATGGAGTTGTCTTGAGGGAGGTATAGGATGGCTACTAGCTGGTGTTTCTAATCTGGTTAGGTGGCCGGCAGACTTAATGTGGACCTACGTTTGAAGGCATTCCGCTATATAGCTGAGTTTTTGTTTTCTGGAGAGAAGCTGAGTTTTTGATTTTCAGTAGAAGCTAAGTTTTAATTTTTGCTCTGGCAGGATCATGAACTACCTGGGCTTTGACTTTTGAGCACCATTTAATCGCAGGTTCTGTTGTGAGTCTTGTGACCAGCAAGTGAGCTGTCCTTTGTCTTGATGAGAAGGGCGCTGTCATATGCTTCTGTGGGCTGGTTTTGTTTTAGGGTGTGTAAGTTGCGCTTATTGAGTCCTTGTGAGCTGGCTTTATTGTACTGTCCGCTTTTTTAGATAAATATGATATACATACGTAGTACATATTTATATGTATATACGTATATATATTGAGACGAGAGAGAGAGAGAGAGAGGGGTTACCGATCACGATTAGCAAACTTTCCTATTTGGGACTAAGCAGCTTTTTCTCATGACCCAGGAATCAAGTCATTGAAAACAAGGCTTTCTTGTGTGTTGGCCTATGTTTTGTCGATCCTTTATTCAATCAGCAAATATCAATTGTTTCTAGTTTGGTTCATGTCTCAGAGTATGATAGAAAAAGGCAAACCAAAAAAAGACATGGCTATACCCCTTTTTCTTATTGAGACTAACAAAACTTACGTTAAATAGCACCTTCACATGCATCCAGATAAATTCAGAAAACATACCATTATACCAAGCATAAAGTAGTGAAGACTTAACTTCTAACACAATTAATATCACCAAAGTTAAACGGACACTGGAAATGAACATAAAGTACAGAAAGAGCTACGTTACCCATTCTCTGAAAAATAGCCAACCCAAAGTTCTGATTTATCCCATGGCATGTTAGGGTGTCCCCATTCAATCCACGCCATCCTTTCTCCTTTTGGGTCCAGACGTGGGAAGGCGTAGAAGTCGTTTCCACTCACTAAAACTCTTGGTTCTGTATGTGATATGACAAAAATACAGCAACAAAATAATCATTAATCTTCGTTGGAAAATGATATAAAATGGGTTTTTGAGAATGACAGAGAATTGGAGGACCAGAAATAGTATGCATACCCATAGAGCTTAGCCGGCCATGCATGCAGGGAAATTAAACAGTAATAAATTTCAAAGCAACTGCTCCTAACCTTGGATATTATGCTCATTGATGTTGAGCGATGCAATAGTTGTTGTTGCATTCAGATGGTCTTCACGACGATCTGTGCAACAAATGCAAAATAGTAATGCCTAAATGCTTGACAGGAAAAGCAAACAAAATCATTTAGACCCTTGGAGGCTGCAGAGTATAAGGCAATCTACCTTCCATTACAGTAACATAACGGTTAAAGTGTGAATCAAACACTCCATCCGCATAGCACACTGATGGCGCACCATAGTCCGGAGTAAGCGGCAATGGAGACGAATCTGTCAGTTCATATAAGCTCTTAAGTTCCAAGAATATAAAAAATTGGTCTAATTGAATTAACTGTGCCTCATATAACAGTAGTAAACTGTAAAAGCCTCACATACGTACAGCGGTGACTGCAGGATTAATCACTGATGGGGTCATATAGATGTATAAATGTGGATATAGATGGGATCATTGACGCCATTAAGAAATTCCAAATGCACGTGTATATACTACATAGATGTATAAATGAGGATATATTTTTGGATCTCCTGTGTCCAAAACTGTAATCCTCGCTTTAGTAAAATGAAACTCTAAATCAGTACCAGAATAAAAGGCAAAATTTTAGTTACTTCTTCTTCCCCTAATTTCAAACCATTGCTTTCGATGAATGGAGAGAGAGTGGATAGTGAAAAGTTGTCAACTGGGAAAAGTTTAGACAGGTTATGCAAGGAAAATTATCCCCTGTTAAAAAACGGATTGTCATCTTTTTTTGCTCGGCGAAAGTAAGCATTTTTAGTTGTAGTTAGTGAGGTTTGAACTTCTACAGAGTGCATGGGAGTGCATGGTGCCTACCACTTGGCTATCACTACACTTTCTATGATTGGGGTCATCTATATTTTTAATGGTGTCAATTATTAACTAATCAATACTAGTAATTTTTAGTACAATAGTAGGAGTAAGTTTTTGCCCATGGTGTCAGACCACCTAACCCCATATTCCTAAGTTTGGCATCGCTTCCGCATGCATATGTACATAACTCAGGTGTCAGGACTAGCTTAAACGGGGCCCCGACTAAAGCCGGAGCGAAGCTCCATATGGGGTGGCGCTACAAGAGTTGATTAATTAGCTAGGAGATTTTGAACTTGAGAACTAGGAGCAAAAACCTAATGGTCTGTCAAGAGAGTATGGAAAAAATTTCTCTGTACTTAATACTTTGTTTTGTTATTTTCTTCCCTCTTTCTTCTCAAACTAGGCAAGGGAAGGGAAAACCTTCTTAACTTTCTCTTCTCTTCTCTTCATTTCCTCAAGTTCCAAACAAACCATAAGTCTCAGACTTGACCACTGGCCAATCCAGGTTTCGCAAAAGCCATATACAGAGTCTGAGTCTAAAATTAGACACTCATGCTGGTGAAAATAGAGCTAAATGAATATGATGGTCTTGAGAAGTAGATTAAAATTTAAAACCATGTTCTATAAGCTAATGTTCATGTAAAATGCACTCTAAGCGAGAACAAAGCAAGCACTAAGGGGATGACCTCCAGATTGAATTGACTGCTTGTACAGTCTCTGATCTTTGTAATTCGAGAAAATGACAGTATCCCCTACAATCCTGAATGCACCACCTCCGTATTCTTGAGCCACTGTTCGCACCGAAAACTCCTTGGGCGTAATGTCAATAGGTTCATCTCCAGGTTTTTCTGGAACTTTAACAAGAACACTTCGCCTGCATTTGAAGAAAACACCAGCATCTGAATCAACTGCTACAAAACTACTCAACATAACATAAAGTCACGAGCATATGCGCACGTGTGACTGTGTTTGGGATTTCGCACCGAAGTCCCGTGGATATCTGCCAATTGAAATCATACTGCCTGTGTGATTCTACTTGTTGGTCTATGTGAATTAACTCGTGAACGTTCACGAATATAATGGCAGTGTACTCAACTCGTGGATAGGGGTGATAAACGAGCCAAATAATTGTGAAAAACTTGATTTGAAAACTTTACGAGCTTCAAAACATGTTCAAACTTAGCTTAAAGCTTGTTTACAAGACGAGCCGATCTCGTAGCTTTTATCAGGCCGAATACAATCCTATCTTCTTCTTTTTTTTGATCCCCAATACAATCCTATCTTGAGTAGCTTGAATTTGTATACACCACAAGCCAAGCAAAGCCGATTAGTAGCTTGTTCGAGCTTGGTTTGAAAGCCTAACCAATTTCAAAAAATGTTCAAGCTAGGTTGGTTAATTTAGCAAACCGATCTTGGACAAGCTTTCAAACGACTACCACGAGCTCGAACTCAAGTAAGCTTGCTCGTTTATCAGCCCTTGCTGAATTAATCACACACAAGAAAATTCCGTACTAGTTTTATACTTTACATATTTACGCACGTAGGTAGGTAAACTCGTACCCTGATTCGAGGGGGCGAGACTCGAGCCAGAAGAGGCGGCCGTGGTCGTCGACGGCGGTGGCGCCGAGGCGCTTCTCGGCGCCGGAGACGAAGTCGGCGGTGATCGGAGACTTCCAAGAACCGTATGGTGCGGTGATTTTCTCATCCGTTGACGAGGCGTAAGCCATCGTTGCCGGCCTCTGTTTTCGACTGTGGGGTTTGTCTGTGATGAATCGAGTATTTAAAAAGGGCCGAGAAAATGAAGAAGAGGAAAGGGAATTAATGGGGTAGCGGCGAGTGAGAGTGGCTGCAGCCGACAGGGCCATTCAGTGAGTCAACTGGGTCGAGTATTTATTATATAGGCCACTCCATAGTAAATAGTAACTATATTATCGGCCTGGGTGGACCGCGGCTCACAATTTGTGTCGAGCATGAGTCTGAATCACGTGTATTTTCATGTTAATAATCAAAATAAGTCAATTGAGTCGAGAATTTATTAAATAGGCCCCTCCATAGTACTCCTATATTATCGGTGTGGGCGGACCGAGGACGCACGATTTGTGTTAAGCACGAGCCTGAACAATGTGTATTTTCATATCGACAATCAAAATAAGTCAACTAGGTTGAGTATTTTTTAAATAGGCCACTCCATAGTAGTAATATATTATGGGCGTTGGCGGACGCACGATTTGTGTCAAGCACAACTCTGAATCATGTGCACTTTCATATCGATAATCAAAATAAGTCAACTGGGTTGAGTATTTAAAGTATTTATTAAATAGGCCACTCCGTAGTACTATATTATCGGCGCGGGCGGACCGCGGACGTACAATTTGTGTCAAGCACGAGCTTGAATCACGTGTATTTTCATTTCAATAGTCAAAATATATTTTACAAGTATATTTTGCTACTCGTGGGGTCTAAAGAAGCGACATACCCATATTATATGCACGTGCGCAACCACTGTTTAATTTTATACATACAACTTTAAAAAATGATTGATAAATTGAAATTTTACCCCACATTTTGGAATTTAAAGAAAAAATTCCACTCAAACGACTTACAGGGGCTAATCCCAATGAATTTTTCATAATTAACTTAAAAATTACTCCATTACTTGTGCCTAAAATCAGATTTTTCCCTTGTCATGCGGGTTAATTTTTTTTATTTAAGAAAAACTCGATTATTAATTCGACCTATAAGAATAAATAGGAAAATTCTAAAATCAGCCCAATGGGCTGACGATAGTAGGTGTGTGAATGTGTATTAAAGGATGTAAAAAGTGCACAAAAATACGTGTTTTTCTTGTCTTTTAGTGTGTTTATCGTCAGCCCAGTGGGCTGACAATAGCAAGACCGGAATAAATAACACTTAAAAAGTTTCAAACTCGGAAGCAACCTTTAGTTCCAATCTCGACCACCAAGTCAATCCTTTCGGGCTAACAATGATTATTCGTGTGGCAATGCCTGCAAGATCACTAACGGATGCTGCAAAACCACCGAATAATTACTTGCTGCGCCTAGTGCCCCTCGATACTTAGGCGGGGGAAATGTGAAAATGGGAGAGTTTGCAGGTGTAAAGCGGAAACGTTAATAACACAAAATTTGCAAGTTGTATTAGAACACATCACTGCTTTCATTCTTTTGAGGAATCACATCAATGTAAAGTAGTAACAGGTTTTACGAAACGATTCATTAACAGTTCTGCAGTTGGATATTGAATCTGCTAAAGGAAACTGCGTCTAACGAAAGAATTGTTCTCTTGCAGCAAAAACTTACTGCTTCAGAGACTGAAATTGCTTCAGTTGCTTGAAAATGCATGTATCAAAACCAAGATACAGTACTTCGGTAAAATGTAGGTTTTACACGAGGAGGAACAGTTGCAAGCAAGTGGAGAGTTTTACAGACTATAAATAGCAGGATTTGATTTGCCAGAAGCCAAGTGGAAAGATTTTGAAGTTACTCAAGGATTATGGCATGTAGCATTCAGATCAACCTTTCAATAACATTCCATTGACAAAACCAGAAGCGCCAACCCCGAGCAGAATCAACAACCCGCAAGAGAATGAAGGTGTCCTTGTGTAAAATCTAAGATCCATAAGTGAACTTCATATTTACATGAGCAGTTCCAGTTCGAATCAGTGCACTTTGAAATTAGATTCATTACTGAAATAGACTTTGGGTGGTGATTTACATACTATTTGATTGTAGTCTGACTAATGTTCTGCTACAGGGTAATCAACCAGAGGAGCCAGAAGAGCATTCTGGATTTATTTGAGCAGAAGATGTGTTGTCACCTCCAAAATCAGTCTTCAGAAATGCGGTATTATTGAGATGGTTAACGTCGCCCCATGTCTTTATGATCCAGTCTTCCTTGCTGGATAAGTGAAGTATATTTACAGATGCATTCAGGATCTTCTTCCGCAGCCGTTTTGTTGGAGCAGCTCGCTTGTAAAGTGCACGGACGACTCCACCATGAGTAACCACTACCACTCTCTCACCTGCAGTGGAATGTACAAAGAAGTTGGCAAAAAAGAAATTGAACGCCTTAGGCTAAAGCACCATTCCATCCACCTTAAAAGGCACCATTCGATCCACTGGGTGTACAAATAGGCATCTTCTACATAACATTGACAAAGAAAATAAGGGGCTTGAACTCGCAAAATGAATGTTGCAATTAAAATGAGGAGACTTGCTACTCCATTTTAAATGATCAAATGACTTCTTCTACTATTTTTGATAACTCAGGTGTCCGGGCCAGCTGACGCGCATCTCGACTAATCTTGGGGGCCCAATCCAACGCCCACTTGCGGGGGAGCCCAGTTAAATGATCAAATGACTTGGACTCCAGAGAATATCGCAGGTGATCATGACTAGGGGTTAAAGTACTTGAAGTTACTCAAAATGGGGAAATAAAGAATTGTGATGGCGGATAGTATAGGTGGGTCTACAACGGATATGTCAAGTTGAGTGATATTTTGAAGGTATTAAATGGCTATTCAACACCAAGGAGCATTTCTGGAGATGAATAAAGACTTAACTTGCCTTATTGCTAGCTACGAGAACCAGTATACATTCTGAACAACTAAGTTATAAACTGGGAAAAGAGGCCAAGCGACATTGATAACGAATATACCTATATGCTTCATACCAATACTCTGCAATGAAGATGTGCAGCGATGAAAGAGTTGATTAAGACTTTCTCCACCACCCTGAAAGTCACAAAAGCCGGGGCTGTAATGTACTCGATTAAAATATTAAAATCGTAAATGGTCAAGGGTTTTACAGAAACTAAAAGAGCATGATCCAGCAAATCATCAGCACAAATGGCTTTTTATTCGAACTACATTAGCACAAGAAAATGTAAATTGAAGTAAAGAAGAGGGGAATTCCAGAAATGACAGAATACCACAAAAGAAGATGGAATATGTAATAAGTACCATCCTAAATACACCTTGAAGCAAGATATTGTTCTTACATGCCCTACACGCCCACCAAACCCAACCAACCCTTGTGTCCCAAACTCCCAATCAATCTGTCAAGGGCTATATACTTAGTTGAATTTAATAGTTCATATTATTTTTACTACAGTGTCCCATGTTAATTTAGGTCTTCACTCTCCATAGCATTTCAATCAACTTACTCTCAAAATTGCTACTCGTACTATTTCATGAACGGTATGGATTCAATTCTATATTTCCTAATCCTACCACACATGAATCAAGGTGTCTAAGCGCCTTCCTCTCAGCTAAACTCATTCTTAATCTGTTATTCTGATGTTGTCGAACAGTTTTTCCATGGCCTAATAGTTGTTTTCTGAAGACTTTTTTTGTCCCCATGGGAACTCCCATGTGTCGTCTGCAGGTGATCTAATTGTAGTCCAGGCCCAGATTCCATCATAAATGTCTTTTACCACATCAATATACTCCTTTGTCAATCCCTTTATCTTTAAAACAGGTCATATTATACGTATAGGCACCCTATAATAAGCAAGTCATAGGAAACCTATATTCTTCCATGAAAAATTCTATTAGCCCCCTCATCCACGTTGGTTCCAAAATTCCTTAGGTAATCTATCTGCCATATATCTGAACTTATTCTGTGGTACAGTTGTTGCTGGCGGGGCCTATCCAACTAGATCCAACTAATTGCTATGCGCCGATTAATCGCCGATTACCCAGCCTTGAAGCTCAAAGGTGGCCGACCGCCTGACTAGTGCCTTGCAATTTTTAGAACATTGGTAATTTGATTCTCGCACAAGGTTTATATACAGTTATGGAAATGGAAAAAAAAAAACTCTGTGTGGAACTTTGATTTCAAATATCCAATAGCAACCAAAATTTTAAACTTTAAGTGCTCACAGGGATTTCTTCATCAGTCCTGGCAGATAAAGTTGCTTGATATGCATTTGGCTTATGATTGGCTGCTTCATGTAATACAAAACCTTGAAGATATCCAAGATGTCGTTCCCTTAGTTTTGCATCTTGTATGACCTGAAACATACCAAGAAAAAAGCGAATACAAAATTGGCCATCAGTCTGCAGATACGTTATCTAAAGAAATCTCTTGTTAAAACCACGAGGTTTGGAGATAAAAATGTGGAGTTTGATCAAGAAGGACCAGAACTTGCCAACTTATATGATTTGACGTGCAAAAATTTAATAGGTAAAGATCCAGAAATGGAGGAGGAAAGCAGAAATCAATAGCCAGATTCGATGTCTTACAAGAAAAGAAAAACAAGAACAAGCAAAATGGGGTCAAGGACATAATTTTTCGGCTGTCTATAGTAAACATAAGGTTTCAATTTTTTTGTCTCAATTCTTGAATCATACCTCAGACACACCACATTTGTTCGCTATGATATGGGCAGTCTCAAGAGCTCGTTTTAAATCAGACGAGTACACTGCAGAAATTGCAGTCTCTTTTGAGAGTCGATCAGCCACCTACAAGAAAGGCAAGCAGTTTAAAAGGCATGCATTATTATGACGAAATAAAAACTCTCAACAGTGCCAATGTCAAGTGTCAACTTACAGCAGCTGCTTGTTGTCTCCCTACTTCATTCAGTTCCACATCAACATGTCCCTGATTATTAGGCGCAGGTCGAAAAGTAGGAATAAATACAGTAGAAAGAAACAATATAGAGAACACAGCAAGTTATAGACATGGCCACCAAAAGCACAAAGAATTAGTAACCTCAAGAACACCAAGATATCTTTATATCACGTGTTATTAAGAATCTTCCATAGATTAACAAATTTCAAACATGTCATGTTACAAAAGAGTAAAGACTGATGACAAAGTTATTTTTTCACTCACACAGTACATGGTTGAATCACCATTTTCCACGTCCAGAAGAAACCTTTGCGCATCAGATGAGCAATCAACTTGGAGATCAAAAAAGTTGTCATTTTATTTTCTTATTTTCTTTTTCAAAGGGGATGCCAGGACATCCTTGATGGTGAAGAGTTAGAACAGCAATGAGCCATGTGAGATAAAAATGTGCTTCGATCATCGATCCACATGGGATACAAAGACTTAGTGGCTTCATGGGAAGAAGGGATTAGCATCTTAAGATGCCTCGAGAGTCAATGATTATTTCAATTCCTCAGGATACCCTTTTTAAGCTTCTAAATCTAACAGTGGACTGTTTTAACCAGAGATAGGCAACAGAATGAAACATGCAGATAATGAAAAACTTGCATTTTCAAAGCAAACCACATATGTTACTCGTTGCGAGAATGAGGAAGTTAGGATAACAAAGTGCCACGACTTACCAGGTGGGATTTGAAGAAAGCATTGAGATAAATTGGGAAAGGACTTAGTTAATAATATTTGTGGTCGCCTATGAAAAGAAAAGTATTGACATGTTTGGCAACCATTTCATTGTTTTCAGAAAGCAAGCTGCTCTCAAAGCAATAATAATATCGTAATCTATGTTACATGAATCCTTCATTTTGGCTTAAGTACCCGTGTCGATGTGTCCGACACCCGTATCCTTTTGAACACTTGGATCCTCTAATTGTTAAGATACTTACAGAAAATGAATATCAAATTAGCTAGAAAAGCGATATTTCGAATATTTCACATAGACAGGAAATAGGGAAATAACAAAAACATAATTTTCTTAACTCTTTCTTGTTTAAATACAACAACAACAACAACATAACATAACCCATCTAGTCCCCAATCATTGGGGGTATGGGTGGGGGATAATTGGAGACAGACCTAACCTTTGGCAATATATGCACAAAGTGGCTGTTCTTAGAATACCACTGAAACAGTGGCCTCCCCTAAACCTCCAAGAACCGAAGAGCTACAGGGGCGTTTTGTTGTAGAACCATGCCCCCAAATCAAAGCCAAATGGCATCAGAAAGGGCAAGCCTAAAGACCCAAATCAATTTATGTGCACTTTACCATGCTTCCTTCATTGATAATCCAGAGCATCGGTATGTGCACTCTTTCTTGTTTAAATACATTTATAAATATAGTTTACGGTACATAATCTGAAAAAATTATGCAATATATAATACAAACAAGAGTTCAGGACGTGTCCCCGTACCCGTACCCAAGTTGGGGACACATATCCACGTATCCAAAGATTTAAGTTTACAAAAGTCCGACACTTGGACTTGCACCACACCCAATACTTGCACCCGAGTCCATGTAATATAGATCGTAATAGGGGTACAAGGGAATGAACGACTGTTCAATTAGTTTGCAACTAATCTATTCTTTCAATTAAAAAGATTCTTTAAAAAGATTTGAGGTTGAATGTGAAAATGCATGTGCCCCAATCAAGGAGGGCATGACTAATTCGACACTCTCTTTATTTTCCCTTTTGTGTCCTTTGTCGTCCTTTCCTTTTCCCTTTCTCCTCGATTTCAAATCATGTCAATGAATGTTCCGTGAAGAAGTCGATAGTATCATATCCAACCTCTATCAAGTTATATGTTCTGAAAGGCAAAACATCAAGAAAATTTTCGGTTGTCATCCTCATTCATTTAGTATGTCGATTAAGGACAAAATGGGTTAAATTTTATACTCTCTAGGCAACCTTTTCTTATACCAAGTCTGTAATGTTAACCACATTTTGGAAGAAACATAGGAATGTCGAGGCAACAAAAATCAGAAAAAATACAACTATGCCCTGTTATTCTCAAATTCTTCGTTTCAAGAAATTCAGGAACAATGGATAACTCGAATAGGGAAAAGAATTCTCCCTTCCAAATCCTTTTTTTTCCCCTTCCATTGCCGATTCAGCTTCAAAAAGTTAGGTATTTTTTTATAAGTTAGGTGTCTGAGCTAACTTACGCACATCTCGACTTATCTTGGGACCCATCCTACCATCCACTAGCGGGGCTCCAATTAAAGTGAACAAAATCCGTATGGACCGGCTCCAAAGGAGTTGATCTATCGGGGTTTTGCCTGTTTGTTTGAAGGATATAGGAGGGGATATGGGATTTGGCCGGATATACATATCCGGCTTCGGCATATCCCAGCCAAAACTTATCCGGGAAGCAAAACTCAAACAAACACCCATCTCCCACGCCGGAGTTGGGTCTGCGACAACGAAACACACGAATGAAACCCCCAATTTACGAACACCCAATTTAAGAATGAAACCTAATTTACAGATTTACAGAGTTGGGTCTAACCGATTTACAGAGCGAGCGAGAGAGACGTCGGCGAGAGTGCAGAGCGAGAGGGACGTCCGGGGCTGAACCGGCGGAGATGAGACCTTTAGAAAAATGCACGTTTTGTCCCCAATTCAAGGTTTTTTTTTTTCACCTTTATTAATTTTGCGCCAAATCTTTTAATGAATAAAAACAAAACGTGCACTAAAAGTATAAAAAGTATTAGTAGAGCGGTCAAGAAACTTTAATCGAAATAGCCACGGTTATCAAGAATAGGAAAGGAAACAATCATGGCCTAAAAATCAAGACTTAAAAGTTCGCCCATTTCTCATGTTGAAGTTCGAAACATCTTGCAATCAACTTCTTTGGAATTAATAATACATACAGGACTTTGCTAGGGCCTTAATTAAGATTCCATAGGTGGACAGTGAAATTGATCCAAATTTAGTCAAGCTGACTGTGGCTCTCACCGGAGAAAAAGGGAAAACAAAAGAAAAGAAACCTGAATTCTCCCCTCTACATTCCAATCTGTTTCTCCGTGACGGACCACCACTATCTCAGCACAATCAGTACAAGGCGCCGAGCCCATACCAGCCCCAGTGTCCCAATGCGATTCACAAGAAACCCTGTTCATAAAATTCTATCATTGTCAATTGTGTTTCGTGGGTATGCATTGGTTTACAAGCAAGAGAGAGAGAGAGAGAGAACCATGGATCGGGGTTGGGGATTGTTGAATCAGCCATAGTCTTGAGAGAGAAGACGATGAGGAATGGCGGGAAAGCTGGGGGTTATTGATGAGGAAATTCTACATCATGCGGACTTTGTACGCAAATTCTGGAAAAATTCGAATTCCAATTTCACGTGCAACATTATCTGAGAAACCAAGACCTATTGCAATTGGTGTTTTTTAATAAGTTTCTCTTAAAAAAAAAACTTTTACAAATTACAAAAGTATACATAAAAATTGAAAATTTTTAAAGAAAGACGAAGAAAGAGACATTGAAATGTTCTTTTTTTTTTGAAGTTGTTACGGATAAAAAAAAAAGGTCATTTTTTAACGTTTTCGTATTTAACAAAAAAAATACTATATACTTATAATTATTTATATTATGATTTAAGTCGGATCCGGGCTGCTGCTAAGCAGCTCCCTGTAGAGCGGCTGCAAAGCAGTCGATATGACCGTTCATCTCAGCATAGACAGTTTAGATCAAATATGAACGAACACAAATTTAAACCGAATCCGAATTATCGATTACCGAGATAAACGGCCGGATCGACCGCTGACGCTGTGCATCGCTCTACATCCCCATTCCATTTAAGCCAAGCCCATAACATGTGATATCGATTTTCTTTCTATAGCCGTCTTACGTCTAGCCCAATTGCCGTGTTAGAAATGATCAAGGTGCTTGGATCATTGCTTCATGCAAGGGCCCAACAAAATGGAGGACAAACTGTTAGCTGATTTTGATTCTGAGAGGGAGAAAAAACTCAATAGAATTATTGTTCACAACATCTTGATCACCAAGTAGTTCATTGGATTGATGGATTCAAAGTCTTCATAGCATCTGGCTTAACATACTCAGTAGGCCTTAGCATCGGTCTAGACATAGGTGTAGTTGGTTTCATATAAATGACTACGTGATTTTGTGAGTAATACTTTCTAACCAACTAGGGAAGTAGCCTATCCGCATATTCATTTGTGTACCTAAAAAAGCGCCACATCTCGAAGGGACACTGTTTTCAGTTGGCAATTGAGTAGATTGATATTCTCAGTGAGACGATACCACCTTTGACATATTGTGCATCGATACGAAAAATTATTGTGTTTGTAGCATTACCTGTTGGTTGCTGCCTTATTGCCCAATACCAGTATTCCAATTTAAAAGAGTCCACAGAAGGGAGTCTTCTTTTTTTTCGACGGTAAGAGATGTTCGGGTCAGTTTACGCGCATCCTGACTAATCTCCTCCTCTGTCATATCAAAAGCATGTCATGCACGTCAGGATTACGGAATTCACGAGAAATTACTATATATCTTGTGGCCTAACCTTAGGAATCGGACCGTGATCAATTGTGTACGGAACAAACAAATCGGATTCTAGTTGTGGGTCTTCACCCTTTCTGAGGACAACCCACAAAAAGGAAGCCCCTCTACCATTCTCACCAAAAACAACTTTGTTTTCGTTGCAATCAAACCATAGACGTAGAGGAAATATATCCATAGAAACTGAAACTAAAGCTGATCTCACATGGAAATCGGACCCATCACAATTATTGGCAAAAAAGCATCAACACAAACTGGATTGAAGAAACATATTTTAGTTCACATTTATAACTTTATTAGGTCAGTTTGCCTAAGGGTACTAGACCATGGCCAAACAAATAAATGTGATTAAAGCAGATGGAGATTTGTCATAATTAACAATATTAGTATCCCCTTTCAAAAAAAAAAAAAAACAATAGGAGTATTAGTATCAGAATTAGGCTTCCCACAGTAAAATGAAAGATGGTAATTTTCTCAGGATTTGTCTCTTGTATTTTTATAGGATAGTGGTATTTTATTTGTAGACTGTCTGAGATAAGAAATGACGTACGTAATAGATCGGGGTTGCTTTCGATCATCCATCACGATCTAATTAAAATAAAAACCTAGGGACGAGCCTCCAAGCCCATGTCTTTCACACTCTACCATATCTTTTGCTCCTATCTCAATCTCACATCGATGATCTGAATTATTGATCTCACACATTCCTCAAAGAAAAATACGCTTGTCATGTCAGATCAAGCTAGTATATACTATCTGCATGGAATTTTTCGTATTTTCCCGTGGAGAATAACGTTCTCATTGATGCTAGATCAAGCTATTATTATTCTATAGAATGTATGCGATCAACAATATAGGTTCAAGATAGAACCTATATATAGAATGTGTGCGATCAACAGTATGAATCATCCAGAACGGATCATCGATATAGTTTCAACGTTCACGATATAACCTACAGACAGAGGCTGGGCTATGGGGCCTGGGAGCCCGACCCAAAAAACTTGGGTCTTAAACATCAAATCCCTACGAACACTTTTAGGGTTTGGGAAATGCTTAAAGTCGTCTATAATCATGTCTGCTAACTAACTTTACATTGTACCAATTGCTAACTCAACTTTCATAGGCATGGTGTATGTTTCCATCAATCTATGTAGCTTTCTTGTCAAATCTCTTTCATGTGCTCGATAGATCGTCGGGCTGTTCGGCTAAATAAGTCGAATGATTTATTTTTTTGTTCTTATTTAAATTTTTTTCGCATTTATTAGTTTTCCGTCAATTTTTTGGAGATTATTACTTCATCATGGTGAGAGGAATCTAAAAAGTAAAAAAATTACGATCGAAACCTAATTTTTTTAAATAAAGACAAAAATAAGCCAATTAGCCAATTTTTTCGTCTTTATTAAAAAAAATTGGATTTCGATCATAATTTTTTACTTTTTAGATTCCTCTCGTCATGACCATGCAATAATCCCCCAAAAATTGACAAAAAACTAACAAATACGGAAAAAAATTGAATAAGGACAAAAAATAAGCCAGTTGGCTTATTTAGCTGAATGGGGTAATTCAATCATTAGGCCATTTTCATAGCGTATAATATTTGTTTTGATAACACGGCTCTTCGGGCCAAGATTAGCGCACATCGACCAATCTTAGGGAACCAATAGCACTGACCACTTGCGAGGTCCGAATTAAAGTCAGAGCTTTACTGGTCTGTATGGACCGGCTCCATATGAGGTTTTTCTTTTAAACCAGCGAAGAAAATTTTATTAATCAATGAAACAAAGTAACAAAGATTAAAAGGGAGCGGAGCAATCGGCATCACAACTAAAGATCTACATTCCAACTATGTTGGCATCTAACCCTAGGACAATCACATGCCACCCGCTACCAAAGAAGGGAAAGGGTTGGCGAGAATCCTACCAAAAGGAAAATTCACTTATTCAAATATTGTTAATATCAAAATAATTTCTCTTCTAATTTCCTTTCTTGCGTTGTTTAGGCTATATATCTGGTCTTATTTAGGAAGGAACAAAATATGGTTGCCGACGCATATGATGCCAATGTAATGCTAAAGACCTAAGAAAGTATACTTTATAGAAACGTACCCAAGGAGTTGACAGGGTAGTGTTGGCCGCCTGAGACGTAGGAGTTTGCTTCCATCTAAAGTCAGAAGTTCAATCGATTCCCCTTGTTAGCAACTTTTTGGGCAACCTCACCTCCTCGCGTAAGTGTGGATAAAAAGGTACAGGAGAAATTGTAGAAATTAGCCTATAGTAAACGCAAACTGACTCGGGACACTTTGCGTTAGAAAAATAAAAAAAAACATAACTTTATAGATGCATAATTAGATCATGGACCAACATTAATGCCTCTTGTACACGTGAATATGTTGCACATGACACCGCATTATAACTGGTCCAAGCATCATGGTACACCTAAATTGGACCTATTTTCTCCCCATGTAATTCTGTTAAAGGTCTACCGTAGTGACGTGGATGCTATACCTATCATTTTAACAAGTGGTGAGAGTTTGTGTCATTAATCGAATGTCCGGGCAACTTACATGCACCTCGATTAATTTCGAGACCCTGAAAGTAACGATCGAGCATAATCTCTAGTAGCCAAGGACGGACCCTCTTTGGGGCACATGGGGTCACCCATGCCCATTTAATTTAATTTTTTTGATTTTGTATATATACTCCCTCCGTCCCTTTTTTAGAGTCTAGTGTTCCATTTTGGGCTGTCCCTTAATAAGTGTCCATTTTGTAAAGTTAGTGGGTAAAAGTTGGTGTATTGTCTATTTTATCCCTAAAAGTAGATTTCTTTTTAAAAAGTAAATGAGTAAAAGTGTAATGATGATGGGTAAGTAGGGAAAGTGGAGGAAAAAGTTGATGTGAAAGGTATAATGATGATGTCTTTTTAATAAGTTGGAATTACGAAGCAGGACACTTAAAAAGGGACGGAGGAAGTATTATATATGTCGAATATTTGAAAGTAAGCAATGTTTGGTACAGTGGTAAAGTGTTGACTATGTGAACAAGTGTGTGTGTGTTTGAGCCCCCCACTCCCCTAAGTTATATATTTTTTTAATTCAAAATCCTGGCACTAGAAAATAGTGCGCACCTTGGAGGAAAAACGAAAAAATAGAAATCTATCCTCCCATAGCCAAAACAAAGGTTTCCCCCTACTCTCCCAACGTCTCCGATCATTTGTGTAGTACTTAATATGTACTCGTACATTGCATTTGTAAACTTTTGGTCCCCGAAACTTATACTCGTAGAGTTAATAATAAGAAAATAGATGATGAAGATGTGATAATTTTGGTTTAACACATATAGTCGAGGTGTACAAGTTTGCCCAATTAAATAGCTGGTTATTAAAACACATATATACTTTAAAATTATTACTTTATCATGAATACTAAAATTATTTTGGTGTAAATGTGCTTAACGGTAACTCATATATTACGGTTATAAAGAAAATTGGTGCCCCCACTATGTCAAATTTCTGAGTTTGCCACTGCTAGTGACCCCAAGGTTTTGGGATAATTGGCCTATGTGGGATTCAAACATGCAATCTTATGATCAAGTACTTATTGCTTTCTCATGCCCATTTTGCCAACTCCTCGGGATTACCTCACAATATGCTCGACCCAATTTTGTAGTAACTAAGATTGAAAATATCTGATTTCTTATCTGATATATGCCTGAATTGTCTCGACTAATCGATAGGTGAGTTTGTGAGGTTAAGCCAAGAAAAGCTAATGAAGTAATTGAAAAGGCAGAAATTTGTTGCCAAACATGGCCTACTCAACGACACAATGGTCCAAAAAAAACAGGAAGCAAGTGAGAATGAAAGAAAGGGGGAGAGGAGAGCCACCCTTCCAAGAAAAGTGATCTCCCACATTGGAAAACAAGAGAACGTGTTTTATGGGAAAGATGAGTTCAGTTGCACCGGCCCTCAATGATAGGGGCGCGTTTGGGAGGTGGGATTGGGCAAAAACAAACACAATACTCAGCGCAAAGAACCGGAAAAAGATATCTCTGCGCCCAATCTGATTTACATGAATTTCACAAAACAATAATGATCCACGGTCAGAGCCGGCTTAGGAAGGAGGCCGAGGAAGCGGCCGCTTTAGGTCCCCACCCGAAACAATAATGAATTTTAGTTTAGAACTGAAACGAAAACACAGACCTCTTGCCCATAAACCGAAGAGGATTTTCCTTTTCTCCACATTCGATGGGGGCCGGGATAAATAGCACAGTTGGTTCTTGGTTGAAGATTTTTTAAAGGAACCAAAAATTCTTTTTCTGCTTTGCTATTAGGTTTCAAGTTCAAACATACTTGAATCATCAAATAAAATAAAGTTTAAAGATAATATATAGGGTTCTATCTACTAATTTTGGCTTAATAGTCGTTTATAAATGTCTGCAAATATAAGAAGTCAACGGATATATAGAAGAAGAATATTATTATATACAACCTAAAGAGGTGCATATCTAGATCTATATAAGGTAGAAAAATCAAAGTCAAATGAGTTTTTACTGAGTCGAGCGTCAAGTAGTCACGAACGACTCTGTTTATTTGCAGGTCTAGTTGAGATACAGGAAAAAGAAAAAAGGTTACCATCAATCCATTAGAGACATGAATGAAAATGTACTTCACTTGTTATAATGAATCAGGTATGGAATTTTGTATTTATATTTTAATGTTGATTTAGTTTTTCGTGTACAAATGTATAAGGGCCCCTATTTATATCTCAATTAATTTGGCTTTCAAATAAGCTAGAGGGGCTCCTATGTTCACCGTATTGAGCAACTTCGAACACATCTGTATTAATTTTAATTTTGTTGAACGTAAATCTATTCATGACACATTTTCCCGAAATTAATAAAGCATAAAGCTAGATGGTGATAACCCATGTAGTGATCAGAGAAGCACATGCCAAACCACCATTTAAAAGAGTCTCTTTTTTCTTCCTTTTTGAAGGGGGGTATTTTTCTTCTTCCCCTCCCCCACAACTTGTGGTCCGGTCACCCTTATCCTATCACATTCAGTCCCCCTCCTTTTGATCACTACACTTGGTCACATCCAAGCTTCCATTTTTTTTAACATTTTTTTAACAGCTCAAGTGTTCGGGTCAGCTTACGCACATTTCAATTAACTCTCAGGGACCAATTTCACCGTTCGCGTTGCGAGAGTTCCAATTAAAGCTTCGGCCCTTTTAGCCTTGTCAATTGAATTTTGGAGATAAAGGAGTACAGTTAGCTATCCTTTTTTCCCTTCTCTCTTTAACCAAACTTGGAGGGGTCCCTTCCCCTTCTTCTCCACTTTAAAAGATTCCAAGGGAGGACAGCATCAACAAACTGGTTAACATCGAACTCATCGAGGGTACCAACTTATCATAATGAAATGATAGATCCATTCCATAATTAATGAACTAAAATGTAACGTATAATATTAAGTTCCAGTAATCATAATCCCAGGGGGTTGATCTCGGCCTGAAACAGTTCGTTTTGGAATTTTGGATTTGGATTTTGGGGTAATGAGTGAAGAGATAGAGAGAGAGAAAAAAAAAATTTATTAGGGACTGTGCGCAAAGATAGAGTCCAAAATCCAAATCCTAAAACGAACAAGGCTTTCCCTCCTAAAGTCTCAATTTCAATTGTTCTTGGTCTGCAACTCTCAGGGGCCCTCAGCTGCAGGGGCCCTCAGCCCAAGTATAAGCATGGAAAGAACGGTGGGATAAGCTACAGGAATTAGTTCGAAATTCGTGCAAGCTAATCCGAATAGCATATACGATGGGTGTGTTACACTAATGAATCATAGATGAAATTAGAAAACTGTTTTTTTTTTTTTTTTGGTAACTTAATTAGAAATCTAATTAAATTTACTACGAAATAAAAAAACTTATTTACTAGGATTGTGTAGGATCTCGTAAATATAACAGTAAGTCTATTCACACATACTTTTCTTGCACAGATCACGCACAGATTCATGTGTGGAGCCCATTCCGAGTTTCACACAAATAATCCAAGCCGTTCATTAAATATAAAATATTTTCTCAAGAGCCCCCAGGAAAAAATCAGTTCAATCTGATACCTATTGGTGCTCGATTCAATCATCTATTTTTCATTATCCTAAAATCCGAATGAAAAGTTAGATGATTAAGTCGAGTACCTATACGCTGATATTTTGCGGGAGCCCTCGAAAAAATGTTTTACATTTAATGAACGATTCGGATTATTTATGTGGAATCCATCGTGGGCCCCATAACAAAATCTGTACATTTTTACTGTGTGTGTAGCATTACTATAAATCTAACTGGGTCGCAAGACGCGCAACGGCTTTACCATTTCTTATGCGAGATCAATCCATGTGTTGGATTGTTTAGTATTAAGTCGTAACTATAACTAGATTGTCTAGAACCAAGGCTTTGTTCCGCTAATCTATAAGTTGTAAATTTCAACTTTTTCCGTTGTCTCAGATTCAAATTTTATTTTCGTATGTGTTAGTTTTATGTCATAATTTTATGTATTATTAATTCGTCTTGATAAAATAAAATAGAAAAAAAAAATCTGGCTTTTACCCAATTTTTCTTAAAAAATGTTCAAAAAAAATCCAAAATCTTTTATCTTTTCATAAACCTTTCTATATATATTTCTCATTCCCTCTCTCCCTCTCTTCTCCAACCACAAACCTCCCAACTCCCACAAAACAACCCTAACCCAAAAACCTCCCAATATGCCAACCGTGCACTCAACTCCATACCGCCACATGGACAACCCATCTCTCCTCTCCCTCCTCCACCACACCACCACCACCACCACAACTACTGCCGCCGCCACCGATAACCAACACCGCAAGAGACTCAAAAAGCATTCTTCCACCGGCGGCGGCCTTCTCCGCATGTTCAAGCTCTTCCCAATGCTAACAACAGGCTGCAAGATGATCACCCTCTTAGCCACCGGCCGCCACCGGAAACCCCTCCTGACCGACAACGCCACCACCGGAACCCTATTCGGGTACCGGAAAGGCAAGATAATCCTCACCATCCAGGAAGACCCCCACCGGCTCCCCGTCTTCGTCATAGAACTCCCTCTACCAACCACCGTATTCCACAAAGAAATGGCTTCCGACGTCGTCAGAATCGCGCTGGAGAGCGACACCAAGACCCAAAAGAAGAAACTACTGGAGGAGTTTGTTTGGGGGGTGTTTTGCAATGGGAGGAAAGTTGGGTACTCGATTAGGAGGATGGAAATGGGGGAGGAGGAGATGCATGTTATAAAGCTGTTGAGAGGGGTGTCGATGGGCGCCGGAGTTCTGCCTGCGCCGCCGTCGGAGAAGCCGGCGGCGGCCGCCGACGGGGAGTTGACTTATATAAGGGCCAGGTTTGAAAGGGTGGTGGGGTCTAAGGATTCTGAGTCGTTGTATATGATTAATCCTGATGGTGGAGCTGGGCCTGAGTTGAGCATTTTCTTTCTCAGAGTGCATTAGGATCTTCTTCTTCTTTTTTCTTTTCTCTGATATCATTATAGTTAGATACATCTTTTCTATAATTTTGTTTTTGTTTTTGTTTTTTGTTGAAAAAAAAAAACTGAAATAAAGAGATTGGAGTACTCGTGGAGAATTACTATTTAGTACTCTCGGAGTACCATCGTGGCAGTATGTGCACGTGGTCATGATCCGATCATTGAAGCTGATAAAAAAAAAAAAAAAAACGGTGGACAAAATTGTGCATGGCGGCTCAGTCGAGGCTGAGAGATCATTTACATCATATATGAATCACAAAGTACAAATTTTGGGACATTACTTTGCCAACATGCTTGATCTGACCATTGAAGTTGAAAAAAGAAATGGTGGACAATAGTTTGCCAACATGCTAAGAAATGGTGGACAATACTTAAGGCGGTTGGCAACTTAGCTTTTGGTTGTCTACAAAGGTGTTTAATTTGCCATCAAAGTTAGGTGCGGAGTTCTTGCATGAGGAAGTTAATCTGGAGTAGAAAAGTTACTCTTGGATATCTGGAAGGAGAAAGATTTCCTAGAAATAGGGTAATTGGAGTCCTTAGTTGCCCTGTTACATGGTAGGTATAACATTAACATCAGTGAATATGAGGAAAAGTTCATTACGGAGCCTTCGGTGAACAAACGTTTACGGAGCCAAATTGCATCCGTCTAAAGTGTATTAGACGATCAGGTTTTTAAAAAAACTAAGTATCCGCACGAAGAATTAAAAGCTTCCAGCGAATAATTTTTTTAAAATTCGAACCGTCCAATCCAGAAACAGACGGCTAAGATCGAGAAGCTCCGCAAACGAATTATTCACGGCTCCTCCGTGAATAAGCCAACCTCCAGTGAATCTCACTATAATGAATCTTATGGTCCGGTTTTATAAATGAATCTTATGTGTGCGATGGATAAATGACATATGGGTGAGACATCTCTAGCGGGTTTTTTCCTTTTCGCCAAAGAGCAATGCTGGGGACCCCGAAAGAGAAATTAGTAGTTCAGAATCATTTAAATGTTTCAGTCCCACACATCAAAATGAATCTCAATTGTTAATTTCACTTTCTGAGAAACTTTACAGGGTACATAAAATTATTATTTGCGAATATGTCCACTAAATTTTGTGTGGGGAAGATGACGGCCCAGGACGTGTTTTGATAATTAATACCCGTCAAGGATATGCTAAGAACATTTTATTAATGTTGAATAATATCCTTACCGGGTATTAATTATCAAAACACATCATTGGCTTTCATTTTCCCTTTTGTGTGTGTTGCATGAGGAACGTGGATCAAGCAAATATGGGCTTGAAAGGACGGCCCAATAACTTAAGTGAAAAAAGCCTATTGACTCCATATTTTAGCGGTAAAGGCGTGTTTACAAGCCCACCCAACCTATGTTTACAGTGGATTGGGATTCAGTCCAGTCCAAGACCCCAGTTTGGTTCCAATGAAAACGTCCGAAACTAATAAGGGCCCGTTTGGATACGAGGAATTTAGAATTTTCATCCATCACTGATAACTCACACGTTGATTTTACTAGTATTTTAGTAAAGTTCCTGGATAATGGCTAAAAAGTTGCCGAGTAACAATAACCAAGTTACTAGGTAACGACTAAAAAATTGTTAAGTAACGACTAAAAAATTGCCGGGCAGCGATAACCAAGCATTCAACCACCACAACGAAACACGTTGACCGTATAACAAAAGTACAAACCCCGTTCTACGCGGTAACCTGTAGAGATTACATACGACCGAGTCCCAACGGCAAATTAGTTGGAGGGGAGCAACGTGGGACCCACCTTATAGCAATTAAATCCTAATCCCTCGTTCTTTTCAACATTTCTACTCCCTCCGTCTACCTCCGTTCCAAAATGAATGTTTGTTTGGTTCGTAAAACGATGACTGAAAATTAATGTTTTTTTTTATAAAAAAATCAAATATTCATAAATTACTCGTACTCATCGATATCTAATGAATTGGTGAAAAAGAATTGAATTTTTCTTGCAAAAATTATATTATTTTTACGTCCTCGTTTTGCAAACTAGACAAATATTATGGGACATGAGAGGGAGTAATTGATTTAGGTAGGTGACACTCGGTGTGCAGATGGCCGAGCACGTGACATAGGATGCCACGTAGAACCTAATTGGTAGCTAAGTCATTCTCACAGTACTCTTGAGAGGTTTCATATCTGAAATCATAGAAGGGACTAAACGTCTAAATCTCACACCTTCATCACTGACTAGGCCAAGTAACTCTAAGGGGGGTGGTTGGTGATAATCTTATGAAGATTTTATCATAATTTACGGCATTTGAGAAGCCAATCATTCACATTGTGCTATGTTGTCTCCAATCATTTTAGAGATACCGTAAATTTTGACATAACAAAACCATTTACAACATAACCAAAATCATTAAATGGTATAACATGTTATGTCATTGTATGGACCAGGAGTATAACTTTTATTATTATTATTATTATTATTTTTAGTATTATTATTATTATTATATTAGGTCATAATACTTTTTCAAAAATGACATAACAAACCACTCGAAGGCATAATAACACTTTTAAAAAATGATCATTATTACAAAAATGACATAACATAATCACTCGAAAACATAACAAAAAATATTTGAAAGATATAACCAGTGTGCTTTGGTGTCCCCTTTTTGACGGGTAGACACCCTAGCATTTGCCTCACATCTTTATTTTATTTCCTTTGAGAGGGAACATAAACATATATGGAGTACTCGGATAGGGAGATTTTTTGTTTTTTTTTTTTTGTTTTTTTTCAATGTTAAAAAATCAGAAAGCAACAGCGGGACGATAACATCGGTCCGAGGGCAGAACAACTGCAGGCAAAACGGAACTCGACTCGTAGTTTCGTCGTCGTGTTTTCCAGACAAAAAGTCCAGCCGGTGTAGTAGTCATCCAGCATTAATCCAGCTGTACTTCTAAATTAGCTTACCACTGCTGTCTGCTAGGAGTATCGATCAGTAACAAAGAAAATGCTAACCTCCGTTCCAATGGCAGAAAATAGTAAATGAGTGTTTGGGAGCCTATTTTTTGTCTTTTCATTTTCAGCTTTTTGGCTTTTTGACTTTTTAAATTATGATCAGAATGTATTTTAAATTTAATAGAGTGTTTGGATGATAGAGTTAGGTTCCGATGAGGAATCGCTCATTTTATTAAAATGCGGGACTCCCCTTCCCAATTGAATTTCGATGATCCGAGCCGCTCAAAGTGATCAGAACGTGATTTTAAGGGTCCCCGTGAGAAATCAGCAAAAAAAATGACCGGGAAGGGCTTCATCCGAGCAGTTTTCATTGAACGGTTCAAGAAAAACTGCTCGGATGATGCCCTTCCCGGTTATTTTTTTTTGCTGATTTCTCTCGGAGACCCTTAAAATTACGTTCCGCACACATTGAACGATTCGGATTTTTAAAATTTGATCGGGAAATGAAAGTCCCTCATTTTAACAAAATGAGGGATCCCTCACTTGAAAATTCCTCTTGGATGATATGTGAAGAATATATTTTACAACCGAAATAGTGTTTGGGAGATATTAGATGAAAATGAATTATGAGTTGATTTTTTACCATGTTGCCCCTACCCATGTCATAAAACTACTGTTAATTAAAAATCACCCCTCTCTTTCTCTCTTTACAAATCGAAGAACCCATCTTCTCCCCTTTGAAATCTAACTTCAAGAACCATATGGTTAGGGTTATTTGCCAACACAGAGTCTGGTCCACTAGCACCTGGTATGTTCCTCGCATTTCTTTGAGATCTGACTTCCAGAATCAAATGGTTAGGGAGAACCCATATTCTATTTTGCTGTAAAATCTCAAACCCATCTTCTATATTTTGATGAACTAAAATCAAATCTCAAACCCATCGTCTATTTTGTCGTTGAGTTCGATGTTGCCGTCATTGTCGTGGAGTTTGATTTTGCCGTCGTTGAGGCGATCGAGTAGTGGAGTTCAATTTTGCAGTAATTGTTGTCGGAGAGTTGGAGTGGGGTTTCTTGACTGGTGAGAGGATAACATTCATGGAAAGGCTTTGGGGAATTATGGTGAAACTAAGAGGGTATGGTGGTCTTTTCGTGTACCTTTTGAATGAGAATGGGAAATCGAAAATGGGAAAAGCTCCTCTAGACCTCTTTTTCACTTCTCTTCTCCATTCTTCAAATCTCAAAATCCATTCTCATAGAATGAGTTCTCTGTTTTTCAGCCAAACAGCCAAAATGGGAAAAGGAAAAATAGAAAATGCAAAAATGAGCCTCCCAAACACCCCCTAAATATGCAAAACGTGTATGGAAATTTGAAATATATATATTGATATTTATGAAAGTGTATTAATATCTATAACATATGCATCGATACCCGAATTAATTTGAATTTTAGAAAAAACATCTTTACAGAAGAGCTTTCTGTAAAGAAGGATTTACAGAACCCAATCGCGCACGTCCAAAGTGTTTTTGGACAGTCTGGATTGAAAACTAATTGCGACTAGTCAAAATTGAAATGAATCTCAACCATATATTGATTGCGCAAATGAACGGCTGTGATTGTATTGCTCCGTAAGCAAGTTTCACTGAGCCTCCGTCATGTTATGATTGGCTCAGTTTGTGATCTCAAGCCTTCCTCAGTAGAGGCCGGAGTTCGAGCTCCGCAAGGGTGTGGGAGGAGTTCTGAGCTACGGACAGCCTCTGGATCTCCAGTAAACTTACTTAGGCCCCATTTTAGAAATTTTCTTAAAAAATAAACAGTTTATTTCACATTTTTATACTAAAAAATAACATAAATGAAAAATAATTTTTTATTTTTTATTTTTGCATTGTATAAAAGATTTTGATGAGATCTTCCAAACAAGATTTATATTACATATTTTTAAATTTTAAAAAATTTATAATTTTTTAACTTAAAATTACCTTCTTAAAAAATAAAAACTTTTTTAACGTTCTAGAACGGGGCCTTACTAATCTCCCAACTCCCGTAATCCCGCTGATGTACTCTGTATAAACTATGAAAAAAAGAAAAAAAGGAAAAAAGCATGACCGCACAAACAATAAACTACCCAACTGCTGGTATCAACGTAATGATCATTTATCCAGACCCTGGGTCCACCGCAAGAATCCAAATCCCGTTGAGTAGTTGACACGTGGGCGGCTACAAGAGTAGATCTCATTCTGTTTTCTCTCAAAATCTTTTTAAAAAAAAAAAAAAAAAAAAAGAAATTTCGTAATCAAATATAACGAAAATAAAAAATAATTTTTTAATTTTTTTGCACCATTTAAAAGATCTCAATGAGATCTATTAAATAAGATCTATATTGATAGGAAAATTATTTGCATGAACAAGTGATTTTTAAGCTTGAAATTACTTTTTTTTTCAGAAAAGATGTTTTTCAAGAAAGTAGAACGCCATCTAATCATCGCACAGTTTGGCACCAATGGACCGGATAAGTACCTTGATAGTAAGCGAGAGGCCGGGTGTTCCACTTTGTCAAAAAAATGAACTTTTAGAAAAGAAAAATAATTTCAAGTTCAAAAACTATGCGTTTATGAAAATAATTTTTCTACCAATATAAATCTTGTTTGATAGATCTCATTGAAATCTTTTTAAACGGTACAAAAAAAATTTAAAAATGATTTCTCATTTTCATTATATGTAAACTTGAAATTACATTCTTTATTATAAAAAAGGTTTAGAAAGAAAATAGAACGGAGGTTTGACTGGTGTGACCGTGCTAATTTTCCTGATGTTTGGATTGTTCAATCGGATCTAATTGTAGCGCAACTAAAAATATTACTGTATAAGATTTAAGAGTAAAAGACGCGAACAGCGAGAGGATAGAAAGCGAAAAGAAGAATGAAGAATTCAAGTACTAGAGGATTACATAAACCGAGGCGATCGATAGTACCATGGCTACAGTTGAGTTGGGGGTTCGACGTAATGAAGCATGCACGCTTCCAAGATGTTGTGAGAGTCGTTCCTGATCCATTTTTGGCTTTCATTCCGTTAAGATTATTATTTTGTTAAATATTTATGAGAAATGATTTTAGTTTTTTTTTTGTTAACGTCACTCCTCTGTATAAAAAATATACTTACAGGGGAATAGCGTTAACACAAATACACTTATAAAGGAGTGACATTAACAAAAAAAAAGAGTGGCAAAATCAGCAACCATATTTATTTTTCGATGTAAAAATATATTTGCAGGAGAGTGGAGTTAACTAAAAAGGGAGTGACAAAATCAGTAGTCATATTTATTTTTCATTTTACGAGATTGATCATTCTCTCAGTTCTCAAAATACAATACCTTTAATTCAAAAAAGAAGTACTTCTATTTTCCTTTGTTTGACTGGTCGAGATGGTAATAACTATCAAAAGTAAATAGATACTCCCTCTGTCCTTTTTTTTGTGTCCAGTATTTCATTTTGGGCTGTAATAAGTGTCCATTTTGTAAAGTTAGGGGGGTAAAAGTTGGTGTATTGTCTATTTTGTCCCTAAAAGTAGATTTTATTTTGAAAAGTTAGTGAGTAAAAGTGTAATGATGATGGGTAAGTAAGGAAAGTGGAGGAAAAAGTTGATGTGAAATGTGTAATGATGATGTCTTTTTAATAAGTTGGAGTTACAAAGCAGGACACTTAAAAAGGGACAGAAGGAGTACTAATTTGGGACGGAGGGAGTAATTTTTTTATTCTCAAAACAAATTCATCAACTTATTTTGATGAAGAAATGATTCGTTCACGTAGCTACCAGTGTCTGATCGATATGCTTTTAAAGAACTAGCTATTACCAACTTGACGAGTCCAACAAATGAGCGGTTCAAATCAAACTAATGGGCTAGAGTCGGGAGTCATTGTAGTCTTATTACAACTACACACAAATATAGACCTACTTGCACAAGACACTTTTTACATGAGTTTGTAGGGCTTACATATACTAACATTGCAGTGTGTGCCATCTATAAGCACTTTTTACAAGTGATATTTTTGTTCGTATTTGCTGATTTTCATTAGATTTGCATGAAGTTTTTTGGATTAAGAATTAGTCTTGACAAAATGAATTTAAAAAGTAAAAAAAAAATTATGATCCAAAGAAAAAAAAAAAGGTTTGAAACAATTGTCTTGTCTAAACATATTTTTGTTTTAATTTCATATTCTCATTATTTTTTTTATCCATCTTGTGGAGACGGAACACTCTATCAAAATTTCAGACAAAAAATTAGAAGAAAGATGACTAAAAATAATAGTATTGGATGCCTTTATGGAAAATTAATTTATTTCATGTCCACCCTAATCTCTATAAAATTTGAGAGGGGATGAATAATATTTTAGGCAAAACAACCAATACAACTCTGAAACACAATTCTGGAGTATTGCGCTCGAACCCTATTAATGTACATAAGTAAAAAAGTATCGAACAATCCCGAATGTAATTGTATCTCCCGTTGTGTTTTAAAATTGTATTTGCCGGCTTTTTTAGTAAAAATATTTCTCGAATAAATGTTTGAGCTAAGCTATACTTTCTCGTGGGACACACGACCTTCCAAGCGCGCGCCGAAGAGTATACCTTTACGTGAATTTTTTAGCCCAAAAGTCAAAGCCGATTCAAACTCGTAACACGTGAGATTCTTCCAGGCTGTGCGTGGGACCCTTCCTACCTGAAACAAGTTGAGGTCATCCTCAAGAAGCAGTTTATTTTACTATGCTCGCTTCGGCTTTTAATCTGGGTGGTTCTTTTATATATAGCCTATATAATTCAAATGACTTTTAGGCTATGGATCGATTTGGGGGGATGCCAGACTGCCGCATCTACCCGAAGAGCGGTACAAAGTAGCCGATCGAGCTGCTCATTTCGGCGATTAACAGTTCAAATCTTAATCGAGTAATGGACGATTCAAATTTATATGTGTTCGGATTCGATCCGAGCCGTTCATGCTGGAATAAACGATTGAATCGACCACTTTATACCCGCTCTGCAGGGAGCTGCTCGACAGCATTACTGGGTCGTGGATTTGGACTCCCAGCTGTAACTCCTGCAAAAGTAGTCAAAAAAGAGCTAGGGCCCCAAATTATAGAAATTTGAAAACGTTTGTTTGTTAGTAGTATATATATATATATGGTTATTGGATTATGGTGATTAACAGCTCTATCTTTACTGTCATGTTTTAAACGAGAGTGGGTAAGAGAATGATTTTTTTTACTAGTAGTACTATTTTCTTCACTTGTTTAATTTCAAGGGTTTGTTGGTTTTGCTGGTTAATCGAATGGAGTTATTAATCGAGTCTCGATATTTGGGATCAGATAGTTAGGGCGATCAGGCTTCAATTAAACTTGCACTTTGGTGGAGGCCTAGTAAAAGAGCCACCAACATGATGACGGATAGATATTTTCTCCCCGGTCGGCTCAATTATGATTTAACTCATAACATTTTAGGTCGGGTTGTTTCCCTTGTTGATTGGGAAATCGTTGCGTTGTTTTAATCAAGCACACCCCCTTTACTGAGCATAAAGGAATGTAGTTATTGGCCCCATTTTACAATATTTTACATTCTAATGTCGTAGTAACATTTTCAAATCGAGTTTACTAGAAATTTATACCTTTTTCGAGAAATGCCAATGAATTGGCTCGTTTTTTGTTTGAAAAATCTTTTACTACAGTTGGACGACAAAGTTCTTTTTGATAATTAGGTGTACGAATCAATTTACTTGCAATGGCTTAATAAGTCATTTGGCTTATTTTTATTATTTTATACAAAAAAATTCACATTTCTTAGTTTTGCGTTAAATTTTTGTGTAAGAAAAGTAAAAAATTATGAAGCAAACTCAAAAGTTTGTGAATAAAGACAAAAATAAGCAAAACAAACATATTTTAAAAATAAATTGTCTTTATTTTTGAAAAAAAAAAAGAGTTTGGACCGCCAACCACCCATAGATTGGTGCAAGCTCTTAATTTAGGTGTATGGATAATTATATCGCCTTTTTCCAATACTAAAAAGAGGGGCATTATTGTCTTGATAATTTTGTTAAAGTTGCATAGCAAAAATGTGACATTCAGAAAAGAAGAGTATTGAATGACTGAAAAAAAAACTCGGGGACCCTAAGGGACAACACCATGTTGTCCCCATTCGAAAACGCCATTGGGAGAGGAACTTATTTTAGCAATTTTTCGCGCAATTTCGACCGTCTATTTTGACTTTGGAAGGTCCAGATTTAAATGAAACTTTTTTGGAAAAAATTTTAAATTTTCCTCGGAAAAAATTTCATTAACATCTGGACCGTCCAAAACACTTTTAGACGGCCGCAATAAGCGCCGTAAACAACTATTCACGACTGAACCGTGAAAAAGATTTTCTCCTCGATTAGAATGGACGGTTTAGCATGAAGACTTTTGTGACTACGCGCAGTTCATAAAGTTTTTTTTTTTAATTTTAAATTTTATGGGTGTGTATTTATGATATTAGTTGTCCCATTGCTTGATGAATTACTCACCAGG
Organism: Rhododendron vialii; assembly: GCF_030253575.1. Taxonomy (NCBI): domain Eukaryota; kingdom Viridiplantae; phylum Streptophyta; class Magnoliopsida; order Ericales; family Ericaceae; genus Rhododendron; species Rhododendron vialii. The sequence goes on along the minus strand of NC_080562.1, from coordinate 5,490,758 downwards.
GGTGTGTTTTCAGCCCAACCGACAACCAAGATTTTATGCAGGGTTTCAATCACTGGCCGTCGTGGTCGCGGGATCGCTTTCTTACCCATTTCGGTTGTCCTTTTCAATCTTTGCGCCTGGAGCCTGTTGTGGCAGAGAGGGCTTGCTTCAGAGTCTTCTCCTTTGCTTTGGTTTGAGGAATTGCTAACACCCTCAATCAATGGTGCCCTATTTCATCGTCCGAAGCCGACTGACTGGCTTATTCAGGGACGGATATAGAAATATAGCCTAGTGGAAGCACCTATTAATCATAATAGAGAAAGTTTATTTTTTATAGTCAACCACAATCAGATCGTACAAAATTAAAACATATTGTACATTACTAACTACAAAAGTTCTGATGCATACTAAGTTAAATTAGATAAAAATAAGCACAAAATTTCAGACAAAATTTTAAAGTATGTTTTAAATGATCATTGACAAGTTTTAAAATGATTGGGCTAGTTTTGTTAATGACTTTATTATAAAATATTTCTCCCAGACTGTTAAAAATAAAGAGAATCGAGAAAAAATAGGTTCAAATAGACAAACAGCTTGTAAAGTAATAAGTATAAATGTATCATATGATGAAATTCAGGCATAAAACTAATTCTATATGTGTATTTTCAAGATATATGCAAAGTGTGTATGTTTATATATTTTGGGCGGTTCTAGGGACACCTAAAAAATATCTACAAAACAGCACAAATCTCAATCTCATAGTTTTCAATCAAATTTTTATGATCTGAACCGTTCAATGTTTTTAAAATATGTCTTTAAGGGTACACTCAATAAAATTAGCTCAAAATATGACTGGAAAGTGTTTGATCCAAACGGTTTCTCAATCAAATACAAGATTCTTATAACTAAAGAGTCAATGCCAATTCACACGCAAGTTAATCTTTAGTGTCCAATTTTATCGTCCACCAACAGGCCCTCTCCTTAAAGTCGGAGCAGAACTCTCTGTATGGGCTTTTCTCCGAAAGAATTGACAACACTTAAGATATTTCAAATTCGAGACATTAAAAGGTAATAAACCGTGCTACGTACCTTTGAGCCGTCAAATTATGCATCTGACGACTCGAATTTCATCTTGACAACCAATCGATATGAGATCCAAGCCGTCAAATGTACGATCCGATAGCTCGGAGGTGCACCTCACAACATAGCATAAACCTGAAGTCCTCCTAAACCACCAGGCAAATATCCCTTTGGATTCTCAATCAGACACAGTTGATTGTTAAGCACTAGTAGTATAATTTTACCTAATTGACACAAGGATATAGGAGGACATTTTATGTCTAGAAGCGCCATTACCGAAATCTAGTTCATAAACATCAACTAACAGACAGACAAACAAACAAACAAATCGAATTGGATCAAACACTATATTATATCTCCCCAAACAAATTAAGAAAACGTATTTTCTTCTAAATTAATCAGCTGGGTTCATATCTCAATCCCCCACCGCCAGACAATATCATAATTGCTGCTGCACCGTGCTCTAAATCCTAAATTAAATTAAAACCACGTTCAATGAATTTCCCCCCGTACCAAATCTCGTTTAGACGCTTCCCTTATCCTAATTTAATTAAAAATTAATTAAACAACATCACAATTTCCAACCCTTTAAAAAAACTGTCCAAAATCGTCGCGTCACAAGTCACGACAAACACACTACCCCCCATCCGCCCCACTCGGGTTCGGAAAATAAATAAAAATATAGTCTATCCGATTATTTTTTACGGTCTTGCTCACCTCTGCTCACTAATTTTTGGATAATAATACATATTTCATGGATATCCGTATGCTTTTTGTTGCAAGTGGAGTAGAATGCAATTAATGTTTCTTTATACTCTCATGCACATAGGCAGAGTTCGATTTCTGTAAACATCTATCTCTCTCTCCAAAGTCCCCTATGATAAAGTAGATTAGGATTAACGAATGACAAAAAAAAAAAATGCTTTCGTCGGATATTGATACACTTCTACCCATTACCTTGCTCCTGATGGGTAGAAGTTAGCATTTTTCTATTTTCTAAAAAGTCGTTACTATTTTTTTTTTTATAGCAGTAAGTCCAAGCCAAATTGAACGCACTTCGAATAATTTCGAAGCTCTAAAAATAACAATCGGAGAAATTTTTCGGTGGACCAAAGGTCGAAATATTTGGTCCTTGTAGTATTCGAGCATGCGGCCCCATGAAAGATAAAGACTTATTGCTTTCTTGTCTAAACTCCTCCGGATTTACTCTTGTTGATCTTTCCTGATGTATTTTTTAAGTGTTTTTTTGGTTAATTGTCTTACACTTGTATTACATTTTTTAAATTAATCATGTGTTTTACCGAGATAAATTAACAAGTGTAAAAATATGGATTAAAATTACGAGAATTTCTTAAATATCGAAAATAACATCTCTGTACCTTTTTGCTTTCAATTTTTTTTTTTACTTAATTTTCTTACACTTGAAAATCACCTTGTCAGAAATGATTAATTTAGAATTTTCAACCGATTCCACAACAACAAATAGTACTAATAAAAGGATTTCCTAAATTTAGGACAAACTATAGCTTATAATCAAGGGGGTGCGCATTTACGCACCCGTTCCAGTTAGTCCCCCTACCAACTTTACACCAGGCAGTTTCCCCGAACCCCTCTCCACAGCGCCGAGTGCATGCACCCTCTTTCTCTCTCTCCAACTATATACTACTACTACGACTCTCTCTCTCTGTCTCTCTACAACTATATATACTCTCTCTGCCTCCGAACAAACTCCCAATTCCCAAACCCACACTTGCTCTCAACCTCACTCAAAAACAGCAAAAAATAAAAATGGAACCATTCAATTTCAACATCAATAACAACCTCACCAGCTGTTCGTCGGCCACTTCTTCCTCGTCCGATTCGTCGTCATCCGATTCAACAACTCATGACAGAAGCGACAAGATAAAAGGTCCGTGGAGCTCCGAGGAGGACAAGATCCTGACCCGGCTCGTGGACCGGTACGGGGCCCGAAACTGGTCGTTGATCAGCAAGTACATAAAGGGCCGGTCGGGGAAGTCGTGCCGGCTCAGGTGGTGTAACCAGCTGAGCCCGAGCGTCGAGCACCGGCCCTTTTCGCAGGCCGAAGACGAGGCGATATTGGCGGCCCACGCCCAGTACGGGAACCGGTGGGCCACCATTGCCCGGCTATTGCCGGGCCGGACCGACAACGCGGTTAAGAACCATTGGAACTCCACTTTGAAAAGAAGGCAAGGGAGAATGGACGGCGGTGGGGATTGTTTTGGTGGCGGGGGGAGTTCGAGTGGGACTGCGGCGTTTGGAAATGCGGGTGGCGGTGATGAGGTGGATCCGATGACGATGCTGTCCCTGGCGCCCCCCGGGGCTGGGGGCGCTAGCAGCAACGTGGCCGTCGGATCCAGGGCGGCGGTGGGGGAGAGGAGGGAGGAGACAATGCCAGCGGAGTTTTGGGAGGCGATGAGGGAGGTGATTGCGAGGGAAGTGAGGGAGTACGTGACGACGTCGTTTCCGGATCCGTCGGGGTTCCGTTGACGCACGCGTTAACTGTGATGACGCGTTTGCTTGTTTGCTTGTCGAGTGTATTCTTTTTTGATTATTAAGAATCAAGTTGTTGAGACGATCGTTATCGGGAATTTAGCTAAATCTGCTGTTAAATGTGTATTTAATCGCTTATTAATTCCATATAAATTGAAAAAAAAAAAAAAAAAGCCTGGAAATTGTCTATTTCTTTTTTGCTCGTCAATGAAATTGTTTTACCATACAAAAAGAAAGTACTCCGAAGTTTTTATTTGATTGTTGCAAACACTACACAGGGCCATGCAGTTTATCCATAGGCTTGTTGTAAAAACCAATGTTTTAAAAATTGGACCAGTGAGCGAACCTGGAAAATAAACTGAATGAACGGATCACCGGTGTAACCGCTATAGAACCGTAATGTCAAAAATATATTAATAATATAAAAGTAATAAAATTATTACATGAAAGTTGAAACAGTAGTAGATCATTTGGAAGGAGTTCTGCTTTGTTTGGATTGATTTTTGAAAAAAAAATTCAACTTAAAAAACACTTATTACCCCTACTTTCAATTATTACTCATCCTTTTTTCAATCGTTATTTTCATTTATCTCTCTATCTTTCTCCAATCATTACTTCTACTTCCAATCATTACTCTCATTTCTCTTACCACTCATAAACCAACCAAAATTTTCAAAATTTTCTCAAAAAATCATCCAAACACAGTAGAAGTGTCAGAAATGTATTTAACACGACAGTTGTACATTTCACAGCCGTTGAAACATGTATGTTTCTTTAACGGCTCAAGTGACCCACTATCGGTTTTGCCGGGTTGACAGTTGAACGCCGGTTTTATCTAATGAAGCCGGTATGGTAAACGTAGCGGTTTCAAGGTAAGACCAGACCGGTGCAGGGGCCGGTCAACAATCCAACCGGCCGGTCCGTTCTGGATTTTAAAACATTGGCAAACACTACTCGTCTCGCGACCAGTTTCTCAATAAGGTTCTTATTTTTTAAATTAAAGGTGATATATTGTAAAAGAATGACTCATCTCGTAAAACGGAAAATAAAAACTTTAGTGGAACGGACCCTAAGTTTGGCTACCATACTTTACGCTAGTAATCCCTCGGAGTTACTCCATCAAATTTTTTCATTCACATCAAATTATGAGGAAATTTTGGGGTGTATACATTGGGTGTCCAACGAGTATCACATGGCGGTATCCGCTCAGCACTCAAAAACTTCTCCAGTTACAACTTACAAATCAAGGCCTAATCCCAAACCACAAGGGATAAGCCTAGTGATTAAGACACTAGACTTATGGATTTGTTAATTTGCTCTTTCCGAATTAGGTCTTACGAGTTTGTTCCTTTCGAAGTTTTCAAGTGTTATCAACTCCTTTGTAGTTAGTCCGTTTGTAACTTTGCTATGACTTTAGTTAGACTCCTCGCAAATGAATGGCGAGATCGAGCTTCTAAGATTAATCAAAGACCTAACCTTGATGATATTTTCCACGCACGTTTCAATGATGGTTATAACAATAGATGATGTTGTTACAATAATGAGCAAGTTAATTTACAATGAGCGGAAGGAAAGGGGGCACGTACATTCTTTGAAAGCGGGGAAATAACTAAAGAAATTAAAAGGTGAGAGACACAAGGAATCTTTGTCAGGTTGAAAACGAGTGCTCAATGGTTTCGTTCCCCACTTTATAGCTGCACCTTTACTACTAGTAACAAAAAAATTGCAATTTTTCGCATGAGTCCAACGTGCGCCCAAATTTTGGGCGGCCACCAAAATGAGGAAACCCATACACACACTTAGAGGTTGCCACAGTCACTGAGGTCCAGTGATTCGGACGGATGTTCAGGTTTTGAAAATTCAATTCGTCCCTCTTAAAGTAAGAGGAGGGCTGCGACTTGTGTGACCACGTTAGTTCTCTCGAAGATTTGAGTTGTGCAATTGAGTCTATTTAGTGACATAATTGTAGAGCTGTTCATCCGTTACTATATATATATATATATATAAATGAGGAAATTCAATGCCCCTAAATCATTGCTTCCCGAGCTCTACATGAATGAATCCAGTCCCTGTAACATCAGACAGTTGGCTGATCATAAATAGGTTAAGAGAGGAAAAAATAATTGGTATCTGTCGTGAGTGATCATCATTCATCAATGTCACCTATTCAGGTCTCGTTTGGTAAGCCTACTGGGTTTGCAGCGAGCAATTTCAGTCGTCCAAAAGTATTTTTAATGGTTTGAATTGAAAAAAACTCTTCCATGGGATTAAAAAAAAAAAAACCCTTTCATGGGAGAGAATAAATTCTTTTCTAGAAGAATTCGTTTTAAATTCGGACCGTTAATTACTGAGATAGATGATTGAAAAACTCACTGCAACCCTATAGAGATTGTGCTCACTATAGGGTCCCCGGGTCCAAATAAACAGAGAACCAAAATGGATCATAAGATTAAATATTTGTATTTGGCTGTCATTTATTTATTTGTTTTTATTTTGGTTGGTGTTATTTGCTTATTTTCCAAATTATTATTTCGTTTGCTTATTTTCCAAATTACTTCTTATTGGCTGCATTTTGAATAAGGGAAATGATATTGGCACTCCAAAAATTGATGCAGGCATTCTAAAAAATAAAGGAAAGTGACTGTAGAGTTACACTGATTTTAGAGTGTCTGTATCAATTTTTGAAGTGCCAATATCATTTTCCTTTGAATAAATAAGTAAAATCAAACGATAAACCAAATGAGACCAAGGCACCAACCCAAGATCCGTAGGCTACTGGCTAGATATATACTGAACATTAACAACTTACTAAGTTATAGAGTTATTTCTTTGAGAGTAACGGAGGGTCCATGTAGAATGAAATGCCCGCCTGAAAACATGACAACTCAACCTTTACTCCACATTCCGCACGTGCACTTCATTGAAAAATGATTATTTTGGATTCTATGGAATATAAACTTGATTATGAGAGTCCTATAGAAAAATTTTAATTATGACTATTTTAGAATAAAATGATCAAAAAATAATAGCTTCGCATTAGTTCAAATGGATTGAAAATTGTAGCACTTTATGTTTTTAGACAATTTATATATTAAAAAATAGTTAAAAAATTAAGTACTCCAATTTTCAATCCGTTTGAACGGGTATGAAGATCTTATTTTTTTGACCATTTTATTCTAAATGGTCATAATTAAATTTTGTTAATGGGGCTCTCATAATCAAGTTTTTATTCCATAGGATCCCAAATAATCATTTTTCAATGAAGTGCACGTGTAGAGTGAAGGTTGAGTTGTCGTGTTTTCATTGGTTTGGCGGGCTTTTCAATCTACACGAACCCTCCGTGTGGAATTTACTCTCTATTTATTTACCCAAAAAATTGGAAAATGATTTTCACACTCTATTTTTTTTGTTAAGGCACTCCATTTTTGTCTTTAAGTGAATTTTTTGTGTGCATTTTTCTTTATTTAAAGACAATAAAAGGAGTGCCATATTAAAAAAAAGGACTGTAACATTCATTTTTCAAAAAAATTATAGATTATTTCGTACTGCCAAATATTCTTAGGCCCCGTTCTACTTTTTCAAATAAGTACTTAAAAAATAAAGACCTATTTTTAAGCTTAAAAATAATGGGCTTACGAAAATAATTTTTCAAATTTTTGCAGGGTTTTTAGATCTCATTGAGATCTATTAAACAAGATCTATATTGCATATATATATATATATATATATTTATTTATTTCAGTAGGCCTATTATTTTTAATTTTGAAAATTGCAAATACGTACTTATTTTTTAAGGGGGTAAATTGGAACACACTCTACTATCTTTTTAACTACCACACTTTAAAGTCGTTTTTTGTAAGTGAATGTCTGAGCCAGCTTGTGTAATTTTTGAATGTTTGGATTGTTTTGCCTCTGTTATTTTTAAGGTTGTTTGATCAATACCCCATTTTAGATACTCCTAGATAGCCTCTCATTTTCTTTTCTTTCAGAAAATTTTATGTTAATTTTGAGCGTAGAAAGCATATGTCCTTCTGACTAACTAGTGCCCGCTACGAGTTTTTGGGACCTAAAGCAAACTTAAAAAGATGGGGCCTTTAATATATACCACAAGAAATGAAAATTTTAATCAAGTTTTTTTTTTTTTATCAGCAAAATTTAATCAAGTTCAAAACCAATGGTTGCTGGTAGTAAACGAGATAAAATTGCAATATTATAAGTCATGACAAAAAATTGTAACAATTCAAAAATTCTGCCTCATTACAAAAATTAATTCAATCACTTAAAGAGTCCCTATGTACTAATTACGCCAGTATAGTATAATCAATTTTCTCTGCTATCTTTGTTTCAATGGGGCCCTCATGCATGCTCTTTTTAGTTAATTTGGATCCTTTCTTATTTTGTATAAATTGGACTCTCTTTTTTTTTTTTTATAAGCATTTTTTTTTATAAATCTTTGATAAGAATTACAAAGATTTAAAGAATTTTTCATTGGGCTCTCTTTTTTTTTTTTTTTTTTGTCAAAATTATAACAACCATATATTGATACCAAATTAAACAAAACATCAAAAAAGATGATCATCGCACCCTAAAGAGCGTAATAACTACGAAGGAGGTCTAGCTTCCCAAGTCTTGGAACCAGAACCTCGCACACCATGACTTGCTAATGTATCAACCACCACATTAGCTGATCTTCTCACAAATCGGAATAAGCAACTCACAAACCGTCTCGCCAATCCACGGATATCTTCGATTATCACTTCCACATCAATCGGGCATAGTATATCCCTGTTCAAAATCTGAACAACCTGTTGTGAATCTCCCTCGACCACGATAGTACCTATGCCCAAGGTGTGCCCAAATTTCATTGGGCTCTCTTATTTGATGGGTTCAATTTGAATGGATGGATTTTTCATTTTATAGACCTACAGTGAAGGTATATACTACATAATTTTGGGGCCCTCTTTTTCCAAATATTTTTGGAGCCCAAAGTAATGGCCTTGCTCGCTTTTGCTTAGACCCGACACCGGACATCCTAAATGATACCACCGCATCTTGTGGTACCTGTGGGGTTAAAGAACTTTGAACACATGAGTGAAGGAGGGAAAATTGGATAATATTTTTAAGACAAGATTTAAATATTTCCACCTTAGTGGAAAATCCACTACTCTTTCAACCACTGTCATTTTGTGGGCCCTATTATGCTTTTATTGCAGTGATGTGAAACTGTTCATATTGGAGGACCTGCATAGTAGTTTATCAACGTAAAAAATCAAATTGAACGAATATCGATAAGTATATAAAAAATTGAATTTCGGTTGGTAAATTGGATGGTCTGATTCTATAAAGTTAAATTGTACATGGCCGTCTATTTACAAACCAAAATTTGATTTTTGATGCACCTATCAATGTCTAATCATGCTGATCTTTTGCGTGGAAATACTAAAAATGAGATTAAATTCTTTCCACTTTTGGTCAAAAATCCATGATTTCCACCACAGTCTTCATCATGCGTTCATTACACTAATCTGAATCGTTCATCTTTTTAAGAATTGCATAGTAGTATGTTCGTTTGGGAGAAAACAAACATCCAGTTGGGGCTGTAAATGAACCGAGCAGTTCGCAAACTTGGCTCGATTTAGCTTGGCTTGTTAATGCTCGGTTCTGCTCGACTTGTTTAGTAAATGAGTTAAGCTCAGCGGGTTAAGCGTGGTTCGACTCGATTAAAGAGGCTCGTTTAGTAAATGACTCAGTTCGGCTGGATAAAGGCTTGGCTTGTTAAGGCTCGAGCTCAAATTTTTGACTCATTTAGTAAACGAGCCGAGCTCGAGCTCGATAAAGCTTAGCTTGGCTCGTTTACAACCCTAGACTAGTACTAGTGGTAGTTGATCCAGCCATAAAAACGGTGGCCTCTGTAATTGAGACACAATTTTGGGTACAATTTGTGATAATCGAAACCTCCAGAGAAGCCAGTGATTTTACCAGCTCTCCACCATAAATTAGAATTGTGTATTGTAGTTGCAGATTTTACGATCGTGGAATTTGGAGTTGTTTGCTGACTTTGATGCCTACAAGAGGTTCGTCGATTCCTGATTCCAATTATCTTTTCCCCATAATTGAACTGTTTTTTTTTTTTTTTTTTCACTTTTAGAGCAACACTCAATTTGCTTGATACTAACGGCCCGTTTGGATGGAGAATTTGATTTGGGTGGATATGTAATGAGGGTGAATTTGAGAGTGGATATGTAATGAGGGATGATATGTTAAGAAGGGTGGTCCCACCACTTAAGAATGGTGGATTTGTAATGAGGTGTTTGGATAATTTTTTGAGAAAGAGGATTTAGAGGGTGGATATGATGGAATTAGATATTAAATGACTGAATTACTCCCACAAATGTTTAAACTTAATTTCATTTTAGGAAAATATTTTTTTCGGGAACAAATTAAAAATAAACCATATTTGTCAAAAAAATTAAAATAGTAATTGAAAAATGATGAAAGAGTATATATATATATATATATATATATAATATATATGTAATTGTAATTGTAAACTAAAAGTGAATAAATGTAATTGTAAACTAAAAAATCATTACATATATATGTATATGTATACAGTATGTACAGATCTTCTCCAGTACGCAACACCTCAAACCCACCCACCCACGCCCCTACCCAAACCCAATCCTCTGCAACCCCTCGTGCAATCCGTCCACCGCCGCCTCCGCTGTCGATCATCACCACTCCGGCGTAAGCCTCTTGCTCCGATCATCACTACTCCTACCTCTCTCCGTCCACTTCTACCAGCAACGAGGGCGGCTCCGGCGATGATGGGTACAACACTTCGTCTCACGAACAGTACTTCTCTCTCTCTCTCGTCATCTTCTTCAGTTCTGTTGTGTTGTGTTAGAGGGCATGTTGGTCATTTGGGGACCCGGATATAGCAACGACAGGGGTACCCTGTCGTTACCAAATCCACCCGCAGGTGGATTACAAATCCGAACCCAACAAATCAGGGGCCAAATCCGGCTGCTGTTTTGCGCAACCAAACACCGGAGAAGAGGTGGGGCCGGATTACTACTCCAGCCGCGTCGTATATCCGGGGGCAAATCCCTCATCCAAACAGGCTGTAAGGGTTTAGGGTTTATGTGAACACCCATACTTCTTGTCTGATTCGTGACATTATTTGTTTTCCCAGCATCTTAGCTGTAGACGACTTCGAATGCAGTAGAATAGATGACTCAAGGAAATGAAATTGGAGGAAAAATGGGTTCTTTTCCGAAACCTCCTCTGTTTTGCCTGAAATGGCCATGGGATGATGCCCACCAAAACCCTAAATTTTCCAACACCACCTGCAAACTCGACACTCCTTGGATGTTCAAATCCCTCCAAAATATCGGATCCGTGGCTTTCAATATCGCGAAATCGATATCGAAATCCCCGAATTCGGCGACCCGAACCCTGTTCGATCTAGATGGAAGACCTAAAATGAGCCCCAAAACCAGTTTTGAAAGGAAGGAGAAGGTATTGACGCCCGAAGAACGAGGAGAAGCCGAGCTGAGTGCGCTGGCCTTTGCACTGGCTAGCGGGAAAGAAGCTACGATGATCGAGTTTTACTCGCCCAAATGCAGGCTATGCAATTCTTTGCTCAAGTTTGTGTTGGAAATGCAGAATAGGAATTCTGAGTGGCTTAACATTGTGATGGCCGATGCGGAGAATGATAAATGGTTGCCTGAGGTATTCTCTCTAGACTCCCTCTTGGTTATGTAACTTATGTTTCCTCCATTTTACTTAATTCCAGGAAGTACCCAATTTTAAGTGTTTGAGGCTGCAAGGTTTTGTGTTTTTTTCCCCCGTCATTTTCATGTATATCTTATTGTTTTGAAGACTGAAATTTGAAACCATGTGTGTGTAATTTCACATAGTGTTCCTTGTTAGAGTTTCACAAATATATATAGGCTGTTGTTTTACTTAAGTTTGCAGTAATCTTCTGTTGCTTAGTTGTGTAACTGTTCACAACTCACAAGTTGTTGTATTCACATTCGAAAAGTTTGTGTGGTTTGATGATATACTTTTGAGGAGCTATAATGTCATCCGTGGGGAAACGTTATTTTGGTATTCCTGTGATTCAGGACAACAAATTTCATCCGAGTTTCTTCTATTTTGTTGGTAAATACAACTAAACAGGAAAACCTAGTTTCTTCTTCGAATAGAATAGATGGCTGCCCGTTCTGAAACCCACCACATTTCTACTTTTCTTTTATTCTTTTCGGCTTTGAGTCCCACTCCAGTCCTTGCCTTTCTTTCTCTTACTTCAAAAGTAGTTGCTTCAACTTTAGACACTCAAATTTTCGACATTCCCTTTTATTTTTTATTAAACGAATGACATCTGGCAATTGTGTTGAGCAACGGTTTTCCAATTAACTCATTGCATACACAAGAAGAATGAAACATGGAGGTTGCTTTTAACAAGTTTTTTTCACTTGCATGTGCAGTAATTTCCTAATTAAAATGTACAAAGAACTCGAAGGAATTTTGTTGATGTACATCAGAGCTGCACTGATTACTGCATGTGTTGAGGGCAATATTTGAACTGTGGATATGATTTTATTCTGTTTGGGGAAGAGAAGAGCAATGTTAGGGCCTTAACTAGGAAGATTTTTTGCCTACACGATTTTACCCTCCTGTAGGCGGAAGCCAAACCAATGGAGGTGTTACCCAGTCTCTGTGGCATTTGGCTTAAGTGCTTGCATTAGCTTTCTTTCGCTGCATAAGGAACCCTTCCAACAAACCATTGGGATTAACATGCACTTTTGAAAAAGGGGGTTGAACAATTAAGAGTTTGATGGAGTACCTCGAATCTATGTTCTCTAGTCTTGAAAAATGAGTTTTTCTGAGCTTGTGGACTGTGCGGCAATATTTGAGACGACCTCGTGAACCATGGTCATTGCTCAAGGGTATTTTCAAGCATAAGCTATTTTCAGCCAAGTTTATTTTCTGGTCCGCGGTGGTCTTATCTGGAACCTAACTCCACTTTTGCTTTGTTTCCGAATATAAATACATCATAGATTGCTCACTCTGGGTTTGTGCCATATGTTATCCATATTGACTTCTAATGCCGTCCATTTTTTCCATCTCTTTTAATTGCGTAAGCTGAAGTTGCTGAGAACTTGATTATTCGACGATAAATCTAATGTGTCGTTTTTTTGAATTCTGTTGTTTTGGATGCTGCATTCACAGTGCATGATCTTAACTTGTACGATGCTGCGATTGACAAATGATAATTTGATTTCATTGCAGCTCCTCCATTATGACATTAGATATGTTCCTTGCTTTGTGATACTGGACAAGCAGGGGAGGGCACTAGCAAAGACTGGCGTCCCCAACAGTCGGCTACATGTTATAGCAGGTGTCTCTCATCTTCTCAAAATGAAGCGTCCCCGACAGAATTAACTCTAAAATTTGAACTGCATGTTCTATACAAACTTAAAAGGTGAATTTCACCCATCTCATGCGAATAAAGTTTCTTGACAGAATATTTGAAGTAAAATCAAAACACAGTCCATGACCCTCATCATGCAGCATCCAAGATGCTTCCCAATCAACGAGGCCTGGTAATAGCTCCCTATTAACAGAACTGCACAATTCGTCCACCTTCTTCGTTGCTTTGCAGGTTATGGATAATATTGTTGACGGAATAGCGATAGATGTACTCTTCACCCATTGCACTATCTTCAATTTGATGGCATCAATCACAGCCTCCCAATCAGGTTTAATTTCGGGAAAGCAAGTTAATTCAGTCTTTGCTCTCCACACAGACGATCAAAAGAATAGCAACAGGGATGACAAACCAAAGGATTCATCAAAAGATCCCCATGGGGGAAGAAGGTTGGGAGTCTACAGATCGGACACTACAACAGAAGCGTATAAGCGCATAAATGCGCCGCCCTACAAAATGAGAAGAAACCCCCTGAAGGAGGACAAAACCCCCCGAAGAGAGGACATTATTAAAACAAAATAACAAAATAAAAGAAGTGCCGTTGAGACATCTGCCGCCATTCTTTCGCAACCACCTCGATAGACTTGTAACCACCACATCAGCTTCATAAAATAGAAACAAATCATTGGGAGGCAGTAGATGGCGTAGGTCACATATCTGAGAAGATAGAGGCTGAGAACGGTAGTAGACAACATCTTACCCACTACCGCTGAAACCGAAGCCCTGGAACGTCACCGGAAAACAATTTGGCTGAAAAGTTTCTAATGGATGCTTGAACTTCAGTCACGGGATTAAGAGAGAAGACCGGGAGGGGGGGGACTGTTGGTGGCTAGGGTTTGGAGATTTTGAGAGAGAGCGCGTAAAATTGAAGTAAGGAAAGATAAAAATACGAACCCACGAATTCACTATCCCCAATAAGTAGATGGCGGAAATATTGAGGAGGAATGCAAATGTGATTCCATATTTTCATTTCCAATAAGTAGATGGCGGAAATATTGTAGTGGTAGTTACAACGGGAGTCGAACACCTTCTTCACGAGGACTCGAACTAATGACCTCTCTCTTAACTCTCCTTTAAGAGAGAGAGTAAGTAACCAACAACCACACTAGGTGGTGTTCCTTTTTCGGCCCCCTCTTCTGCTGTAAAGTTTTTTGTTCCAATGGCCCAACTATAGACATTACCAGCCCTTCCATCTTCCTACAGCAATTAAATTTTGTTGACGCTTCGGTCTCTCACTTGCCTTCATCAAGATTCCCGTTTCACCATAACTGCCTGCAAATAAAACTGACTCTTCGATTGGAGAATAATCAGTTCTTCTTGCATTCCCTATGCATCTTCTTCAATTAAATCAGTATAACAATTTTAGTTTCATTTAAGACCCAACAAAACTTGTTTATCAGAGAAAAAATAAAGTAGTCTTTTTTCTAAATGTCTAAGTGGCAAAAGAATTATATTTACCTAGCTATACCATAAGAGTTGTAAGTTGGATGTTTCGTAACCGTCTTTATCGATACCAGATTGAACTTATTTTTTGCAGGACCGTGAACGAAGTGCTTCAAACGAAATGAGCGGCTCCGATCATTTTCTGGGACCCAAAACGGGCCCAAAAAAAGAATGTGTGCCCCGGTACTGGTACCCAAAACGGGCCTATTATCCTTTTTGTATATAGTTCCGAAGGATCTGAAAAAGTTTCTTCAAAATATCTTTTTCCTATCAAAACAACTTTCCAAATCCTCAAAGACATAATTACTAGTAATTTTTATTTAGAAAGAAGGGGTGGCAATCAATGCCGGAGCCTGGATTTTTCATCTAAGAAGGCCAAAACGACAGATTTTCAAGCGAAAAAATGCAAAATTTATTACAAACGTCTTTTGTGTTTCAGTCTAATATTACACTATATTTGTAGGTATTTTTGGCCCAACGCAAGTTATTATAATTTAGGTAAAATTGCAGGCCTGTGCGAGGTGAAGATCACCCAAACTTGAAGATAGCTACCGAATTAATATTACATGTTTTTATTGTTTATATTTTGGACAATTGTATGCGCAGGCTAATGAAGTGGAGGATGAAATTAACTCATGGGCTGATATTGCATCAAGGGGTCTTATCAAAAACATTCTCCAACGTGAGTCCGTACCTCGAGATACAATAGTCATACTCACAAATGGACTCTATTTTAAAGGAATTTGGGACTATCACTACAAGTTTAATCCATGGATGACTAAAGATAGAAAATTCTATCTTCTAAATGGGGACAATGTTTCAGTTCCTTTCATGAGTAGTATAAAAAACTACCATTACGGAGCATTTGATGGATTCAAGGTTCTTAAAATACCATATCAAAGTTCCCAGCCCAACAACTTCTCTACGTATTTTTTTCTCCCAGATGAGCAAGATGGGTTGCAAAATCTTCTTGGAAAGTTCAATTCCGATTTCAGATTTCTAAATGAGGAGTACTTCAAGTTAACGAAAGAGACGCCTGACGAATTTTGGATTCCGAAATTTAATTTCTCGTACAATCTTGATGTTTCGAAGGTTATGGATGACATGAGAAAATCGTTGTCTATAATTGTGAGAGACTTGTCCGAGATGGTGCAGAATTCTGGGGATGTTCCATTCTTTCTCTTAAACATATTTCAAAAAGCTTATATTAAGATAGATGAAAATGGGCACGGAGGCTAGAGCTGTTACTCTTTCGGGAATGAGATCGAGCAGGAGGTTGTTGGCCTCCGCCAAGAGTCAAGTGTGTCAGTTTTGTTGTTGATCATCCTTTCGTATTCATGATCAGGGAAGAGCGATCGGGTCTAGTTTTTTTCATTGGATTAATTGGAGCAGTAGTTAATCCAATCCAAGAGGATTGACTTGGTACTTGTTCTTAGAACCTGAATGGTTATTCTCACTTTAGTTGTGATTATCTTTTTTTTTTTGAATAATCGGAGCTTTGACCTAAAAGTAACTTATGCATGGTTGAAGTACACTTGATGGTTGTCATTGTTTTTTTATGGATTCCATTGTGACTTGTAAGTGCCGTTGGGCTTGATTGAATATGAACTAGGGGTGGGTTGCAGAGTCTGGAGTTAAGAGGTTGGAGAACAGGGTCTGATCTGGAGTTGATTTGGAAAAAGGGAAGGTTCGGTTGTTTGATCCTGCACCGCTGGTGGTTTTCTTTTTTCTTTATAGTTTTCTGCTGTGATATCCCACTTGCAGGTGTTTCTCCCCTTTGGGGGTCTTCCTAACACTTCGGGTGGATTGTACTGTTTTGTTTTCTTTGATGTTGGTGGTGTGAGTTTTGTTTGAGGTATATTGTAACTCGGTGACCTTTGTAAGGAGTTTGGGGTGTATGTCTTTCCTCGGAGCCTATCCACCTGGTTGGCTATTCTCTCCTTTGTCCAAGAGAGAATAAGCTCTTTGATGTTCTCTCTTGATTATCAATGAAATTTCTAAACTTTTGACAAATAAAAAATAAAAAAATCCACCGGCCATCAAGCAAACTAAAGAATGAATTTTTCTTCTACATCTCCATACCTTTTTTTAGAGTTACTTGGAAATTAAGATTTTTCCCGTACTAGCTATTTTTACTGGATGAATTTTTTTGATAACTATTTTTACCAGATATGTAGGAGAATGGATGATGAATGTTTGGAGTATAAGTTAAACCAAATGAATTATTTTTGTTCTATCTAATTGTTAAACCAAATGACCAAAATGATGAAGAGTTTTTTTCCCCAACAATTCGTACTATCCAATTGTTCGATTTTCATATATATTGTACAAAAAATTGTTTTGTCGACTTTGATAAAATTTTAAAATAATTGTTTCATGCATAAGATAACTAAATTAATTCAAACACCGGAATGAAATTACTCCAAGTATTATACTCCTAGGGAATTTAATTCTTAGTAAATCACATTCATGTTCTAATTCTTAAGATTCCGACCATCCAATCATTTTTTAAATTTATTTACGAAGGATTGAAAAATTCTGAACAATAGACCAATTGTTCATTTTTTGTAACACTCCGACCCAAAATACATACGTGACTCGACTAAAAATGAAGACAATGTTGAGAATGGCACATAAAATTATTTAGTTTTAGTCTGGAACAAAAATTGAAAACATTTCTTTTATATAATGTACGTACACATAATAGATAATTTACTTGAAAGATGACAAAATACCATAACTAGGACATACATACATACACACACACACACATATATATATATATATATATATATATATATATATATATATATATAATATGTATGAAACTTGGAAATTCTACGAAGTTCGGGAGGATAAAAGGAAGGCTACCACATTTTTCTAGTTCAACACATCATAGGAATAATTTTTACACGTCATGCTTAAAATTTTACCGCCTCAAGCTTACGTGACTCCGCGGATTAAAAAAGAAGAAGCTTACGCGACACCTGGACAAGTTAAGTGTCAGAATTAAGACTAACTAAGGAAGCCTATAAATAGGAATAATACTCTATGTGCATGTCACAGAAAAAGGAAGTAGACAAACTACTTTTGGTACGGCAAAAAAAAAAAAAAAACTATATGCTACTGGTAGTATTAGGCTCCATTCCGAAAACCAAATAAGAACTTATTTTTTGTGTAATAAGAAGGTTTGTTCCGGAAAATAAGAAGGTTGGTACTTATTTTGGAAGAATTTGTATAGGTACCGACCGGCCGGGGAGGGAAATCGTACCAGCGGCCTCGCCGGGCCGTCTCCGGCCACCGGACGGCCGATCCGAGCCGTCCAAAAATTCTTAAAAAAATAGCATCTGAGGTGTGTAGGGTGCTTGATCCGAGCACTCCTTTTCCGTGTAGGGTGCTTGATCATAGATACATGAAAAAGGGGTGTTAGGATCAAGCACTCTACACACCTTGGATGCTATAGATTCCCGCGTTGGCCCTCTCGATTTTTTTTTATAGAATTTTTGGACGGCTCGGATCAGCCGTCCAGTGGCCGGAGACGGCCCGGCGCGGCCGCCGGTACGATTTCTTTCCGTCGGCGCCTATTATCATAGCAACAGTCTTATTTTTTTGTATAAGGCAACTTCAAGCTCAAAAATCACGTGTTTACGCAAATAATTTTCCTATAACTATGGATCTTGTTTGATAGATCTCATCGAGATCTTTAATACGGTGCAAAAAAAATTGAATTTTTTTTTTCATTTACATTATTTTTGAGTTTGAAAATGTGAAAGGAACTTTTTATTTGGATTTTGTGGAATGCCCCTTCTTATTTTTGAATTAGAAGTGGCAAAATAAGTACTTATTTTTTAAAAAGATTTTCGAAACGGAGCCTTAGAACAGTAGTCTACAGTTAGTGCTATTGAAAGCAAAGAAAAGAAGTAGTCGAGCAGTGTACTACTTTAGTTCAACAGACAACAAGGGTACAGTTGAGTCTTCACTACATTCTTAAGTTTCAAGATGAGATAGTTATAATTTAGTTACATGATTTTTCATTATAAAAATAGCATGATTTTATGTTGAGAAAAGATTATGATATGTCATGGAAAAAGATATGATAAATTTTTCATGTTAAGGATTAGAAGCAAGTCAGACAAAGGTGATGACGGTGTAAAGTTTAAGCTTAGAAAATGAAAGTGGTCAGACAAAGGAGATGACCTATTGATGCATCCAGTCAGTTGTCCCGAGTTTGGGGGACGCTTTAAAAGATACCATAACACATAAGGGAGTTATACGGATGGAAAGAATAGGGTCTTAGTGGCCAGTGACTTAATCATTTCACACAGCAAGAGGGGTCGCTCCCCTACAGAAAGCTTAAGCTGTTGGATGAACATCATAAGATTATTTATTTCAGATCATGCAAGCATTTATGTTGAGAATTGTTTCCATGGTATAAAATGTGCAACTTTGGTATTTGTATCTCACACGAGCATTCGGCTTATGAAAATTAATATTTTTCACAGATAATGAAGAATAGAGATGGAGTTACTGCTGCCTTGGGACATGCATGCTGTACTTTTGTGTAGATATTGTAAAAATGTTCTCTTTCAGAAGACTTGGGTTTTGTAATAAAACTTAATAAGTGTTTTTGTAATAAAATTGTTATGTTTTTCTCAAGCTATTGTTTCCAAATTGATTTTAAAAAAAGAAAGAAAAAAAAAGAAGAGGCCTGGATGAGCGCTAGGACTCATCGGCCGGTCACGATAACTCGACACAAGTTCCTAGAGTCGGGGTCGTGACATTTTTGCTCCCTTTTTTTTGCTAGACAATAGGATGTTAAGAGTTAGTTGTTACAACGGGAGTCGAACATCTTCTCCTCGAGGACTCGAACTCAGGAACTAGCCACACTAGGCGGCGTTCCTTTTTCGGCTCCCTCTTCTGACGTACGGTTTTTTCAGATATTTTTTTTCCAATGGCCCAACTGGAGGTATTAGTGGGCCCAATGCATGGTTCTTGTCATAGGGCTCAGTTTTTTTAAGGCCCATGATCTCCTCTACATCCTGAATCCACACAACCAGCCCTTCCATCTTCCTCCTGCAATTAAATTTTGGTGACGCTTCGGTCTCGCACTTGCCTTCATCAAGATTTCTCGTTCGCCATAACTGCCCGCAAATAAATTCGACTGACTCTTCGATTGGAGAAAAAAAAATCAGTTCTTCTTCCATTCCCCATCATCTTCATTTAGGTCAGCACGACAATTTTAGTTTAATTTAAGACCCAACAAACTTGTTTATTAGAAAGAAAAAATAAAGTAGTCTTTTTTCTAAATGTCTAAGTGGCAAAAGAATTATATTCACCTACCTCATAAGAGTTGTGAGTTTTAACGATCGAACGCTTCATCAATTATGTGACACACCCTTTTAAAGTGTGTACTATATGCACTTATTGTATGGTTTATATTGTGCCACCTCATAAAAAATTACTTGTAGGACCGGTCATTCATAAGATTTTATTTCGTATCGTAACTTTTATACTAAAAATTCGTAACTTTTTATCAATATGATTCGTAACTTTTTAGCAATAGATTCATAACGTTTTGGGAATTATAACATTTTGGTGTGTTTCATTGAGGGTGCATATGATACACATCCAAATAAGGAATGTGTATTGTAGCACTTCCCTTTGTTTTCTCTATTTTGTTGGTGCCAAAACTCTAGTATACAAAAGGCTTATACCATTTGCAATGTACAAGACTTTTATGCACTAGAGTTTTGGCACTAATAAAAACGATTTTGACATTATCATTGTCCTTTTGGAATACTAAATTTCTAGGATTTATTTCTAGTACATACTATATCCCATAGTGAACAAAAAGGTTGGCCGTAGCTATACCCTATAATCAAGGCAATAAATAAATGCACAAACAATCAAAGAGTGAACGGAAGTCCAGAGGCCAAAGACAGAAACCTTGGCTATCAGGAAAAGCCCAAAACGCCTGTGTATAAATACAAACATATACTACACAAACGCCAAGCGGACATACTACTAGCTACCACAAATTCTAAAAAGAAAGAGATCAACAATGGAGTTTTGCACACGGGTTGCCGGTGAGTTGATGCTCAAGGAGATCCAAAAGGGTTCTGGCAAAAACGTAGTGTCTTCCCCTTTATCGATCAACACAGCTCTAAACATGGTGGTTGCAGGATCAACGGGCGATACTCTAAAGCTTATGCTAGGCTTTCTTGGGTCCAAAAGCATCAACGAAGTCATATCAAAGTCGAAACACATTGCGGCAGTGCTGCGTGAATGCAGCGAGTCCTCTAAAAAGGATTATGGTGGTTTTATCAGGGATGATGGTTTGATTTTGACCATGATCAATGGAGCTTGGGTCGATCAACGTTTTCCTCTAGTTCCTAAATACAAAAAGGTTTTAAAAGGTATTTTCAAGTCTGAAGCGAACAATGTAGATTTTACAACTAAGGTAATATTTCTCACAAATATCCTTTGGCTAATTAATATGATTTTTTCCTTTAGTCTGTCGCTTTAATGTAGTGGACTTCATACACTCGAGCACTTTAATATGATAATTGTACTGTTGCAGTACCGCCAAGAACAAGCCTGTAATAAAAATCTAAAAAAAGCAGAATTATTCTTTTTAAAAAGTTGGAACAATAAACATGGTTTTCAAAGTCAATTTCTGAAAACATTGATATCTTCCATGTTTTTTGGTTGGGGGCGAAATCAATTTTTTTTAAAACATAGTTGGCGTCATCAATCTCATGTGTGTGTGAAAAATAGTTATGAGGGATTTGAAGATAATTCTTCGAAATATTAATCAATCAAAACAAGCTTCCAAATCCTCAACGAGACACACAATTATTTTTTAAATGAAAAAAATAATTAATTTTTACGAGCATTGTGACTTTTGTGTTCCACTCTGGAACTCTATACATTTAGATAATTTTGGTGCAATGCAATCGTATGTATTTGAAGTTATTTTAACTTAGATAAAGATTGTAGGCCCACTATAGTTCTGCCCCAACTTGAATATAACTACTGAAATTACATGTGTATATAAGTCATTTTGGACAATGCAATGTCTATGCAGGCTGATCAAGTGGTGGATGAAATTAACTCATGGGCTAATATTGCATCAAAAGGTCTTATAAAAAACGTTCTTCAACATGAGTCCGTACCTATAGAGACAACACTCATCCTCGCAACTGGACTCTACTTTCAAGGAATTTGGAGGGCTGGCTATAAATTTAATGAACGGATGACTGAGAATAGAAAGTTCTATCTTCTCAATGGGGACAATGTTTCAGTTCCATTCATGACTAGTAATAACAAGTATTGCTATCACGGGTCATTTGATGGGTTCAAGGTTCTTAAGATCCCATACGAAAGTGACCAAGCCAACAAATTTGCTATGTATTTTTTTCTCCCTGATGAGCGAGATGGGTTGCAAACACTTCTTGGAAAATTCCAGTCCGGTTTTGGATTTTTGAATGAGGAGTACTTCAAGCTAACGCATGTGAGGCTTGGCGAATTTTGGATCCCAAAATTTAAATTCTCATTTGATTTTGATGTTTCTGGGGTCATGGATGGCATGGGGAAATCGTCGTCTATAATTAAGAATCCAAGAGATTTGTTTGAGATGGTGCATAATTCTGAGGATATCCCATTCTTTATCTTAAAGATGTTTCAGAAAGCTTATATTGAGGTGGATGAGAAGGGCACCAAGGCTATGGCCACTACTTTGTTGTCGTTGGTAGGAGGAGGTGAAAGCCGTCCGCAAAATTTAAGTTTTGTTGCTGATCATCCTTTTGTATTCATGATCAGAGAAGAGCGGTCGGGGTTAGTTTTTTTCAGTGGAGCAGTATTCAATCCAATCCGAGAGGGTTGACTTTGTCTTGGTACTTGTTCTTAGAACCTGAAAGGTTTATTGCTATGTAGTAGTTTGGATTATCTGTGTGTTTTGAACAATTGGAGTTTTGACATGTTAATGTTTAAACTTCATGGTTGAAGTTTCCTTTATAATAATTATGACTTATATCCACCCCAGTGTCACCACTAGCACATTTTTTTGCCTTTGCCCGTCGTACAATTGCTATTTTCGTTGTTAGTAACTTGTCTTTGACATGTTGAAATTAAGTTCAAGTTTTTATTTACTAATTGTGCGACGGTTGAGGAGATAAGGGTGACGAAGTTGTTAATGAAAAATGCTACTAACGCAACATTTCCTACACAACAATTCACACAACCGCTGATATCATCATGACCTCGTCACAAAACGATGTCGTTTTGTAAAAAAAAAAAAAAAATCCAATCCAGCTTTAGTCTTTTCCCTTTTGCTTTTCACCATCAAAACACAGACAAGAGGAGCGAGAGAGGGCCCCCACCACCACCGGTGACACCACAACCCAACACCGCGATCCCCCATCTCCGGTGAACGCTAACGCCTCCGGCCACCCCGACGCTGTTACATCCTCCACGTCTGTCTCTCTCTCTCTCTCTCTCTCTCTCTCTCTCTCTCCTTGTTTCAGATCCATAAATTACCTCCACTATTTACTCCTCATCCTCGTCAATTAGAGGGTTTCAATTTGAGAAACCCTAACCTGATGTGCTGGAAAAAATAAGAAAAAGAAAAACCTAATTCAAAAAAAAAATTGAGAAACCCCTAATTCGAATGAAGAACATATTTGGGTCTGACCTGACTTCAATAGTCAAAAGAAACAAGAGTTCGATTTTCCCTCATGCGATACACTATTATGCTTGTGTCTCGATGCTGGTGGACTTCCATTAACGTTCTGATCTTTTGGTCTTGATCTGTTGGAACGTATACTACTTGTGGTGTTGCTGTTGGAGTTCAGTGCATAGTTCCTCGCGACCTGGTTTTTTTTTTTTTACAAAACGTCATTTTGTACTGAGGTCACGCTGACGTCAATTGTTGTGTGAGTTGTTGTGTGGGAGATGTTGTGTTAGTAGCATTTTTGGTTGTTAATTTATACACAAGGCTTTGTAAGATATTGACATGACACTTAACAAAAAAAAGAAGAAGAGAAGATATTGACATGATGAGTCTAGAGTCTAGACTATATGACCAGAGTTATTATGCATTTTATGTAGTCAAAACGGACCAAATTTGGAAGAGCATGGTAGAAAAATGAAAACAATATTTTGAAAGAAGCTGGAGAGTCTTTGGAAAGAGGGGTAGCCTAAGGATCGGCGAATACACGGTTTTTTATGTTTTTTTGTTGAGAGAGAGAGAGAGAGAGATTTTCCTATGAGTCCAATCCTAATCCGCAAGTCACGGTTTTTAATCCATATTCGGACCAAAAGTCCTACGGTTTGGTTTCAATTCAATTTGTGAGTCACGGATTGCTTCCGATTTTATCCACGGATTAAATTCCATAAGAAAATAAGCAATCAGCAAGCAAAAAAACCCAATGTTTTTTGGAATTACAATTTAGTTTTTTGGAACATGCTCTTAAAATTGTTAGTAGAAAATTAATGAACGATTCAGATTATTTATGCTGGTCACAAAATGGGCCCCGCAAATTGATATGTATACTATCGGTATCCATACATAACTTGATAACACTAATTTTTTTTTTTTTGCTCGAAGAAAGTCAGCATTGTATGTTTAGTTAGTGAAATTTGAACCCCTATCAAATGCATGAGAGTACATGATACCTACCACTTCTCTTGCAACGTGATAACACTATCCAATTATTTCATCTTATGGCTAGTAGAAGACAAAGGAGGAACCTCCTTAACTCGATTTCAGTCAATGTTGGGATATTGAAGGATCAAGGATCCACTCTTAGTGAAACAGAGGGCAGTTGAAATGAGGATATTCCTAGCAACAGGATTCAGCTAACTATACCATTTTGACAAAAAATAAAGTCCTTTTTCCCCCTCTAAGTCAATATGGCGGATGCACTAGGTTGGCATCGGTCAGTTTCTGTGGAAAGCATCATCAATTATGGAACTATCGTGATAGCTGGACATCGACAAGTAACATGCGCAACTCAGACACTTGACCGTCTGATCAATTTATTGCTGGACTAGTATCCTTCATTTGATTTCGATGTGTTATGTATCTCCCTGTGTGTAATAGGTCTTTGTAACGGTTGTATTAGTGGTACACGGTAGATTGTAATCATCGTATTCATCAATGAATATCTTGCCTCCCCCCAAAAAAAAAAAAAAAGAAGTCAATATGTTGGAAGAAATTGTATAACCCCAATTCCTACTCACCCCTGTAACAAGGTATCAACTCTCTTTCAGAAAATTTCAACCCACGAATTCACTCGCCCCGATAAGTAGATGGTGGAAATCTTGAGGAGGAATACGAATGTAATTCCATATTTTAATGGTTTCGACATTTGGAAGAGACAACATTTTGAATATGATGTCATACTTCCATGATTTTTATGTTCGGAATGAGATAGAAATATAAATGTGATTCATGATAACATATTCAACCAAAAATCACATTCCCAAACTAGATTTGAATATGATCCCTCTCTTATCCGATGGTAATAGATTCCTGACTAAATAATTAAGAAACGAAAATGTCGACTTTGATAAATTTCTAAAGTAATTGTTTCATGCATATAAGATTACTGAATTAATTCAAACACTGGAATGAAATTACTCGAAGTATTATACTACTAGGAATTTCATTTCGAGTAAGTCACATTCATATTCCTACTGAAGAAAATTTTAGGAATTTGATTTCTAGTCATTATATTCTTAATCCTCCTGAAAATTCTGATCATCCAAACATTTTTCGGATTTATTTAAGGAGGATTGAAAAATCAGACCCTCTTTCGAACAACAAGACCAGTTGTTCCTCTCAGCTTTTTTTTTTGGGGAAATTCCTGGCCGGTCCCAAATTTTACATGGGGTTCCATGCAAACCCTTTTTTAAAGTGCTATCCCATCTAGACCCTTTTTAAAGATATTTATACTATTTTGCCCCCATCACTTTTCATACCTCAAGAATTCATACCTCCCAGAATTCACACTCCCAAAAATTCACACCTCCGAGAATTCACACCTTACTTTTCATACCTCAAGAATTTACACCTCCCAAAATTCACACTTCTAAAAATTCACACCTCCAAAAATTTATACCTCTAAGAATTTACACCTTCGAAAATTCACACCCCTTTGCAGAATTCATACCCCTAAAATTCACATCTTTTTAGAAATTCTTAGAGTGAATTTTTTGTTGTGAGTTGCTGGTGTGAATTTTTGGGTGTGTAAATTCTTAGATGTGTGAATTTTCGGTTTGAATGCTACAAAATTAGATTTGGCAACTTAAATAAAAAAACTAAAAAAAAAAAATTATTCACATTCCGCTTTCCAGAATTCACACCCACACTATGTTGACATACATACATACAAGAATTCACACCCACACTATGTTGACATATATACATACAGAGATATCCCGAAAAGAATTCACACCCTTCTTTGTTGTTCTGTTGGTTCTTTGCAGAATTCACACGCATTTTTCAGAATTCACATCCCAAAATTTCACACACCTTTGCAAAATTCTCCCAAAATTTCACACACCTTTGCAGAATTCGCACGCCCAAAATTTTGCACTCATTCTCACCCCCAAATTACACAATTCACACCCATAAAATTCAGAACTCACCCCTAAATCCAAGTACAAAAACAAAACCATTAATCAATTCAGATTAAAGAAAACAACACTCTTCGATCTGTCATTCAAAACACACAAATCTAATCGTTCTTAGATTACAATTGGAAAACCGCTGGATATGTTCAGAAACTTCAGTGGAGTACCAATTACCCAAAAAACATTTCATAGGACTACTGGTCGAACCAGTTCAGGTCGAACCCGAGGTCGTCTTGATTTCGGTCCACTTCGTCAACTTAGAGAGAAAAACCACCTGATCCTCATTCGCTGTCAAGATCCAGAAGGTCTTCAGAGGCTTCCTCGTTCGGTGGAGCATCAAAGGATGGAGGATTTCGCGAAACGATGCGGTTGAGGTTGAATGAGATGTTAATGTCTTTACTGTTCAAGTTGGATTCGGCTCGAGGTGTTGATAACTAAGTTTGGGGGTTGAGGAAGGCGGTGATTAGGAAAGGGGATTGCATCGCATGAGAGAGTTGATGCCATTGCTACCGGAGATAAAATCATGAAGGTTGAAGGTGGGACAATAACGGGGTAATTTCGGTAGTTTACTTAAGTCGGGGTTTATGGGGAATGGGTTAGACGTGGGCTGGGCCTAGAGGGGTACAGAGGTACAAAAGGGGACCGCCAGTCAGAAGCCCTTTTTTTTTTTTGCGAGACAATAAATTTTTTTTTCTCGGCAAACGAAAAATAATTAGGGATTAGTTGTTAATAGCTTACAATGGGAGTCGAGCACTTTCTTCATAAGAACTCGAACTCAGAACCTTCTCCCTTAAGCGGGAGAGTAAGTGACCAACCATACTAGACGGTGCCGTTCAAAAAAACCATACTAGACGGTGTTCCTTTTTCGGCAGCTCCCTCTTCTGCCGTAATGTTTTTTGTTCCAATGGCCCAATTGGAGACATTAATTACCAGCCTTTCCATCTTCCTCCAGCACAATTTGTTGACCCTTCGGTCTCTCACTTGCCTTCATCAAGATTCCCGTTCCACCATAACTGCCTGTAAATAAATTCGACTGACTCTTCGATTGGAGAAAAATCAGTTCTTCTTGCATTCCCTATGCATCTTGTTCAATTAAATCAGTATAACAATTTTAGTTTCATTTATTAAGACCCAACAAAACTTGTTTGTTAGAGAGACAAAAAAAATTAAAGTAGTCTTTTTTCTATTCTAAGTGGAAAAAGAATCATATTTACCTAGCTATACCATAAGAGTGGTAAGTCGGAGGTTTTGTAAATGTCTTTACCGATTTCGAATTGAGCTTATTTTTTTGCAAGGACCATGAATAGAGTATTTTTGTTGGGAAAAAAAATTCCCTCCGCTCCGATACCACTCTCATGCTCTGATACCAATACGCAACAGAAGCGCAACAAACAAAAACAAATCACACACAAGAAGACAACACATGCAACCAAAAATATATGGTTCCCAAAAATCGGGTACGTCCACAGGAGAAATATTCCACCATATGGAAAATAGAGATTACAATGTGAGATGCAAAACCCTCCCCGAGCTCCTAATACATGACTCTATACAATGTTTTACACTCACCCCACAACTCTATTTTTCTTCTCATCTTATTGTCTCTCTCACACAAAACCTCACGGTGGTGGGAGACCCCGAAAAGGGCTCCCAATCTTTTTGTCTTCTCTGCTCTCTACCCACATAGAGAACAGACCCTGTTCCAGATTCAGAAATAAGTATTTATTTAAAAAATAATAATTTCAAGCTAAAAAATTATGTATTTATGCAAATAATTTTTCTAGCAACATGAATCTTATTTGATAAATTTCATTGGGATCTTTTAAACGGTACAAAAAAATCAAAAAAATATTTTCTATTTTCATTATATTGGAGCTTGAAAATGTAAAGCAAATACTTAGGATATCCGCACCAGACTCTCCATACTTTGGACCAATTTACACCTTAAAAAGTCACTTTATTACTTTAACTACTCACTTTTAAAATAAACTAATGCATCATGCTCTTTATTCTCACTCTCCTCTCAATAAATAATCAAACCCACCTCAATTATTAAATACTCTCCCTTGCCTCTGAGAGAGAAACAAAAGCAGGAAAGGTATAAAAATTAGAGAGAGAAAGAGAGATGGAGTAGAGAGAGAGAGAGATTGGGAAACAATATAAAAATGAAAAGCAAGTGAACAGTTGCTCGTTTGTCCAAACGAGCCACTATAGCAAAGTTAAAGTTTTTTCAAAGTAGAGAGGAAGGAAGAGAGACAGACGCAGGGGGTTTTGGGTGTTTTTTTTTCTTTTTTTGGCTCTTTAATTTAGTTTGAAGAGGGAAATAAAGAGAGAGATGTGAATGCTTTTAGAGAGGAGTATTTTTTAAGAAGGGAGAGTAGAACACCATGTGTATGCACACAGGGGAAAAAGGAAGCTTCTGGAGCAAACCACACCCGGCGGCCGAGAGAAGGTGGAGACCACGCATTCACACAAACCCATTTGCACGCCTGCCCTCTCTTTTCCTTTTATTTTTTCTACTCTCCTTTTCCTTTTCCTTTTCCTTTTCTTCTTCTGCCAGCGCACACTCCACAGAACAGAGCACAAAATACAATTATGCTCCAGAAAGAGTTTGTGCGCGCTTTATACAGATTTGATATCTATACCATTATCCTTTCTGTATGAATATTTATTTTTTTACAATACTAAGGTTGGCCGTAGCTATACACTAAAATCAAGGCAATAAATGAATGCAGGGGTATCCTCCTTTTATAGACCAGAAAGAAACTCCTTTACATAAGTTAACAAACACCACTTTCTTACATTATGACTCATCACTTCTTTTTGGAAAGTTACAAAGCATAAATACTTTTTACAAGCACCGGACACTCAATTCGCATATAAACAAACAACTCTACTATTCTCCAAAGAAATGAAATGACCGAAAGTTAAAGTTGCCGCACAAATCCTGAAAAGAAAGAGATCAACAATGGAGTTCTGCACACGGGTTGCCAATGAGTTGATGCTCAAGGAGATCCAAAAGGGTTCTGGCAAGAATGTACTGTCTTCTCCTTTATCAATCAACGCAGTTTTAAACATGGTAGTTACAGGAACAACGGGCGATACTTTGAAGCTTATGTTGGGCTTTCTTGGGTCCGAAAGTGTCGATGAAATCAAATCAAAGTCGACACGCATTGCAGCACTGCTGCGTGAATGCAGGCAATCCTCTAAAAGGGATTACGGTGGTGGTTTTATCAGGGATGATGGTTTGATTTTGACCATGATCAGTGGAGCTTGGGTCGATCAACGTTTTCCTCTAGTTCCTGAATACGAAGAGGTTCTAAAAGGTATTTTCAAGTCTGAAGCGAACAATGTTGATTTTAAAACTAAGGTAATATTTCTCACAAATATCCTTCGGCTAATACTCCCTCCGTCCCATAATGGTAGTCTGGTCTGCAAAACGATAAAGTAAAAATAATACAATTTTTGCAAGAAAAACTCCAATTTTTTTCAACAATTCACTAGGTATTGATGAATTTTTTAAATTTATGAAAAAAAAATTGAATTTTTTCTTGAAAGAAATGCATTATTTTTGAATCCTCATTTTGCCGACCGGACAAATATTTTGGAACGGCGGGAGTATGATTTTTTCCTTTAGTCTGTTGCTTTATTCTATTAGACTTCATACACTCAAGCACTTTAATATGATAATTGTACTGTAGCAGTACCACCAAGAACAAGTCTGTAAAATCTAAAAGAAAAGAATTATTATTTTTTTTAAAAAAAGGTGAACAATAAACATGGTTTTCAAAGTTAATTTCTGAAAACATTGATTTCTTCCATGTTTGTTGGTTGGGTTGAAATCAATGTTTTTTTAAAAAAAAGTTGGCATCATCAATCTCATGTGTGTGAAAAAATAGTTATGACGGATCTGAAGATAGTTTTTTGGAATATCTTTAATCAATCAAAACAAGCTTTCAAATTCTCAACAAGACCGCAATTATTTTTTAAATGAAAAGCAAGGAGACGGTTGATGGCATAGTCAGGATTTTGATTCAAGAGGGCAAACCGATCGATTAGACAATTTTTCAAACAAAAAAACACATAATTTTTTACAAGTATTTTGTCTTTTGTGTTCCACCCTGAAATTAGATAATTTTGGCACAACGCAACCGTACGTGTTTGAAGTTATTATTACTTAGATAAAGATTGCAGGCCCACTAACTATAGTTCTGCCCCAACTTGAATATAACTACTGAAATTACATGTTTCTATAAGTCATTTTGGACAATGCAATATCTATGCAGGCTGATCAAGTGGTGGATGAAATTAACTCATGGGCTAATATTGCATCAAGAGGTCTTATAAAAAACATTCTCCAATATGGGTCCGTACCTACAGAGACAACACTCATCCTCGCAAATGTACTCTACTTTCAAGGATTCTGGCATGGTGGACGTAAATTTGATGAACAGATGACTGAGAATAGAAAGTTCTATCTTCTCAATGGGGACAATGTTTCAGTTCCGTTCATGACTAATAATAGCAAGTATTGCCATTATGGATCGTTTGATGGGTTCAAGGTTCTTGAGATCCCATATGTAAGTGACCAAGCCAACAAGTTTGCTATGTACTTTTTTCTCCCTGATGAGCGAGATGGGTTGCAAACACTTCTCGGAAAATTCCAGTCTGGTTCTGGATTTCTAAATGAGGAGTACTTCAAGTTAACGCATGTGAGGCTTGGCGAATTTTGGATCCCAAAATTTAAATTTTCATTTGATTTTGATGTTTCTGGGATCATGGATGACATTGGGGAGTCGTCGTCTATAATTAAGAATCCAAGAGACTTGTCTGAGATGGTGCATAATTCTGAGGATGTTCCATTCTTTATCTTAAAGATGTTTCAGAAAGCTTATATTGAGGTGGATGAGAGGGGCACCAAAGCTGTGGCCACTACTTTGTTATCGTTGGTAGGAGGAGGTGAAATCCCTCCGCAAAATTTAAGTTTTGTTGCTGATCATCCTTTTGTATTCATGATCAGGGAAGTGCGGTCGGGATTAGTTTTATTCACTGGAGCAGTAATCAATCCAATCCGAGAGGATTGACTTTGTCTTGGTACTTGTTCTTAGAACCTGAATGGTTATTGCCATGTCGTAGTTTGGATTATCTGTGTGTTTTGAACAATTGGAGTTTTGACATGTTAATGTTTAAACTTCATGGTTGAAGTTTCCTTTATACAGTAATAATTATGACTTGTATCCACCCCAGTGTCACCACTAGCACTGTTTTTTTTTTTTTTTTTGCCTAATTTGCCCGCGCAATTGCTATTTTCGTTGTTTTAGTAACTTGTTTTTGACATGCATGGTGAGTAGTTAATATCCTCTTTGTAATGCCGATTTTTTTTTTTTTTTTTGACGGGGGGTGCGAGAGGGAGGGAGGATTAATGTTATTAATGTGTGCTCAATCCTATGGCTTTTTAATGAGGTGGGTGTAGTGTTAAAATCCAAACCGTTGTAATCTAGATTGGAGGATCCTCCAATTTTAGGAAGATATATTGGAGAGGAGCCCAACTTGAAGTTAGATGGTGGTGATCTTAGGGTTGCAAATGAGCCGAGTCGAACTGCGGATTTTTCAAGCTCAGTTTGTCAGTCAGGTCACCGGAAATATGGTTGGCTTAAGCTCGGTCCAAACTTTAATCGAGGTACAAGATGTGGGCTTGAGCTTGGCTCGTAATAATTTGTTTAAGCTCGAGCAGGAGCTCAAATTGCGCGAGAATGTCCGACATCGAGTGGGAAGAAAGTCACCAGCCATGGCTTTTTAAAAAGCCTTCCTCCTCACTTCACCCGGATCCGGAAGGATCCGGATCAACTTCACCTCACGAATTCACATGTGTGGCCTTCGAACTTTGACACATGGCAACATCTCATTGCGTCTTTAAGTTCACTAGTCTTCAAAGATAAACATAAAAAAAGTGTGGTATATATATATTTTTAACAGACTATATATATAGTCCGGCTTGCAAGCTCATTCAAGCTGAGCTGCTGGTAGCTCGGGCTCGGCTTCTTAGAAAACGAACTGAAAAGTGTAGCTCGAGCTTGTTCGTTTATTTTTCGGGGTCGAGTTCGAATGAGCTCTTCTCGAGCCGAGCTTCGAGCCACACAGCTCATTTTGCAACCTTAGGTGATCATACGAGAGACTTGTGGGTGGCACTGTATAATGAGGATAAGTTGGGGTGTTATATGTATTTCATATCAGAACTTAGGCTTTATGATGGTTCCCTCGACTATTATCGATTGATGATAACTTGTGGGTAAGCATCAACTAGTACGTGCATATGAGGATTGTTATTTTGAATTTTTATTCTTTATTTAGGATCAAATAGTGAGTGATTTTCATTAACTCTATCAGACTGGAATCTTCTTCTTGACTTGAGGGGAATGTATACCATATACTTGAATATGGGGCTTGTGTTTTGAAATTTTTATTCTTTATTTACGATCAAATAATTTCTCTAATGAAGTGCTTTTCAATAACTCTTATGAGTATGAGGAGAATTTATTTGTCTATATATGCATTTTATTGCAGAATGATTTTTCGTGGAAAAGCCGTGGGAGCAACACATTCATTTACGTTTCTAGGAATTTTTTTTTTTTAAAGTTTTCATTAGGTTAAAAAGGGCAAGTAGCCATTGATAATTCCAATTGGAAATGTTATTCAATTCATGTTCACCCATAATTTACGTAAAGAAAATATTGCTCAAATATGACAACAAACATGTTTTTTCAACTTCTACTTAAATATGGAATTTAAAATCTGCAACAGAATTTGAAGCTAAAACTAAAATCTGTTGGGGTTCTTACTGGCCGGCCCCTTTTTGTCCCTACATATCCATCCAGCCCCACCCTATGTTAAACCCATTCCCAACAAATCCTGTTTTAAGTGAGATACCCAAAATATCCCCTCTCTACTTAACCCGTGCACTTAGAGATGAATATTGACTTTTCTCCCATCCTCATCTTATCTGGATCAGGATACTCGATACTGTAGTCCCCCAGCTCTCTCTCTCTATCTCTCCACGCCACCGCCTGCCCCATCGTCTCAGTCCAAAACTTCGACTCCCACATGTCGATCGACAAGAACGCTCTCCCCTTGCCCTCCGTCATGATGGCCCCGATCCAGTCCGAAATTGTCATCCACGTCCACTCCCTGGTCTTTAAGAACAGCCGCTAGCCCTATGCTGGCAACCAGACCTCTGTCGAGCCACGGGGCATCGGCCGCGCCTTGGCATGAATCTGAGGGTTCCTGGCAACGGGACCCACTGCGCCAGCCAGGGAGCGTTGAAGAAAGAGAGAAAGAAAAAATACAAGTATTTAGCGCAACAAATTTGTCGTTACGTTTTTTCCAAAATGTATTCATGAATTACTCTTTGCTGGTTTTATAGGCTTGAAATTAGATCATGGATCCGTGATTTGCTTTATACATGCAGAATTGTTGACTGTGATTTTGATTTTTGGTGATTGATTAGGTCATGCGCGATTTTAGATGGGGTGTTCTGTGCGGGCCTTTTTTTTTTTTGAACTCACACCTTTTTGTTTTGGTTTGCTTTTTTTTTTTTTTTGTGTTGTGAATTCTTTTTTTGAAGGTGTGAATATTTTTTTTTTTTTTTGAATGTATGAATTTTTTTTTTGAAGGTGTGAATTCTTAATTTGGTGGTGTGAATTTTGTTTTTTTCGAAGATGTGAATTCTACAAAAAGGTATGATATGAAATTATGGGAGTGTGAATTATGCAAAATATGTGGAAAGGACTGTAAATTAATATGTGAATTTTAGGGACGTGCATTCTGTAAAGGGGTGTGAATTTTGTAAATGGTGTACTGGGGCCAAATCCACACACTCAAGAATTCACACCAATAATTTACCTAAAATTTTGAGGGCGTGAATAGTGCATAGGGTGTGAATTCTTGCAAATTAATGAGTGTCAATTCAAAGGTGTAAATTCTTGTAAATGGGTGTGAATTCTGCAAAGGGGATGATTAGTAAACATGAGATGTGAATTCTGTGGGATGTGAATTCTTGCGGTGTGAATTCTGTGAGGTGTGAATTCTCAAATGAGTGTCCATTTTTTATTATTTTTTGAAAATGTCACTTCATTTCAACACCCAAGGGGAAAGATTTCATCAGAAATACAAGAAGAGAACCAAAACTATTAAATCGAGACACGAGTTACTACTTTAAGCACACAGACTACAGACTCTAGGACACCCTGCCGAAACAAACCTACACTACGTGCTGGTATGAGAGACCTGTCAGCGACTCAGAAGTAGAGGCTCCAAAGAACCCCAGCTCAAATCTCGAACAACAAGTGCAAAGATGAAATCGACAACCTACCCAAAAAAAAAACATAAAAGAAAACAGAAAGAAAAAAAAAAACGGAACAGCCTCCAACCCACTGAGTTACTGCCCTGGGTTGACTCGCTGAGTAGCCCCACTGAATCACAGCAAAGAGTAACAAAACAGATCTGGAAGCTGTCCGGCTTCTTCCCCGGAATGAAACCAAGCTCCATCACCGGCCGTCTGCGAAATCCGGAGCCTTATTGCGTCGGGGGGCCCAAACCACCGAACGTTATCTCCTCGTCGGTCCAAACATAAACCCTTACCAGAAGAGGGAAACGGCTGGTGGGGGCTGGAGGAAGAGGCGGCGGAGGAAGAGGCGGCAGAGGGGGTGAGTTTTGGCAGGACTATGGTAAGGCCGGTGGTGGAGATGAAGGTCAGTGGTGGGCAGGGAGGGGGACGGGCGAGGGTGGGGTCATTTCAAAGGTGTGAATTCTTGCAAATGGGTGTGAATTCTGCAAATGGGATGAATATTAAAAATGAGATGTGAATTCTGTAAGGTGTGAATTCTGTAGGGTGGTGTAAATTCTGTGAGGTATGAATTCTTGGGGTGTGAATTATGTGGGGTGTGAATTTTTGGAATGTGAATTCTGTGGGCTGTTGAAAAGTGACAAAGGTAAAATAGTAAAAACATATTTAAAAAGGGGCTGGAGGGGATAGCTCTACAAAATGGGGTTTGCATGGGACTTTAAGCAAAAAATAGGACCGGCCAGAAATTTCCCCGATTTGTTTTCACAGCTATTGCAAACATAACCCATTCGGGACAACATACCAGTCGTCCATTTGGGCTCTCTTCTGATGTAATCCCCAACTAGAGAATTACTTGGCCCAATGGTTGATGTTATGGGGCTCAGTTATATTAAGCCATAATGAACTCTATAATTTAGGGCTGCATACGGTCCGGGTCAGATCGGATTTCTATGAATTTAATTCTAATCTGCGAGTCACAATTTTTAATTCATATCCGGACCAAAAGTCCTATGACCTGGTTTCAATTCAATTTGTGAGATACGAATAGCTTCCGATTTCATCCACGAATTACATTCCATAAGAAAGTACGCAATCAGCAAGCAAAAAACCCCACGTCTTTTGGAATTACGGTGTAGTTTAATTTAGGAGTATACTCTGTAATGTCACGATGTGGTTTGATTAATTCACTGTTTCAAAATGACAATTTGTGAATCGAATCATGAGTCACAATTTTTTAATCAATGTTTGCACCATTATCCATGGTTCCAATCCAAAACGTGTGGATCAGTTCGGACCGGTTTCATGATTCACCATTTTTTTTTTTGGCAGCCTTACTCTACATCCCAGTCCGAAAAACTCTACATATAAATGAGAGAAACTTATTCACGGCTCCGTACGATCTCAGTTGTCCATTTCGGCTTTAAACGGTATGAATTTAAATTAACTCTTTCCCGATAACACTTATTAATATTCGGACCGTCTAAAATACTTTTGATAGTTGCGATCGGCTCCGTAAACATATTCACGGCTCCGCGGTTAAAAAAATTTCTCTACATAAATACAAACAAATACTACTAGCATAAACCGTAAAAAATAAAGTGGGCAACAATGGAGTCGCGCTGCAAAACCCTAAAAAGAAAGAGATCAACAATGGAGTTCTGCCCGCGGATCGCCAATGAGTTGACGCTCAAGGAGATCCTAAACGGTTCTTCTAGCAAGAACACAGTGTCTTCTCCCCTATCAATCAACGCAGTTCTAAACATGTTGGTTGCAGGATCTACGGGCGATACTCTGAAGCAAATGCTGGGCTTTCTCGGGTCCAAAAACGTCGACGAAATCAACTCAAAATCGAGACAGATGATGGCGATGCTACGCGGTGGCGGTGGGTCCTCTGAGAACGTCGGCGATGGTCCGATTGTTACCATGGTCAATGGAGCTTGGGCTGATCAACATTTTCCTCTCGTTCCTAAATACAAAGAGGAGGTTCTAAAAGGTATTTTCAAGTGTGAAGCGAACAATGTTGATTTTGCAACTAAGGTAATATTTCACTTGAAACTTTCCCTCGGCTAATATGCATGTTTTCTAAAGGTTTTTTTTTTTTTTTTGCGTGATAACTGAGGTGTCCAGACCAGCTTTAGCGCACCTTGACTCATCCTGGGGCTTAATCCTACCGTTCCTTGTGGCTCTGTGTGTATTGGCCCCAAAAGATTTAATAGAGGTTTCGAATTTAAGACTGAGCAAAACCTAAGTCCCGGCCTTAACCATTAGGCTAACCCTTTGGAGTCATGTTTTCTAAAGTTTGTCGTTATATTTAATTGGAACATATACAATTAAGTACATTAAGATAAAAAATGCGTCCCACTAAAAACTTGCATTTAAAAATCTCGAAAAGAATCCAAAGTTTTTTAAGTAGTTGAACAATAAACAATGGTTTTTCAAAGTTATTTTCCGAAAACATTGATTTCGTCCATATTTGATGGTTGGGTCCAAATCATTTTTTTTAGAAAAAGTAGTTGAGTGTGTGTGTGAAAATAGTTCTGAGTGATCTGAAAATGTTTCTTCAAAATATCTTCTTCTTTTTTTTTTTTTTCAATCAAAGCAAGCTTCCAAATCCTCAACAAGACAAATAATTGATTTTTAATTGGAAAGAAGGGGAGGCAATCAATGGCAGAGCCAAGATTTTTAGCCAACGATTAGACAGATTTTCAAGCAAAAAAATGCACTATATATTCTAATATCTTTTGTGTTTCAGTCTAATATATCACTATGCTTTTAGATAATTTTGGCCCAACGCAACCATAAGTATGTGTTGTTATTATGATTTGGATAAAAATTGCCGGCCCCACTATAGTTCTGTACCAGGTGAAGATCACCAGAACTTCAATATTACTGAAATTTCATGTTTTTATTTTGGACAATGTAATGTGTACGCAGGCTGATCAAGTGGTAGATGAAATTAACTCATGGGCTAATACTGCATCAAGAGGTCTTATCAAAAACATTCTCCAACGTGGGTCTATACCTATAGATACAACACTCATCCTCGCAAATGGACTCTACTTTAAAGGACTTTGGGACTATCCCTATAAATTTGAGGCTTTGAGGACTACAAATAGAAAATTCTATCTTCTAAATGGGGACAATGTTTCAGTTCCGTTCATGACTAGCTATGAAAAGTACTATTACAGAGCGTTTGATGGATTCAAGGTTCTTAAAATCCCATATCAAAGTCGCCAGAACAACAATTTCTCTTATGTATTTTTTTCTCCCGGATGAGCGAGATGGGTTGCAAAATCTTCTTGGGAAGTTCAATTCCGATTCCGGATTTCTGAATGAGGAGCACTTTGAGTTAAAGAAAGAGACGCTTGAGGAATTTTGGATCCCGAAATTTAAATTCTCGTTCGATTTTGACGTTTCTAAGGTCATGGATGACATGGGGGAATCGTTGTCTATCATTAAGAATCCCAGAGACTTGTCCGAGATGGTGCAGAATTCTGAGGATGTCCCGTTTTTTATCTTAAACATGTTTCAGAAAGCTTATATTGAGGTTGATGAGAATGGAACGGAGGCTGCGGCCATTAATTATATGAGAATGAGAGGAGGTGGTTGTTGGCCTCCGCCAGGAGTCAAGTGTGTCAGTTTTGTTGCCGATCATCCTTTCGTATTCATGATCAGGGAAGAGGGATCGGGTTTAGTTTTTTTCACTGGAGCAGTAGTCAATCCAATCCAAGAGGATTGACTAGGTACTTGTTCTTAGAAACTGAATGGTTATTGTCATTTTAGTTTGGATTATCTTTGTGTTCTGAATAACTGGAGTTTTGACATGTCTAGATGCTCGTACATGGTGTTTTCTTAACAATTTTCTCCAGGTTGTGCTATCTAGAGATTGTCTTTTGCTCGTTCAAGGGATCAAGAATGGGAGAGCATTGGAATGGCCAGTTCAACTGTTAACATTAGATATTGAGTCACGTAATCTGTAATATAAGGTTCCTATTTCTGATGGTGAACGTGCTGTCATTCGTGAAGCACATGCTCTAGCCTTGGCAATGAGGAATGAGGGTAGCTCTTCCTAGTAGTATGTATCTGTTTTTTCTATGTAATGCTGGTGTTTGTTCTCAAAAAGGAAAAAGAGAGTTTTGAACAGAACAAAACATCTGTTAGATAATGAAGACTTAACTTTCAAGCGGTTCTCAGTTGGGGTTTTACTGGTGCTTCTTTGTTGTTGTTATTATTATTATTGTTAATTCATGTTCTAGTTTGAAATGGGATGTATAGATGTGT
Organism: Rhododendron vialii; assembly: GCF_030253575.1. Classification (NCBI taxonomy): domain Eukaryota; kingdom Viridiplantae; phylum Streptophyta; class Magnoliopsida; order Ericales; family Ericaceae; genus Rhododendron; species Rhododendron vialii. Next base: position 5,451,990 of record NC_080562.1, on the reverse strand, counting down.
GTCCATGCATCCTAAGGATAGAGTTATGTTTTGGATTTAAGCTTGTTTATGCGATGTTGTGCAATCTATCAATATTCTCTTTTTTGTTGGCCATGGGATGATGCCCACCAAAATCTTAAAAATTCCAACACCTGTCTGCCAAAATCCCCAAATTCAATGACCAGAACCCTGTTCGATCTAGATGGAAAACCTAAAATGAGCCCTAAAACCAGTTTTGAAAGGAACAAGAAGGTATTGAGCCCGAAGAACGAGGAGAAGCCGAGTTGAGTGTGCTAGCCTCTGCACTGGCTAGACAGTGATCGAGTTTTACTCGCCTAAATGCAGGCTATGCAATTCTCTGCTCAAGTTTGTGTTGGAAATGCAGAATAGGAATTCTGAGTGGCTTAACATTGTGATGGCCGATGCGGAGAATGATAAATGCCAATGGTTGCCTGAGGTACTCTCTCTGGACTCCCTCTTGGTTAAGTTTCCTCCATTTTACTTAATTCCAGGAAGTACCCTATTTTAAGTGTTTGAGGCTGCAATAATCTTCTGCTGCTTAGTTGGGCAACTGTTCACAACTCACAAGTTGTATTCACATTCGAAAAGTTTGTGTGGTTTGATGATAATACTTTTGAGGAGCTATAATGTCATCCGTGGGGAAAAATAAATTTTGGTATTCCTGTGATTCAGGACAACAAATTTCATCCGAGTTTCTTCTATTTTGTTGGTAAATACAACTAAACGGGAAAACCTAGTTTCTTCTTCGAATAGATGACTGTGTCCGTTCTGAAACCCACTACATTTCTACTTTTCCTTTACTCTTTTCGGCTTTGAGTCCCCCTCCAGTCCTTGCCTTTCTTTCTCTTACTTCAAAAGTAGTTGCTTCAACTTTAGACACTCAAGTTTTCGACATTCCCTTTTTCTTTTTTTTCCTCCTCCTATATAAAAAGGAGGAGTTTTTCGGAGGTATTTTTCCAATTTGGGGCGAATTTGCCCCTCAATTGCAAACAGTACCCACTTGAGGGGCTGGGTTTTTCGTCTTTTCGATTTGGTTGGGAATGGGTGGATATCATTAGTCCACGTACCCCCTCTCACCCCTCGCCCCCCTCCCCTCCTCTCTTTGGTCTGTTGGGTACAGGTGGAGGCATCTGTGGAGAGAGAGAGAGAGAGAGAGAGAGAGGAGTTCTTGGGCGATTTTCACTTTCTCCACAGGTGACGTTATTCAAGCCCAAATCGTAGGTACTGGGCCCCCACCCACCGTGCGCCGGCGGAAGTAGACATTTGTGGAAGGTTCGTGCACCCACCCACCGTGGGCCGGCGGAAGTAGACACTGGTGGAAGGTTCATGCACGTTCCCATCTCTCTGTCTTCTATTTTCCAACCCAAAAGAATTGATTGTTCAGGTGCGGTGGTGTGATTTCCGGCACCGACCCATCCCTCAGATTGCCAATTAATCTGCTTCACCATCGTTATCGACTGATACAGGTCAATATCAAACCCGTCAATTCGTGTGCCTTGCGTTGAACTTGTGGTTGGTTGGGTAGGATTTTGTTTGGCCATGTGGGTCCGTGCTGTGGGTTTTGGGGTTTTGGGGGAAAATAGTTTCGCTGCTTTTGCTGGCCCGTTGTGTTCTGTGGTTTTGGCGATTTGGGTTTTGTGGGTTTTTCTGCTGCGGTTAGAAGGAAAATACTTTCGCGTCTTTTGCTTGTTGGGCTTCGTTTGTTTTTTTTCTTTTGGTGGCTATGGAAAACTTGGAGATCGTTGTTTGTTTCTTCGTGTGTAAAGTATTCCGTGTCCCCAATTGAAAAAATCATTTCACGTTTTGGGAGTTTGTATTACCTGGTTTCTTGTTCTTTGTCCTCTGTGATGGTGTTCGTCTTTGCAGGATGGTGCTGCATGTGCCGTTCCTGCGTTGGGATAGTGTTGGGAATCCATGTGCTTCGTCTTGTCTAAAAAATAGAATAATTAAAATTGGTATTAATGGCACTCAATATTACTAGAAAAAATCTGTATTGTGTAGTTATCATAAATTGTTGACATTGCCTATGACAGAAACATTAGTGGAACCCTCATCATCTTACAGCACCCAAATGAAGACAAATGGAGTTGTTTCCATCTAGCTGAACCACCATAGCCACAGGTTACATTGACGAATTTTGCTGATGTTTATGGCCATAGACATTGTAATTTTAAGCTCGAAATTCTATTATTTTCATCCAATGGTTTTGAGCTTCAAATTATGTGAATTGGACTGTTGATGGTGATTACGTCTTTTGAATTTTTGGGGTTTGATTTAAATTCTATTGCTCATATTTACTTTCAATTATTTCCATGCTTCAACTTTTCCGAATTGGATTATGGGTGGTGATTGTCCATTATGTCATATTGCTGCATGCCGTAGACAAGTCTTCTATGGGTATAGCTCAAGTGCTTATCCTTTTGTGCTACTTTTATTACGTATATTCTTAAGTTTGTGGCTTCATAAAATTCAATTTTGATGCAGAAATTTGAGAGTAAGCTTGAACCTTTGCTTCCTGTTGTCCATTCCAATGTTTCATGATTTTGATATGCTTAGTTGTTTCAATTTTATAGGTGTTGGCCATTACTGGTATCTTAAGCGTATTCAACCTATTCTTGCTGCAATGTTTTCTGCTTTTCAATCTAAGATGTTGTTTTGTTGCTTGCATATTTAATAATGTTGTTTTCCATTGCATAGTTATTGCCGGAGGGTTGTCGCCAATTTTCCAATGGCATGGGTGGGAGTATCTGGATTATGCTGAGGCATGGATCAAAAGCTTGGCCTGTAGAAGTTGCAAATGAATTGTTGCCTGATGGTTGGAGTAATTTCCGTAGGGTTCGCTAGGCATGACGAACCACTGTAGTTGTCGCTTCCTCCCTCTCTCTCTCCGCCTCCAAAGCTACCGCATTACCGTCTTCTTTGTTTGCTCCGGCGAAGGTAAGCCCAATTAGCGCCTCCAGCAAAGATTGTCATCGTCAAAAATCATGATAGTCACTGGGTAAGTTCTTCACTTGGGTGGGTTTTGATTGGTGTAAATTCCGTGCTTGAATTCCCTTGTTTACTATGCCCTGTTTTGTGTTAGTTGAGGGATTGCTCGATAGGGTTTCTGCACCCACTAGCTGAGATTTTCACTATGTGCCCCATTTTCCCTGGTGAAAGATAATCTAACTCTACAACCGACAAATACAAATAGTTCTTGTGATAGGGTTAACCATTAGGCCTAAAAGCCTGCTATTAGAATGGTCATTGCACATCTTTAGTAGAAACGTTATAGTGACATGTCATAGATAGAATGGTTGTTTTATGTGTTACAACGGGGACCTTCCTTAGAGGGCCCGTTATTTTCCTCGAGCGAACAAAGGTGTGTTCTTGAGCTTCAATTCTTATTTTCTTCGAGGGAATATTTATTTATTTTGTGTACTTTCCCATGAGTTCACCCCTGTTAAAGAACTCCACTTCAGTTCCTTTCAGTTCATATGAACAATGTTAGGGCCTCATATCTCCCATTATGATGATTACTCATAAAAGGTTGAAGATCGGAAGCTATATGATTTTTCCGTTGGCTTGATTCCTTTCAACGTCTAATCTTTCAGGCTACACTATAATTTGAACCCGGAAATCGTTTCCGTCAATGGACAGACATTAGGCATAGATTCATCAGTTTTTGCCATGTCAAGTAACAAAGGAACTGCGGATCAAAAAAAAAGAGTAACAAAGGAACCATTGTCGATTCTCGAACCACCTTGACATACATAGCTGAAGAAGCCTTTGATTCTTTTGTTAGTGGTGTAAATCACGAAAGAGCAATTCATTAAATGTTTGGTAATGTGATTGTCAACCATTGTCTAAATTTTTTTTTTAAGTATGTTCTTTGTTGTCCTACCCTTATATAAGAAGCAGCAGTTTTTCGGCTGCCATTTCCCAATTTGGGACAACTTTGCCGCTCAATTGGAGATTGCTGTGTGTTGGCATTTGAGGGTAGTTGCGTCATTTCACTCTTGAAAAAATCTGGTGCCTATAAACTGTGCAAGTAAAGTTGTTTATTATAGAACTTTAATTGTGATGTTTTGATCTTAAAGTTGCGTCCAACCCTTAGTGTGGCTTTTTGCTGACTTTAGTAGGTGGTTCTTTTGTTGGTTGGAGTTTTCTAGAATTCGTAGCAATGATACGCATTGTCTGTTTTTTATGGATTGATGTCCTCTCTTTTTTTTTTGATCGGCGATTGATTTCCTCTCTTGCATTCTTTTTGTCCTATTTCTCTATGCCTTTGCTTTTTCCATTCTATTGATTTACTCATTTCAATGTTCTTTTTTTCTTTTATAGTTCGGCGATCTATTGCAGCTGCTTGGCTTCGGATTAGATGATAAAACTTCTCGGTGCTTATATTCTTGACTACCTTTCTTCAGGTATCTTTTCTCTTCTTTTGCATTTTTTCCATATTACATTGTAGTTGGAGATACAATTTGGTTTGTGATTCTAGATTTTATTTTCCTGGTGTGGAACATGTAATTTGGAAACACATTGTTCGTCTATCTTTTATTGATAGTTGTGTCATCGTCGAAAATATTTGTTACGAGAAATATTGAATGCCTCTTCAGCTTTTTTCCTTCTTCCTCAAATTTCATCCATTACATTTCTTTTCTTACTCCTCTATGTTGTTGCATCAAAAGAAGGCTATACTTAATGGTATGGGTGAGCTCCCAAAATTACTGGAGACTTTACAATTAAAATTGTGGTCGAGTGCTTCAGAAATTGAATTCAGAGGATGAGACTAATGAGGAGAGAGAATGGATGTTTCTATGGGTGGTTGCCCTTGTGTAAAAGAGATGATATTGATCCCTTAATCAGGTCATCAAAACCGATTTTATGCCCAATCTCTTGCTGCAAATGCAGAGGTTTTAGAATTGTTCTCTTTAGAGAAGCAGTTGCTTAGTTCTCATAGTGCCAACCTCGAATTGCAGCATGTGTGCAAGCTCGCAACGAGCGAAGTGATCTTGCTCATCAGGGCAATGAAATTATCCGTGAGGCTGTAATGATAATAGATACCAGCGTATTGGAGAACCAAATGGCTAATTTATGCACAGGTTAGGCAAAATTGCTGTGTTCATACCAGCACTACTAGCGCAGGTTCAGTTTGAGAAGATATGTTGAATGCATGAACCACTACTCCACGACACTGTGCAATCAGTGTGTAGGTTAATTGTTCTTCTTCTTGTTTAAACTTTGCAGTTAATACCAACAAAATACTACCCCAAACCATAAAATGTTCTCTTCGACGGGCATAATATTCGTGCCTTGCACGAGAGAGAACCTAGTCTTATTAAATGAATGACATCTAGCAATTGTGAGCAACGGTGTTCCAATTAACTCATTGCATAGACAAGAAGAATGAAACATGGAGGTTGCTTTTAACAAGTTGTAATTTCCTTTTTAAAATGTACAAAGAACTCAAAGGAATTTGGCCGTTGTACAGCAGAGTTGCACCAAGTACTGAATGTGTTTTGGAAAACTAGCAGTACTGCATGTGTTGAGGGCAATTATTGAACTGCGGATGTGATTTTATTCTGTTTGGGAAGAGTAGAGCAATGTTAGGGCCTCACCTAGGAAGATTTATTTCCTACACGATTTTACCCTCCTGTAGTCCGAAGCCAAACCAATGGAGGTGTTACCCAGTCTCTGTGGCAATTGGCTTAAGTGCTTGCATTAGCTTTCTTTTGCTGCATAAGGAACCCTTCCAACAATCATAGAATCACCATGGAATTAACATATACTTTTGAAAAAGGGGGTGGAACTAACAAGAGTTTGATGGAGTACCTCAAAGCTATGTTTTCTAGTCTTGAAAAATGATTTTTTCTGAACTTGTGGACGGTGCGGCAATATTTGAGATGACCTCGTGAACCATGGTCATTGCTCAAGGGTATTTTCAGTCGCAAGCTATTTTCAGCCAAGTGTAATTTCTGGTCTGTGGTGGTCTTATCTGGAATCCAACTCCACTTTTTCTTCGAATATAAATGCATCGTAGATTGCTCACTGTTGGTTTGTGCCATATGTTATCCATATTGAGTTTTAATGTTGTCCATTTTTTCCATCTCTTTCCACTGCGTAAGCTGAAGTTGCTGAGAACTTGATTATTCGACGATAAATCTAATGCGTCATTTTTTGGATTCTGTCGTTTCGGATGTTGCATTTTTCACAGTGTATAATCTTAACTGGTACGATGCTACGATTGACAAAAGTTAATTTGATTTCATTGCAGCTCCTCCATTATGACATTAGATATGTTCCTTGCTTTGTGATAAGCAGGGGAGGGCACTAGCAAAGACTGGCGTCCCCAACAGTCGGCTACATGTTATAGCACCTCTTGTCTTCTCGAAATGAAGCGTCCCCTAGAAAATTAATTGTAAAATTTGAACTTCATGTTCTATACAAACTTAAAGGTGACTTTCACCCGTCTCGTGTGAGTAAAGTTTTTGATTGAAACCACTGCAGACTGCAACAGAGACATAGTGTACCTACAAATTAAGATGTGATTAGCTTCACTAAAAACTGAACCTGTTCCAGCTGAGCTCCAGATACTTCAAGTACCCATTTAGCATTCCCAGACTCATAGTCCTAATGCAGCACCACCGGTTCACAATGCAACCGCAAATTTCCAACGCAAATTCCCATTTAGATTTTATAGCACCACAAGCCTGCCTGCTATATAAAAGCAAGTTTCCAACGGCACCAAAAACTGCAAATCACCATCAGCAATAGCAGCAAATCATCAATAGAAAAAACAGATTCCATCAGTCCCTTTTTGGGGAGGCTGGCAAAATGCTTGGCAGCAGAAGTGTTCAGCCATTTATTTAAGGACTGGAAAATCAGGCCCTTTTGGAACAAAAAATAGACCAGTTGTTCATTTGGGCTCTCTCTTCTGCCGTACTCTGGGTTTTTTTTTTCCCTATGGCCCAACTAGAGACATTACTGGGCCTAATGGTTCATGGTTATAGGGCTCATTTATTTTATGGCCCATAATAAAAAGAAAGAGAAACACATACTATTACTGTACTAGCAGAAGCCCTAAAAAGAAAGAAAAAACAATGGAGTCCAGCAAACCCTAACGCCCCGTTCAGTTGCACGGAAAGTATGAAAAAAATAGGGAAATTATTTTTTCTGTAGTTTTCTGTGTGTTCAATTACCGGAAAAGTTGTAGGATTCACTAGCTCAACTTTTCCATTGGGAAACACTTTCCTGCAAAATAGGTCTTTGCCAAAATGAAGGAATTTTTATTTTCTTGCAAGATTTCTGTCAAAAGAACACACACAGGAAAATAAAATTTATTTTTCTTTACTTCACCTCGCTTCACTTTTCTTGGAAACCAATTTTCCACATAAAATTTCTGACAACTGAACAGAGCCTAAGACTGTGTCTGGATGACAGGCATCTTAAAGGGAATGAGAATGTAGTTCCGGAACTCTAACATTCCTATGTTTGTGAAGAGTGAAAATGGGAATGAGATTACTGATCTCCTAATCCAAGAGGAATTACATTTGCTTAATAGTGATCCCTCTCACCCCCCTGGATATCTTGGATTCTTGGCTCGATTAATATAAAAAGGAAACGTTTGATTTTAGAATATTTCCAAAATAAATGATTCTAGAAAAGATTACTTAATTAATCTGAATGTCGGAATATAATTATTCCAAGGCAGGGGAAGTGCTACAATACACACCATTTATTTGGGTGTGTATTATATGCACCCTCATTGAAACATACCAAAATGTTATGATTCCCAAGATGTTATGAATCTATTGATAAAAAGTTACGAATCATATTGATGAAAAGTTACGATTGTTTAGTATAAAAGTTACGATACGAAATGAAATGTTATGAATGGCTAGTCTTATAAGTAATTTTTTATGAGGTGACACAATATGAACCACACAATAGGTGCATATAGTACACACCTTAAAGATATGTGTATTGAATACTTTCCCTTTCAGATATTGAATTATTAGAAATTTGATTCCTTTGATTCTTGGTAATCAAATTTCTATTCCTACAAAAGATAACAGACATCTAAGTTGAGCTTAAAAATGAGATAACCAATGAAGTTCCGCCCATGGATTGCCAATGAGTTGATGCTCAAGAGATCCAAAAGGGTTCTAACTTCTAAGTTACCAACCTAAGAGCATCCGCAATGGTAATAATCAAAATCAATAATCAAAATGTGTCACGTCAGCATTTGATTATCCATTTAGTTCATAGTCAAACTTACCAACCTCTACCTTCACATTGGTTATTTTTGTATCCCTAACCAAAAAAAACGCCCAGAATACAAAATGCACATTTGTCCAATCACAAACGAATTTCAATTACGCATCCGACCACACCAAATTATTCGTCTCGATGAGACGATTCTAATGTGGGGTGTTTTTGAGTTATTGAGTTTTGAGTTTGGTTATTAAGTTTGGTTATTGAGTTTTGGTTATTGATAAAAGTTGTTAAATTTGGTTATGGAATGGGTGAAATTTAACTTTGCTTATTACAATGTGGGGTATTTTTTAAACATTTTGTTGTTAAGTTTGATTTATCCAAACTCATTTGCTTATTATAATGTGGATGCTCTATGAGGTGAAAACTGAAAACTGAAAAGGTACGGATAGAAACCCTTCACCTTACACCCTAAAAATGAGGAAGGAATTACACTACAATTAAGATAGGAAACCCTTGGGGATAAGGGGAAAAGCCTAATTCTTTTTGTTAGAATAAGAGTGCTGCTATTCGCAGTCCTTTATTTTCTCTCATAGCCCGTTAAAAATTTTCAATTATACTCGACAGTTAGTTACCGAAATTGAGATATATTTTCAGCATCCAATTACCGAAATATAATATTTTTTTCAACAGCTATTTACCGAAAATATATGTTCGACAGTTGTTTACCGAAAGTTGAACATATTTTCGACATGTAGTTACTGAAATATAATCTTGTTTTCAACAACTATTTACCGAAATGTTATGTATGATTTTCAACAACCATTTACCGAAATGTAGTGGACTATGGAAAAAAATAAAAGGCTGCGAATAGCAGCGCCCTAGAATAATATCAAGAGAATATTACGTTACGATATTTTGAAAGTTTTATTATTATGTTTTCTATTTAGACTAGGCTAGCTATTATTCATATTTCCTAGTTAAGCTATATTTATTTTCTTGATATGCATTTTTCCTAAGTTGCTTAGGTTTCTTTATCACCAAACTTTGAAGTAGAATTTTTTTTAGTGTCGGGTGGGTACCACGTGGTGCCGCCGTTTATTGCGTTTTTGGATGACTCAATTTGAAGAGAGAAAAAGAAGACAGAAAGTGTAGAGGTGAGAGAAGAGATGGTTTCAATTCGAACTGTCCAAAAGTGTATTGGACGGCCCAGATGTGCTGAGAAGGTACCATGGGATATACTCGCTCGGTATCGAAAAATTTCTCTAAACCACATACAGTATAAATATAGACACATACAATGAGAAAACCCAATCGAAAGAGATACTCCTACTTACAATGGAGTCGTGCACGCAGATTACCAATCAGCTGATGCTCAAGGGAATCGAGAAAGGGGTTTCCAAGAACATAGTGTCTTCTCCACTATCAATCAACGCCGTTCTAAACATGTTGGTTGCAGGATTAACGGGTGATAGTTTGAAGCAAATGTTGGGCTTTCTTGGGTCCAAGAACGTCGATGAAATCAATTCAAAATCGAGACAAATGATGGCGATGCTGCGTGGTGGTGATGGTCCGGTGTTTACCATGGTCAATGGAGCTTGGGCTGATTAACGTTTTCCTTTAGTTCCTAAATACAAAGAGGAGGTTCTAAAAGGTATTTTCGAGTGTGAAGCGAACAATGTTGATTTTCAAACTAAGGTAATATTTCTCTCGAAATTTTCCATCGGCTAATATATATGCATGTTTTATAAGGCTCTGTTGACTTGCTGAGAAAATCAACTTTAGTTACCAAAAAATTGTAGAATTTACAGCTTCAACTTTTCCACTAAAAAACACTTTCCTGTAAAATCGATCTTTCCAAAAGGAAGGAATTTTAGTTTTCAGAACAGAAAAATAAATTTGTTTTCCTTTACTACACCACACTTCACTTTTTCGAGAATTTTATTTTCCACGGAACATTTACGGCAATGTCATTATCCACATGTGGGGAGTCCAATTAAAATCGGACCAAAATTTCGTTTGGACGGCCCCAAAGGAGTTGATAGCATATCAGAAGTTTTGAATCTGAGACCTTAGAAGAGAGGAAACGTTAAGTCCCTGGCCTCCTTTTCGAGGCCTTGACCACTGCCAACTAGCGGGGAAGCCCAATTAAAGTCGGATCAAAGCTCTGTATGGACGGGCTCTATATATAAGAGTTGATATCTTGAGACCTTGAAGCTATGGAGCACGGGTACGCGGTACACGGTACGGGTACGGGTACGGAAAACGGCAAAACCCTACGGCGGGGGTATAGCGAATAGATATATAATTTTTTTTCTATTTTTTATTGCTTTAAATGAAATATAAACCCATTTTACCAACAAAAAGCAACATAGATAAAAGTTCAAAGTTCATACATCAAGTTCAACGTGCCTAGATCAAAGCTAGACGAGTTCCTTATTCCTTACATACCAACAGTACTTACAAACATTGACTCAGTGTAAACGTGTATGTATATATAAAAGAGAGAGAACTTACGTCTTCTGTTCCGATTTGGAGCCCTAGACCGCTGCCTCTCTTAGTGACTCAGTAAACGTGTATGTGTATATAAAAGACAAAAAAATTACACAATAAGCCCATATTTTATAATTATTTACAAAAAATCCCTAAAATTTTGAAAAAAAAATCATTTTGGGCTAAAACGTACCCATGCCGTACCCAAAATTATCAAAAGTACCCGATCAAATTTTGCCGTACCCGGTACGTTTTTGCCTTACCGGCGCCGTACCCATACCCGTACCCGTACCCGGTACGTGTACGGCGACATTTCTGAAGTACCCGTGCTTCATAGCCTTGAAGAGAGCAAATCTTGAGTCTCAGGCCTTGACCAAGACCAACCCTTTTGTTTCATGTTTTCTAAAGTTTGTCGTTATATTCCGTTGGATTTCATACAATCAATCACTTTAAGATGAAGCAGTCCACTAAGAACATGCCTGTAAAAATCTCGAATAGAAACACACAAATTTTAAGTAGTTGAACAATAAACAGTGTTTTCTCAAAGTTAATTTCCTAAAACATTGATTTCGCCCATATTTGATGGTTGGGTCCAAATCAATGTTTTTTTGAAAGTAGTTATGTGTGTGTGGGGGTGTGGCAATTGTTCTGAGTGATCTGAAAAAGTTCCTTCAAAATATATTTTTTAAATCAAAACAAGCTTCCAAATCCTCAACAAGACAAATAATTGAGTTTTAATTTGAAATGGCGAGCCAATCAATGCCGGAGTCAAGATTTTGATTCAAGAGGGCCAAAATGATGAGACAGATTTTCAAGAAAAAAATGCACTATTTTTGTGTTTCAATCCAATACACTATGCTTTTAGACAATTTTGGTCCAATGCAATGGTAAGTATGTGATGTTATTAAAAGTTAGATAAAAATTGAAAAGAACACCCTAACTTGAAGACTACTGAAATTACATGTTCTTTATTTTTTATTTTGGACAATGCAATGTGTACGTAGGCTAATCAAGTGGTAGATGAAATTAACTTGTGGGCTGATGCTGCATCAAGGGGTCTTATAAAAAATATTCTCCAATGTGGGTCCGTACCTATAGACACAACACTCATCTTTGCAAATGGACTCTACTTTAAAGGAATTTGGGAAAATAAATTTGATGCAGCGCGGACTAAAGATAGAAAATTCTATCTTCTAAATGGGGACAATGTTTCAGTTCCGTTCATGAGTGATATTGTTGAAAAGTACTATTACGGGGCATTCGATGGATTCAAGGTTCTTAAAAAACCATATGCAAGTCGCCAGCCCAACAATTTCTCTATGTATTTTTTTCTCCCGGATGAGCGAGATGGGTTGCAAAATCTTCTTGGGAAGTTCAATTCTGACTCTAGATTTCTGAATGAGGAGTACTTTGAGTTAACGAAAGAGAGGCTTGACGAATTTTGGATCCCGAAATTTAAATTCTCATTCGATTTTGACTTTTCTGAGGTCATGGATGACATGGGGGAATCGTTGTCTATAATTAAGAATCCGAGAGACTTGTCCGAGATGGTGCATAATTCTGAGGATATCCCCTTCTTTACCTTAAACATGCTTTAGAAAGCTTATATTGCAGTAGATGAGAATGGAACGGAGGCTTCAGCTCATGCGCAGTTGAGAGGAGGAGGTGCACCCCCTCTGTCAGGTTGCCGTTTTGTTGCTGATCATCCTTTCGTATTCATGATCAGGGAAGAGCGATTGGGTTAGTTTTTTTCACTGGAGCAGTAGTCAATCCAATCCAAGAGGATTGATTAGGTACCTGTTCTTAGAACCTGTATGGTTATTGTCACTTTGGTTTGGATTTTCTTTGTGTGTTGAATAACTGGAGTTTTGACTTGTTAAAGTTTGAACTTAATGGTTGAAGTTTTCTCTATGATAAGTATCATATCCACCCCAGTGCCACCACTGGTCTTTTAATAACTTTCTTTGTTTTGTGTGATTTTCACCTAGTAGTTGGTGGTGGTGTGGCCTCGATTGTGTTTGTGAATATGGTTTTTCTTTTAAGGTAGGCATGTGTTAGGTGGCCGGTGATGACCAGAGGTAAACGGGAGAGAGAAGTGAGATGGTGGTAATCCTATGAGAGACGTGTAGGTGGTGTTTTGGGATAAGTTGGGGTGCTATAAATTTGGTATCAGAACCTAGGTTTTATGATTCTCTCAACTATTCTCGATTGATAACGACTTGTGGGTAAGCATCAACTAGTACTCGCATATGGGGCTTGTGTTTTGATATATTATTCTGTAATGAAGTGATTTTCAGTAACTCTCTCAGGCACGCCAATTCTAGTTCTAAGATCTCCAAACGAACAAGGTCGTGTCTTCTTTTCTCTCAGTATGAAGTGATTTTCAATAATTCTCTCAATATGGGGTCTTCTTCTCAGTTTGAGCATAATTGTTTTATTTTTTATGTCAAGAAAGATGGGGCATGGTGCAACTCCTTGCGCTTGGTTGGGCATCGTGGTTTATGCATACAACTCTACAAGGGTGGGTGACCTTGTGATGAGAAGGGGAAAGTTTTAATGCTTCATCTTCATTACATGTGAAAACTAGTGCTTGTCTAGATGCTCTCTTACATGTTGTGCTATCTACATATAGTCTTTTGCTTGTTCAAAGGATCAAGAATGGGAGAGCATCGGAATGCACAGTTCAGTCGTTAATATTAGATACCGAGTCAGGTAGTATGTCATATAAGGTTCCTATTTCTGATGTTGAACGAGCTGTCATTCATGAAGCAGCGGTGGCAAATGGCAATGAGGGTAGCTCTTCCTCTTAGTATGTGATCTGTTTTTTCTATGTATACAAGGGAACTGTTTTTTCTCAAAAAGGAAAAAAAAGAAGTTATGAACAGAACAAAGATGATGAAGACTTGACTTTGTAGCGGTTCTTAATTGGGGTTTAGCCGGTACTTTGGTATTTATCATGAAATTAAGCTTAGTTAATGTTTCTCGTTTGAATGGGTATGTCTAGGTGTGGGTCCATGCATCCAAAGGATAGAGTTATGTTTTGGATTTAAGATAGTTTATGTGATGTTGTGTAATCTATCATGTTCTCTTTTGCTTGGTTTCAGAAGTACTATTATATAGCATCAGAACTAGAATCCATAAAAAACAAAAAACAGGAGTAGTGGTGATGATTCTATGTTCAGGTCAGTTCAGTTGAAATTGAGCTGAGAGCGCTAGTCTCTGTACTGGCTAGTGGGAAAGAAGCTACAGTGATCTAGTTTTACTCCCCCAAATGCAGGCTTTGCCTTACGTTGCCGAAAATTGTGTTGGAAGTGGAGGAGGAATTTTGAATGCCTCAACATTGTCATGGCTGATGCAGAGAATGCCTGAGGAACTCACCGTAGACTCTCTTGGTTATGTTTCCTCCATTTTACGTACTTTTAATGACTTCCTGTGGTTTTGGTCTTTAGGATTGCAAGGTTTGCTGAACTTTTATCATCACATTCATCACCTTCCATTATCTATATTGGTCACCGAAAAATGAAACCATATGTTTGTAGTTGCATTTAGTGTTCCTTGTTAGAGTTTCACAAATATGTATAGGCTGTTGTTTTACTTAAATTTGCTGTAAGCTTCGGTTGCTTAGTTGTGTTAAACCGATCACAAATTGTTGCGTTCACATTTGAAAGATTTGTGTGGTTTGACGATAGATGTTTGAAGAGCTATAGTATCATCCGCCTGGAAAGGTTATTTTTGTTTATCCCTGTGATTGAGGACAACAAATTTCTTCCGAGTTTCTTCTTTGAGTAGACGACTGTGTTCATTATGAAACCTGCTACATTTCTTGACTTCTCCTTGCCTCTTTCCGGTTTTGGGTCTCTCACTTCGGTCATTGCCTTTCTTCCTCTTACTTTGACAGTAGCTGCCTCAACTCTAGCAACTGTGCTGAGCAACGGTGTTCCAATTAACACATTGCTAAGACAAGAAGATTGAAAAACCAGGAGGTTGCATACTTGCATTTAAAAAGTTCTCCACTTACGCAAGAAACGCGTGTGATGATTTCCTAATTAATATGCACAAAAAACTCGAGGGAATTTGGCCGATGTACAGCAGAGTTGCACGCCCGGGTAGGCGAGTACTGCATGTGTTGGGGCAGGGGTATTTTTGAACTGTGGTTTTGATTTCATTTGGGCAAGAGGAGAGCAATGTTTGGGCCTTAACTGGGAAGATTTACTCCGTTGTGATTTTTACCCTCCTGTTGGCGGAAGCCAAACCAATAGAGGTGTTCCCCTGTCTCTTTGGCAGTTGGCTTGAATGCTTGCATAATTTGGCCGATCTACGGGCCGTTCCGACTAAGGGAAATGTACTTTTTTTTTGAATTAAAGGTGACATATTGTAAGAGAATGATCTGCTCATATAATAGAAAATAAGTACTCAAAAAATAAAAACTTTAACGGAACAGTAAGTTTGATGGAGTACCTAAAAGCTATGCTCTCTAGTCTTGAAAAAAACTTAGATTGTTTTCTTCTTCTGAGCTTGTGGACTGTACGTCATTATGGAGTAATTTCAGGTCCGACTATAGTTCCGCTCTTGGTGAAGATGATCCCAATTAACTTGAAAATAACTACTGAAATTACATGTTTTATGATTCATTTTTGAAATTACTTATGTCTACACAAGCTAATCAAGTGGTAGACTCATTGGGCTCTCCGTCGAGGTTTGATAAGACGAAATTTCGTCCATGTTTGATGGTTTTGTCGAAATCAAAGTTTTTTGAAAACTTTTATAAGAAAATAGTTCAAAAAACTGAATGCATCATCAATCTCTCGTGCGTTCGCACGCGCTTTTGAAAATAGTCATTGAGGGATCTGAAAAATATTTTGATGTTCCCTTCGAAATATATATAGGTTTTAATCAAACAGGTTTCCAAATCCTCATCCAGACAATTATTAATGTTTTATAGGAAAGGGGGTCGCGATCCATGGCGGATCAACTAGGAGATAAACTACTGAAATTCCGTGATTTTATTTTTCATTTTAAACCAAACAAGTGTCTATGCAGGCTAATCGAGTTGGAGAGATGAAATTAACTCGTGGGCTAATACTGTCTCAAGAGGTTTTTATCAGGAATATTCTCTCGCATGGGGATCCCAGAGGGGTCTGTATCTAGAGAGACAACACTCATCCTTGCAACTGCTCTCTACTTTAAAGGGATTTGGCCGGAACTATAACTATAAATTTGATGCACAGCCAGGAGGACTGAAAATAGAAAATTACTATATTTTTCCTCAATGGGAACACTGTTTTAGTTCCATTCATGACTAGTAGTCAAAGATATTATTTTGGGTCGTATGATGGTTAATTTCAAGGTCCTTACTATCCCATATCAAAGTGGGAAACCCAACAATTTCTCTATGTTCAAATAACTCTATCAGTATGGGATCTTCTTCTTTGCTTGAGGAGAATTTATCTATCTATCTATGTTACATATTATTGCAGAATGACTTTCTGTGAGAATGGAAGCGACACGTGCACTTATATTTCTAGCCTCTCTTAATTTTTCATTAGGATAAAAAGGGCAAGAAGCCATTGACAATTCCAATTGTAAATGTTATTAGTCGATTCATATCCACCCATAAGTTAGGTAAAGAAAATATTCCCAAAATCAATCGTATAATGTTACTGCCAATTAGAAGTCCAAGTCTCGTTTTCCTTCTTTTAATTTGAGAATCCTAAATTCCTAGGAGTTTAGTATGTTGCTAATGAACATAAAGGTTGCCAATGGACTTGTTGTCCAAATTTCCAATGGCAATAAATTTCTCACCCTCTTCCACATGGAAGGTGAAAGTTCGATTCTCGCTAGAAGCGCGAGCACTTGGTGTGGTGGTTGATACCCTTTGAATTTATCCCACTCGTATGCCGCTTAACAATACGCCTTTCCCCTCTGTTTATAGGTATGCTAGACATCTATTGAGTGATATCGAGGGACGAAAAAAAAACAAAAACCAAAACATGTCGGCCCTATCTATCTAACCCTAAAATCAAGTAAATAAATGACTACAAAACAATCAAAGAAAGTCCAGGGAGAACAAAATAAAAAGCGTGCCTATCAAGAAAGCCCGAAACTCCTATATATAAGTACAAACACATAATAGCACAAACCCTGAAAGGCAGCAGATCACCAATGGAGTTCTGCACACGAATTGCTAATCAGCTGATGCTAAAGCAGATTCAAAACCCTGTAGGCAAGAACATAGTCTCTTCCCCACTATCTATCAATGCGGTTTTGAATATGGTAGTTGTAGGATCAACAAGCCATATTTTGAAGCATATGTTGGGCTTTCTCGGGTCCAAATCGTCGATGTAACAATTCAAAATCGAGGAAGATGATGGCGGTGGCAGTAAGCGTGTAAACGAGCCGAGCTGAACCGAATATTGGCATGTTCGAGCTCGGCTCGATCAGAATTCGTCTGGCTCGAGCTCGGCTCGAGTTTGAATCGAACCTGAAAATCTTGGCTCGAGTTCGGCTAGACAAGAGTGTACAAAGCTCGAGCTCAGTTCATTAGTATTCAGTCTAGAATAAACGAGCCGGCTCGGCTCGAATTCGAGCTCGAATTCGTCAACTTTTCAGCCTTAATATTGAAAAATTGGCTAAACGTACTAGCCGAGTCGAACATAATATTGGCATATTCGAGCCGAGCCGAGCCGAACCTATATATTTCGAGCCAAGACGAACCTGTTCACGAACCTATATATTGGCATGTTAGAGCCGAGCCGAGCTGAACCTGTTCGAGCCAAGCCCTGCTAGGTTCGAGCTCGGCTCGTTTATCAAACGAACCGAGCCCTTACCGAGCCGAACTCGCGAGCTACTCAGCTCATTTACAGTCTTAGGTGGCAGCAGGTGGTGGTGGTAGATCCTCTGAAATCATCGGCAATGGTCCGATTTTGACCATGGTCAACCAAGCTTGGTCCGATCTTGACCATGGTCAACAGAGCTTGGTCCGATCATTGTTTTCCTTTAGTATCAAAGTACAAAGAGGAGGTTCTAAAAGGTATTCAAGTGCGAAATGAACAATGTTGATTTTCTAAATAAGGTAATCTTTCTTTTACGAATATCCCTCGGCTAATATAACTTTTTTTTTTTGGGTATCTCGTCATCAAATTCAACTGGACTTCACATGAATCAAACTCTTTAGATTAAACCTCTATTGTAGCAGTCCCAAAATAAACAAAGATTCAAAGAAAAAATAAGCATTATTATATAAATAAATAAATAAAACCAAAAAATAAGAAGGAAACCTAGCAGAATAAAATGATAGCAATTTAGATGTTTGTTATGGTTCTTTTAAAGGAGTTATGAAATAAAAACTATATCTCCCTAAATAACTAGACTTCTAAACTAAATACATTCGACTCATGTGCTCAAACCTAGTTGAATACACGTTGTAATTAATTTATCCCAATTAAGAGTTAGTTAATTTGTATTCCAATTGAATTTTTTATATAAGTTTTTTTCACCAAATTAAAGAACTCAATCGGTATTTTCAAATCGATTAACGTTCTTCACAAATTCTAAAAAATCAACGATTTTGAACATAAAAGTGGACCATGGGTGATGCGTCATGATGAAATTTTTGGAGTTTTTTTTCTTTCCAATATTGTGTTAATCTGTTAGCGGAGTGTTAGAAGGTTTAGTCCACAAAGAATTTAAGAGGCTATTCATAGCACTATAAATCCCAAACGTCCACGACGAGACTTGAACCCTGACCTCCCACATGGAGGTATAGAGTCAACTTTACCTCATAAAGAGATGCATTGACCCCAGTCCTATGAAGCAATCCTCAACCCCTGACTGTTCGATTTGAGCAGAAAAATGCTCATTGTGACGATCACCCAACTTGAATATAACTACTGAAATTACATGTTTCCACCATTCCATGCGAAAAATGACATGTCTATGCAGGCTGATCAAGTTGCAGATGAAATTAACTCATGGGCTAATATTACATCAAGAGATCTTATCAAAGAGATTCTCCAACATGGGTCCATAGATCCCAAGACAGTACTCATCCTTGCAAATGGACTCTACTTTAAAGGATTTTGGGACTCTGACTATAAATTTGATGCAAGGAGGACTAAAAAAAGAAAATTCTATCTTCTCGATGGGAGCATTGTTTCAGTTCCATTCATGGCTAGCAGTAAAGACTATTATTACGGATCGTTTGATGGTTTAAGGTCCTTAAAATTCCATATCAGAATTGCCTACCCAACAATTTTTCCATGTACTTTTTTCTCCCGGATGAGCGAGATGGGTTGCAAAATCTTGTTGGGAAGCTCAATTTGGATTTTGGGTTTCTATGCCAAGAGTACTTCAAATTAACAGAAGAGACACTTGATGAATTTTGGATTCCGAAATTCAAATTCTCGTTCAATTTTAATGTTTTAGAGGTCATGAATTCGGACATGGGGGTACCGTTTTCTAGAATTTTGAATCTGAGAGACTTGTCCAGGTTGATACATAATACTAAGAAAGTCGAAGCCTTAATCTTAAAGATGTTTCAAAAAGCTTATATTGAGGTAGATGAGAAGGGCACAGGGGCTGCAGCTATTACTCATCTCCACTTTGTTGCATATTGTGCAACGTCTCGGTCAGAAAATAAGAGATACAATTTCGTTGTTGATCATCCTTTCGTATTCATGATTAGGGAAGAGAGATCGGGTTTAATTTTGTTCTCCGGAGCAGTACTCAATCCAATCAAAGAGGATTGACTAGGTACTTGTTCCTAGTAATGGAATGGTTTGTCATCTTAACTCAGATTGTTTTTGTGTTGAGGAACAATTGGAATTTGATTGTTTTAAGTTCAAACTGCACTCCAGTGGCACCACTAGCACTGCGTTTGCCTTTGCCAGCACAATTGCCTGCGTGACAATTAGGGAGTTCAGCTGCATGATGATTGAAGAGCAAAAATCGACATGAAAGTTATCAGCTTTGATAAATAGAAAAAATTGAGATGAAGTTGATTAATAGGCTAAGTATAAATCGATGCTTAACCAAGAGGATTGACATGCATCCTCTTGGTTATGTTTCCTCCATTTTACGTAATTTTAACAACTTCCCGTGGTTTCGATCTTTAGGATTGCAAGGTTTGCTGATCTTTGATCATCACATTCATCAGTCATCACCTACCATTATCTGTATTGGTCAATGAAAACTGAAACTATATGTTTGTAGTTTCATTTGGTGTTCCCAACTTAACTACTGAAATTACATGTTTTATGAATCATTTTTGAATTACTAAATGTCTACGCAGGCTAATCAAGTGATAGATGAAATTAAATCATGGGCTCTCCATCGACTACAAGAAATTTAGGATCTCCCAACGGGTTTTTTCAGCGCCATGGGGGCGACATGCGGCTGCCAAGTCAGCGCCACGGGGGCGACATGCAGCTGCTACGTCAACAACACGTGGAGGCCACGTGAGCATTATGTCACACAATGGTTGCTTTTTAAAAAAAAAAAAATGGCTTGAGCAACAGTTTTAAGCGTCGCTAAAGAAACCGCGCATTACTAAAAAAAATCTATACCAACACTCGTCAAAACCGTCACTTTACCTCTACAGCGACAACAGATATCTCGCAACAGTTTGGCCGACGGCTGGTGAACCGTTGGTATAGCCTTTAGTGATGCTTTTTGTATTTTTTAGTGACCCTTTTGACCGTTGCACGCTTTTTCGAAAATAGTCATGAGGGATCTGAAAAATAGTTTGATGTTCTCTTGCAAATAGATATTGTTACGACCATAATTTCCGTAAAGAATCAATCGTATATAGAATTGTTTTTTTTCTTTTTAATCCACAATCGTATAAAGTACTAGTGTTTGTCCGTGCCTACGGAACTACGCATTCACTCTTATAGTGCCGTAGGTGCGGACATTTTTGTAATATAAACAATGGGTAAAAAGAATCGATGACATTTTTGTAATATATTTGTAAGAGTGTGGGTGTTTTCTTAAGAAAGTTGGAGAGCACACATTAACCCTTGGATCAAATCAATCTCAACCCTTGGATCAACTTGTCTTTTGTGAAGGCCCACACTCTTGTGTTTTATTAGGTAGATTGTTACTGCCAATTAGAAGTCCAACTCTCGTTTTCCTTATTTTCAGAATCCTAAATTCCTAGGAGTTGTATTGCTAATGACCAAAAAGGTCGTCAATAGGCTTTGTAGCCCAAGGTCATTTTCTCACCTCTTCTACATGAAAGGTGAGGGCAATGTTCTGAATACCGTACCAGCTAGAGACACTGAGGGGCCGTGCTATGCCCTCCAAGGGACAGCACAGTGCTGTCTCGGCCTTGTGGGGTTTGCTTCGGTCTCGCTTCAATGATTGAAAACGTTCACTTCGTAGAACTCGTCGAGTAGAACAATCATTCAAAAAAATTAACTCAATTGGATATTATTAAGTGCCTGATTAAAACACATACAACTTGCCAATAATGGAATTTAGTGGATTTGATCCAGTGTTTCGGATCCATTCCTTTCAAAATAAAAATGTTTCAATTAGGCAATTAATGATATATGATCGAGCTGATTTTTCACATGATTGTTTTCAATCATCGGAGCGAGACAGATGCAGGCCCTGCAAGACCGAGATAGCATCTTGTTGCCCTTTAAGGGCACAACACGGCCCCTCACTCCAAGGGTACCGAATTTTCTACTGATATGGTACATATTGGTACCAGTGATATACCGGGTACCATTTAAGCTATTAGTGTTATTTTCTAACATAAAAGAATTTATAGTATAATATACATATTTATAAAAAAGAAAAAGAAAAAGTAGTTTGTTATTAATTGTTTGGTATCGTCCGGTATCTCTAGTACCATCCGGTACCAACTGATTTTGAGCCAGAACGAAATTAGAGGTGTAGGGTACCGGATTTGGTGAATACCCCGTACATATTGGCCGGTACGTAATGAGATTCATAACCTTGAGTGAGAGTTCGATTTCCACAGAGAGCACGAGTGTTTGGTGTGGTAGTTGATATTTTTTAGGCTTGTCCTACCAGGGTAGCTAGATATCTATCTGAGTGAAATTAATCAAGGGATGGAAAGAAAAAAAGAAAAAAAAAAGGTCGGCCTTATTTGACCCAAAAATCAAGCAAACTGATGACTACAAAACAATCAAAGAAAGTCCAGGGAGAACCAAAAAAAGCCGTGCCTATCAAGAAAGCCGAAAACTCCTATATATAAGTACAAACACACAATAGCACAAACCCTAAAAGGCAGCAGATCAACAATGGAGTTCTGCACACAGATTGCTAATCAGCTGATGCTTATGGAGATTCAAAACTCTTTTGGCAAGAACATAGTCTCTTCCCCACTATCAACCAATGCGGTTTTGAACATGGTGGTTGCAGGATCAACGGACCATACTTTGAAGCATATGTTAGGTTTTCTGGGGTCCAAAAATGTCGATGAAATCAATTCAAAATCTAGGAAGATGATGGCGGTGGCAACAGGTGGTGGTGGTAAGTCCTCTGAAATCGTTGGCAACGGTCCGATTTTGACCATGGTCAATGGAGCTTGGGCCGATCGACGTTTTCCTTTAGTATCAAAGTACAAAGAGGATGTTCTAAAAGGTATTTTCAATTGCGAAGCGAACAATGTTTTTTTTTTTTTTTTTTTGAAGAGAAGCGAACAATGTTGATTTTCAAACTAAGGTAATCTTTCTTCTACGAATATCCCTCGGCTAATATATACCTTTTTTTTTTAGCTTAACAAAATCAAACTCTTTAGACTAAAACTCCATAATACCGTCCCAAAATAAACAAAGATTCAAAGACAAAATAATCATTATATAAATAAAAAAACCAAAAAATAAGAAGGAAAACTAGGAGAATAACATGACAGCAATTTAGATGTTTGTTGTGTTGCTTTTAAAGGAGTTATGGAATAAATACTATACCTCCCTAAATAACTAGACTTTGAAACTTAATACATTCAGACTCATGTTCTCAAACCTAGGGCTGAATCCACGTTGTAATTTATCCTAATTAAGAGTTAGTTTGTATTCTAATTGAATTTTTTAAAATTTTTTTGCACCAAATTAAAAAACTCAATTGGTGTTTCCAAATCGGTAACTTCTCGACAAACTCTAAAAAATCAACGATTTTGAGCATTAAAGTGGTGACGATCACCCAACTAGTAGATAACTACTGAAATTACATGTTTCATTATTCCATGTGAAAAAACATAATATGTCTATGCAGGCTGATCAAGTGGTAGATGAAATTTACTCATGGGCTAATACTGCATCAGGAGGTCCTCCAACATGGGTCAGTAGATCCCGAGACAGTACTCATCCTTGCAAATAGACTCTACTTTAAAGGACTTTGGGACTTTGACTATGAATTTGATGCAAGGAGTACTGAGAAAAGAAAATTTTATCTTCAGGATGGGAGCATTGTTTTAGTTCCATTCATGACTACTATCAGTAAAGATTATTATTACAGATCCAGCAGTAAAGACTATTATTACGGATTGTTTGATGGTTTTAAGGTCCTTAAAATCCCATATCAGAGTTGCCAACCCAACAATTTCTCTATGTATTTTTTTCTCCCAGAAGAGCGAGATGGGTTGCAAAATCTTATTCGGAAGCTCAATTCCGATTCTAGGTTTCTGAGTCAAGAGTACTTCGAGTTAACAGAAGAGACACTTGAAGAACTTTGGATCCCGAAATTCAAATTCTCGTTCGATTTCAATGTTTTAGAGGTCATAGACGACATGGGGGTATCGTTTTCTAGTATTGGGAATCCGAGAGACTTGTCCGAGATGGTGCATAATACTGATGATGTCGAACCTTTTCTATTAAAAATGTTTCAGAAAGCTTATATCGAGATAGATGAGAAGGGGACAGAGGCTGCAGCTATTACTCATTCCCGAGCCGTTCCATTTTGTTCAAAGTTGCGGCCACAAAATAAGAGATACAATTTTGTGGCTGATCATCCTTTCGTGTTCATGATTAGGGAAGAGAGATCGGGTTTAATTTATTTCTCCGGAGCAGTACTCAATCCATTCAAACAGGATTGATCGACTAGGTATTTGTTCCCTAGTATCGGAATGGTTTGTCATCTTGTTTTTGTGTTGTGGAACAATTGGAAATTTGATGTTTTAAAGTTTATGCTACATTCCTGTGGCAGCATTAGCAGTACTGCTTTTGCCTTTGCCAGCACAATTGCCTGCATAACAATTAAAGAGTTCAGCTGCATGAGGATTGAAGAGCAAAAATGGGCATGAAAATTATCAGCTCTGATAATAGGCTAAGTAAAAATCGAGATGAAGTTGATTAATTGACTAAATAAAAATCGGAGCTTTGAAATTAATCATGATAAAATATTTTTTATTTTTTATTTTATTTCAAGCTCAAGGGATTGACATGCATCCAATAAGCTGTGAATTTGGCTTGTCTGCCATTTTAAAGGCAGTCCAATTCACCAGATATTGACAGCTCAGCTAGAGTAGAAATTACAAAAATTGGACTGCCTCATGCGGTTGAGAGTTAAACAGCAGACAAGCCATCCTAAGCTGTTATTTTAGAGTTTTAGAGATGCCTGTTTAGTTTATCATTTGTTTGGATTCTTCGCCTGTGCGTATCACGGATTTGATGCTAGTTAGGGATAATTGTAGTAGTTGTTTAGGACTCCTCCAATTGTTGGGATTTGCTAGATTTTTTGGGTAATTTTTTACACCCAAATAAGCGAACCAGGAGTGGGATGGGGTGGGGTAAAACCCCTGCAGAGGTCTTGCTTATCCCGCCCGAATAAGCAATCCATACTAAGAGCAAGTTTATCGGTTATTAGTTAAAAAAACTTGTGAATAATGCACATTTTTCATTTATCTACTTACATTTCTTTCAACACTACACCAACACTATCTATTTAACCTATTCTCTATTAAAATATCATTACTTTTATTTTTTAACCCTATTTTTAAATTGGAGCAAATGAAGAGAGAAGGGAGAGACCCGACAAAAAAATAATAAAGAACTCTATCGCTTGTGAACAGTTCTTCTCCAGAAATACCTAAGCACTGTAGTTGGAGCAATAATACCTATGGGTTTGTAGAATCTGGTGCATGGCTGTTTTCTTGTTTTGCATAACTAAAATACATTCAAAAGCATGTATAGCTAAGTTGGTAAACTTACTCTTAAGGGCTCTATTAACCCTTGCTAGAGATGTGGTGTTAATGAGTAATTAATGGTATTCGGGCGCCGTCTCCCAACACCCTTCACAATCATTCATTCATGTAAATCCAACACATTAAGTGGTAGGCTTCACATTAACGTTTAGATGTGAAGGGTATCGGAACACCACGATCACTAAATAATTTTTCAGGATTACACATGGTTGCTTTTCTTTTTCTTTGAGGCAAGATAAACCCATGATTGTTGAAGTACGGTGATCCCAACTAAGTGGATTCAGATAACTATACATAATTATATATTTTTTTGGGAACATGATAGAAAGGCATTGATAATAATAAGTGAAAGTACAACTGTGCTGTCACCGTTATAATAATGAAGACACGTCAGCGATGAGCGAAGACCAAACTAAAGCCATAGGAACAAAACACAACGTACTATGCTGCAAAACACAAAAGAACTACTATGCTATTGCCAGAAGATGCCAACAAGAGGCTTAGGGACAACAACTTGACATGGCAACGTGGTAGTGTAGAGAGGGTCAAAATGATAATTTTCTTCTCCCTCCCGTTCCAATTTTTTTGCCCTTTTTCTGAAAATCCAATATTTTAAGAACCGTAACGAGTGAAATGATCAGACCCACTAATTAATGCCTAATGGTCGTTTTTTTTTTTTTTTTTTTTGCCCAGTTTTTCCGCACAACATATTAAGAACTCAAAACCCATCAAGGTGAACAAAATGCATTTATAGAATTCAAGATTTTTATACAACACCTATAATTAATTAGGAGGACAGTATTGCACGCTCATATAATTGCTCTTATCACTCACCACACTGTGTCATGAAGACGATAGATACGCGTAAAATGCAATTCAGAACTTGCATTACATCATACAAGTAAGATCATATCACAATTCACAACTACCGCGGTAGTCTACCGGTTCAGGAGTTCTTGGGCTATTTTTCGTGCTTCAGTGAGAGGGTTTGAGAAGTGAACTTCTCCAACCCATATATTTTGCATTGGATGCATTTTCATCTCCATTTCCATCAACCGTTTCTCCAGCTTTCCAATAGCATTGGAATCCATCCGAGTGCCGACAACAGTCTGCCAGCACAAAAGAAGAACAAGTACTTCATTAACCCATATGTTGTCTTGTAAATGTTGTCAGGGAAAGCATTTTATAAGGTCAAATCTCGAGCTCTTACTTTTGTTTTTGCATATATCTGTCAATGTTAATTATGAACGTACCCATAAGGTGCTGAAGCAGGCTTTGAGGATAAGAAACTTGAGGAGGTCCTCATCTGAGCTGCTGAAGATAGTATTTGAAGTGACGGAAAAATTAAGGTCTTGAGCTGAAGAGTCGAACATCGATCCATAGTTTTTGACAATAACTCTACCATGCTTCTGTAAAATTTTATCTAAATGACGAAGGGGGCCACGGGCCTCATCTGCCCTTATGATCTTTGATCCCCTCGTACTTCTAGTATGATTTTCATGTGAAAATTCTTCATGTAGCCTCAGTAAGATTGCTGCCTTTTCACTATTTGTCCAGCAACACCATGAGGACGACCCATCATCTGCACAGGCACATGAGAGTGCAAAAATTACAACATCTGGGTAACCAATAGGAAAGGTAAACAAGGAGAGACTGAAAGGCATTCTAATCCAGGCTAATACAAAGCAAGAGATACTGTCTGAAGTCTTGAGAACCTCTCATTGTTTACTGTGCAGTCAATATTGTAAGACTAATTCCAATAGATGGTCAGAAATGGCAAAAATAAAAAAATAAACAGGAGAGAAAGTAAACGAAGATGATAGACGAATGAATAAAAGAGGCAGCAGCATAAAGCCAGTGTTAAGCTCTTGATCTGAGTCTGAGATGCGCAAGGTTATTAGATATTACTGTAATGATGTCCTTTACATGCTTAACTACCAGACAGAATTCTGACCAACCATGGAATTGAGAAAAAACATACCTAATACAAAACCAGCGAGGGGAATATTAATCACAGGCGACTGGGAGTGAAATCTTGATTTGGGATAAACAGCTTTACTGCTGTCCTCCAGAACCAGAATATAAATAGCCACAACCTATCAAACTCAGAAGCTAAATCAGTATAACCCAGAAACTTGGAAGATAGGAATTCAAATCTGAGATAATGTCATCCATCTGCTGATAATCGAAATAAATAAATTGTTCGGCTAACAGGAAGAGCGTGCAAATTTATGAGTGAGTACTTTACCCTGCAATGAAACTGTACTGGCTTACAGTCACTGTGTTGCATTATTTCAGACATCAAAGCTGATGGAAAAGTATCTAGAGATGCAACATTGCATTGCCCTGAAACAACTAATCCATTATCATACTTGTCGATGCGTTGGTCGCTGGCTACTCCTACGGCTTTGATTACAATGAAAGATGTAGGTGTCAGGATGACTTCATTCCTCCCACTGAAACAACAGTAAAAAGTAAGTGATTGGTAATGTAACTCTTAAGGAAACTTTGGCTGTACATAAGACACTGATAAGCGCCAAAGATATGACAACAGATCTCAATGAGAACGTCAAAAGCATGTACTGTGGGCTTTCCTGGTGTTTTCCCTTCTTTTTATTTATCGTTATGAACAACCATGGCGGCTAGAAATAGAAAGAATAACATCAGACAGCTTCGTGAAAGTAAAACTAAGACTGTAGTATCAAGTGCGATTATTTTATCTGGTGTTTTGTTAAGAGAAGATCATTGTGCATCTAAGAAGCACGTGTCCAGTTACCAGTGCGGGTATGATACGGGTATGTCGATATGGACAAACCTTAAAACGCAGGGTACGGTACGCCTGGGGTACGTCTATAGCAAATGTATTTTTATAACTTAGAGCAATGTACTACATGTAATAATTACACTTCAACTAAAGAAAATAGCTAAATGACTTGGGCAATTCAGAATGTACCATCAAATAGTAGTTTAACACCAATCATAAAGCGCAAATCAGAGTTTAATGCCATTTTACTAAAGAACCTTTAGACCAAAAATCGTTATTGTACAATCACGCTAAGCATGGAAAAAGTAAGTGTTATCAATTTAAGTTTCATCTTTGGGTTGGGTACGGCTTGATATACATTGCGGTACTTTTGGGGTACAGCAAAAGCCGAGGAGAAAAAGTTTCGGTACGTGTTTCATGTACCTTGTACGGATTTAGAAGTACCATGCAAAGTACCGGTACCAGGTACGTTACGGGTACGAGTACGCCGGGGTTTTAGAAGTACCCATGCTTCATAGTTTTGCATTTATGCAATGGTTTACATTTAACAGCTAACTGAGGATGAGAGTGAATCTGATCGGTTGCAGAGGCAGTCAAGTCTCAGAACATATTGACTGTTTGATTTAGTTTTGGTGGGTGGGGGGCAAGGGTAAGGGAATGAGATAATATACATACAAGTCGGATTCACTAATGCAACTATCACCAAATGGCCTGTGCATATAAGACCAAATACATACCTCAAAACAAGTACTCGATGGAAAGTTGCAGTGATGTCAGGTCCAAATCCAATGGGATATGAATGTTTGCTTTGAGCACCAAAAATCTTAACCTTCTGAAACAAGGAAATAAGAAAAACCCCCAATGTAAAGCAAAGCAGGAGATAAGGATACTGGTTAAAATCAGGGTGTAGGAACATTACCAAGTGACGGTCCACCAAAACATGAATACAGACACTGTTTGTCACTGGAAAGAATTTTGTGCAACTAATATCCACCGGACTTTTGCGCCTTACATTTGCGCCGAAAGAACTGGAACCAGAGTTGTGAACAGCCACCACATGTCCATGGAAAGAGATCAAATTTCCCTCAGGCAACTGGAATTCAGGGTCAGAAGTACCAGAATAATGAAATGATCCACTCATTTTGGTCTCACTGCACCAAGAAATGTTGGCAACCTCTTCAACTGAGACAGATGGCTTAAGCAAACCTTCATCCAATGACTTAAGATTTTCCTTTAAGAAACTTTCATTATCCCTAAAGAGATGTACATGCAAGTCTGGATGACTTGAAACACAATCTACACTCAAATTCTTGAGAGGACGCACATTTTGATGAGGACATTCAGAGGGTGTCTCATTAGGGCTGTCAAATGAATCAGTAGGAGGGTGTGATAGATTGGTACTTTGGATATCCTCATCAGAAGAGAATGACAGGCTCCACAGATGTGTTGTAGAAGTGATAATAATTTTACAACAGCTTGCATCATTAGTGTCCTTGGAAGTACATAGAATATCTTCTTTGTGATGCTTTATGATGTAATAGCTGCCAATTCTCAACAGCTGCAACATAAATCCAAATGAAAGCTCTTTCTTAAGCAACAGAGCATAATTTCCTAATCCAAGCAGTAAACAGGTAAATTGTAAAGGAAAATAAATGACACACCTCACACTTCCAAAAGCTTTCAGAATTGAACTCCAACAATATCTTCTGTGCACTGGGTGTGGAACCAGAACTGACCTTCAAATTAGCTTTTGAGCAACACAAGATTCCTGGACTAGCTACACAATGATCATTATTGGTAACAAAACAAGGAATATCAGGCGGGGAACATAAATTCAAACATTTCTGCTCCTGATATGATCTCGCATAAGAACTCGAAGAGAGACAAGTTTTTGGGCCACATAATTCGTATTCAGCACCGTGCAAACTAGAATGCGATTCTCTATTTGATGGCTGATCAATTTTATATCTCTTACTAGGAACGAATTCCGGGTAGTTTCTGCTAGTATAGTGATGCTCCATGGGTTCTTTCAGCAGGTCTGAAGAAAGGTTAGTCGGACACTTATGCCCGTCCTTGCCAGCAATTAAAAGATCCCAAAGCAAAATGAATGCCTCTGCAAACATGCTTGAAGTACCTCGTTCACCTTGAAACTGAGAAACCATATAAAACCTTTAGCGCGAATGAAAAAGGTGAAGAAGTAACAAGGGAGAATTGCTGCTACCATCCATGAGTTCGAAGCTTCTGTATTTACTTTCATTTTGGGGGGCAGTTGGGGTTGGGGGTCAGTTTACTATTTTGCAAGATTGCAAGAATATAGATGACATCGTTTGCACTATTAATAGTTGATATCAGCAAATGCACAAAGATAAAAAAGCACCATACCGTTTGTTCCACAGGATATTTATGTGTCACCAAAAGAAGGTGAAATCTTCCACTTTGAAGCTCCTCAAAGTTTGCTTTATTCTTGATACCAGCATGGAAGGGGAGATTTCTGGATTTTGAGTCTCCCAAATGATAGAGAAGATAAATTGCTAGCTTCATCTCTCTTACTAATCGAATGCTGTTAAAAATATTTCTGCACAAGAATGAGTCGTTGAGGTGTAACCCCAAACAATCCACTCGTTCCAGTTTTCCTTCCATAACAAGAGAGAAGTCATTTACCTGGACAAGTAAAAACAAAAATTGATTCAGTAAAGCCGGAAAAAAAAAAAAGATGCTAAATTAAATTCCATTCACCTTTAATCAAATTACATCTAGCCTTTTCAAAGAGAGGCAGAATTTGTCTTGTCACCTCGTATAGACTGTCAGTATTCCAAGCTGATGAAAGATCTGGTATAATGACATCAATGCTGCCAGTTGCATCAATCAATTGCACCCTTCCAGAAGATGAGGAAATCTGAAAAATAAAATGTCCGAACCGAGCACTTCTTGTTATATTTCTTTATATAGTTATAGAAGTCTAAGAGTTCATATTTCAACCAAATTATCTTAGGCTGTTATTTGCAAACATTATCTCTATGCCACCTGGCTAATCACTTCAAGCTTACTACAACAGTATAGAATGAAACACGATTGTCATTTTATCCGAACAATGCAAATCTAGGAAAGGATCAAAATCTCCTTTAGTTCAACATCTGTAATCTCTGGCAGATAATAGCAAAAAAAAAAAAGAAGTTGCCTTCTGACTCACTTTCCATCTACAGAAGTACGAGATGATTTACTTGTGCATAACCAAACAAGTTGCACAGGACAAACTCACGTTGTGTAGAAGTGATAAATTATTGCTAGCAAAACTGGAAATCAGTCAAAATGAGGTCACTAAACTTTACCGATCCAAGCAAAACAACACCTATGTCTTCACTGAGCATAATCCTCCTAATTGACCCACTATAAGGTAATCCTTCACAGGATAGATGGCTATTTTTGTCAGAGTTATTCATCAAGTCAGAATCAGTCTCCCGTTCCCACAGCATTTTCATCCATGTTGCTTCACAATGACTGACAAAATGAGCGATAGGTACCACCTGAAAGAATAGCATAAGCACACAAATATTACTAATCACTACTTGTCAAGCGGTAATAACAAACTAGAAAA
Source organism: Rhododendron vialii (assembly GCF_030253575.1). Classification (NCBI taxonomy): domain Eukaryota; kingdom Viridiplantae; phylum Streptophyta; class Magnoliopsida; order Ericales; family Ericaceae; genus Rhododendron; species Rhododendron vialii. The sequence goes on along the minus strand of NC_080562.1, from coordinate 5,420,772 downwards.
CTGTTAAGAGCTCAATAACCAAGACTATCTGCACTTCCATCCCTGATTGGCTGAACTTACCAGTTTAAGTTGACCGTAGTTCGGTTCGTTGCCACAGCCGCAAGAGTCATGCTTACAGTATTCTCTAAATACTCCATGCTGCTAAAAGAAAGTCACACTATGGAGGGTCACAAAAAAAAAAAGGATAACGAGAAACGTATCTTCGTTAACCACCAGCAAATTTACCAACTTTACCCGAGATCGAAACATGGATGAAGGTAACTGCGAATTAGCATATGACTGAACCAGTCCTTCCTTCTGGTAACACCTTTTGACTGTCCACATCAGCTCATCATAAAATTTCATAACCAAAAATGAAGAAAACATTGCTCCAGGGTAAAACAAAAAACTTCATGCCAATGTGAACTATATTATGAAGATCCAAAGACAGTAAATTACATTGTTTGATCCCAAGATCTCCTTCTCATTTAAAATGCCAGCAAACTTTTTCCTGAAACTTGAGACAAGAAGTAATACCCTGACCCAAGCATGCAAGCAAATAAGTCAATCAGGAATTTTAAACAATAGGAGAAACAACACTATCACAGGGTAGAATAATTTCTTACCATAGTTTTACGGAAAATGATAATGAATTAATGAACTTCCCCAAAAGGCTTTGAGATTGTGAACTTAAACAACACCTGCAGCACACAACATTGATTTATAGCAGTGCTGTACAAAATATACAAAAGCTATGAGCCCAGGTAGATAACATCATAACATACAAATCAGATTCAAAATCCCTTACCCAGTTTCAAATGGGGAAAAAGATTTCACAATAATGCTAGTTCTATAGCAAGCACCAAGAATAAGTACTTTTGTCCAACAAAATTTTGGATTCACAAAATGGACATTCCTCATGGATACCTGCAAAAGAATCACCTGTTAGAAATAAGTAGTACCATACTACCATGACTTCCACCTAGTAGATAGAGAAACCAAACCACACCAGACCAAGACAAATAAATTGGCCTAAATATTTATCAATGCGAATTCAACGCAATGAAATCAAGCAAGCTGTTACATACAATAGCGCCAACTCTGAGACTATGCGGCAGAGCGATAAGTCGATCTGTAAGTAACAACATCACTTCTCTGTCCAACTCAACTACCATGCTCTGCATGTAAATGCCCGTAACAGTGCCGGTATACATGCCACATTCACCATTGCCCTTAATTACGGTCTTACTAGCTGGAAACCGTCTATTAATCACCTTGGGGAGATGCAACAAAGTTTTTTCGGAAGTTACATACATCAACTGAGAATCTTCCTCTCCTATAAAAACCAACTTCTTCTTCAACCCAGATAGCAAAACAACACTACCAATCAGCTTTATAATCACAGGATGCCAGGACGAAGCCGACCCACAAAAGTACACAATCACAGGTTTGGCAAAGCAATGGCTATCCTGCCCTTCAATCTGATCTTGCATAGCCATTAATTTAGAGTCCTTCACACAACACAATTTACACGTACAAACCAAAATTTGCACAAGAAACCCACAAACATTTCTTGAAACGCTAGAATTACTAACACACGGAACTACCGAAACAGGGCTGACAGACTCTAACTCGCCACGAACCGAATATCTCGCCTTGTCACCGTCTCCACAATCAATCACCGAATCCGAAACCAAAGGAAACACATTCGAACACGGAGGAATCACACCGGAAGTTTCCGGAAGTCTCCACGTGATGATTTCCAAGAAACCCCCGCCACATTTCAATGGAATGAAGTTCCAAGCAAGAACGTGTATCTTTCTTCCTATAATTCGAACGTCTAGGTCAAGAATATCGCAGCAGACGACCGAGGAACCGTCGGAGAACGAGAAGCAGCTGGTTTTAGGGCAACGAGGAGTGGAATTTGAAGATGAAGGGTTGTTGTCGTGGGAAGGTAGGGTTAGGGTTCCGATGATGAGGGATGGGTGGTTGAGAGAGGACAGGGTTTTAGGGTGAGGGTTAGGGTTTTGGGTGGGAGGAGTGGAGGTCTGATTTCTGTCGGACGGCTGTGGTTTTGAAGATGGGGAAATCGAACGGCTGGGAGTGAGAGATGATGCGGCGGTGACGGGACGAGAGCGGCGGAGGAGGTCGGCAAGTGCGATGATTTTCACGCCTCCTTCTTCCATCACATTGCCAATCCAAACCTCTTCTTATACATACACACAGATATGTATATATTTGTGTACATATATGTAGTCTGAGACTCAGAGAGAGTAGCAAGAGAGAGAGAGAGAGAAGAGAGAGAGTGTGGCAGAGATGAATCGACACTGTGAGGGTGAAGAGCGGTGGGTGACGGCGGGAATGGGGGGAAAGTTTAAAATCACGGCCCAACAAGTCTAGCCTAATTGATATTGGGCCAAAAAGTCGAGGTTTTGTTCGTTTAGGGGACTTAAAATCTCTGGTCACGGGCTCACGGTTTCCAATAGATTTTTCATATCTATTCAATCATTATTTTTAAAAATCTCCTTTGAAACCCAAAACGAACAAAGTCTGAACTTTTCTTTCTCTGTGTACGGTTTTCAACAAAATTTTCTTGGGAAAATGACAGCTAAGGACGTGTTTTAATAATTAATACCCGTCAAGAACATGCTGAGAATATTTGTTAATACTAAAAATATCTTTAGCGGGTATTAATTATCAAAACACTTTCTGAACCGTTATTTTCCCTTCGGTTTTCTGTTTTGATTACTTGAAGCAGTTTTCATTATAGTTTTATTTGTTTAACATATTTTTATTTGTCTGTTCAGGTATGATTTTTAGTGGATTGATCAAAATATCTTTCCCAGAAGACCCTCAACGAAGAAAAGAAAATTAAGCACCAAAACGTACAATTGTTGTACATTACTTTAGTTTTTTAGACTGTCGTCTTTAGAGCATCCACAGTGGAATAAACAAAATAAAAAATTGTTAAAGTTAGTAACGTTGGATCAAAAAAGTGCTCACATTAGAATAACCAGGTTTACCAACCTTTTAACAACTCATCAAATTTTGGCTCTTCAATAATCAAAACTAGCAATATTTTGTCGATAACGAAATTTTAATTTTATCTCTCAATCAAGTACACCAACATTACACAAAAACATTCTCTCTCTCTCTCTCTCAACAATATTTTCAAAAAATAATTTTTACAAACTGTAACTTTCAGATTTTTTTTTCTGTTTTTTTTTCAGAAACTTTTCTTTTACAAAAAACAATTTTTTCAAAAATTTTAAAAACTTTAAGTAAATAAAGTGTGTGTTTCAAAAAACTGTTTTTGAAATTTCAAAACTCTTTTATAGAAAATTGTTTTTTACACAAAATCTATTTTTAAAAAACTGTATTTATAGTTTTTATAATTTCAAAATTATTTGTGTAAATACAATTCTTTCAAAATTTCTCAAAATTGTATTTATAGTCTTAAAGTGAACAAAAGTGTGTCTTTTGAAAAACTGTTTTTTGTTTCGAAAAGCTATTTTTTTTGAACTGTTTATATAACATAAACAGTTTTTTTTTCCTTCAAAAATCGTTTTTTCAAAAAATATGCGTGAAATAAAGGAAAAAAGTTTGGAGGGCCCATTGGTTTTGATTATGGGCACAAAATAACCAATGCAGGATTTGACATTGTTAACTTTAACAACCTCTAAATGGATAATCAAAATCTGATGTGACATGTTTTGATTTTCACATTTGCTTATTCCACTGCTGATGCTCTTAGGCACGTGCAAGTAATTAGCGAAAATTCGTACATTTGGTATTGGCTCTCTTTCCCCCTTATTAGCTTTCACATGATTTCACTTTTTTTTTTTTATTATCTCCGCACCGCATGGATCTTTTTGCCTTCTATTTATATTATCCATGTGTGCTTCTTCACATGGATCTTTTGTTTCTTAGGGTAGGGGCAAAACTAATGGTATTGATGAGGTGATAAGCGATTGAATTTTGCTGATGATATGAGATTCTATAAGATCTTGGATTTGATCAGAAATTCGAATGCTTCCGTATTGAGTTAAATGGACCTATGTCGAGAACTCACCTTTTATTTCTATTTGTTATATACTATTTCAATGTTATTATAATTGCTCCACGCTTGCACATGGTGTTTGATTCTTGAAGGTTGTTTTCATCACGAGAAAATCGATGTTATTGTGTGGTAGCTTCAAATGACTTCTAGCAAATGTGAAATTGGTGAAAAGTAATTCTGGATAGTTGTAAACTCGTTATAACGTTGCATCGTGCCTTTAGGTACGGGCAATTTCTAGTATATATATACTAGGTATTCGAGGACGGATCAGGGATTGGATTTAGGGCGGGGACAAGCTTACCCCCGAATCCGACCCGATCCCCAAATTTAAAAAAAAAAAATTCTCCGTATTTGATCCCCGAAAAAATTCTCGAATCCTCGATCCGTTCAGGGTGGATAATGGATCGGATGCAGACGGGTTAGCCGAGATGGTCATCCTCTTGATACTTCCTCGAAATTAAAGATAATCACGCCCATAAAGCCACTAAATCAAAGACTGAAAAAAATATCAATTATGCCATTGATCAATGATGATACAGTGCAATTATTATTATTATTATTATTATTTGTATTTATTAGTTTCGTGTTAAATTTCTAGACTATTGGTGCATATTGACTCTCGACAAAAGTAAATAATTATGATCTAAACTCAAAAAATTTCTGTCCTTTTAACTTATTTTAAGTTTTTTCAAAAATCTTTAAGGGTAAATTTCATTTACCTCCCCTGAGATTTCTGACAATTACAAACACCTCCCCCAAATTTTAGAAATTACATTTACCTCCCCTCTGGTTTAGTTGTCGGCTGCAATTCAACCCATCCATTTGTTGGACGTAATGGAAAGGGAATAAATGTGATGAGGTCAGCATAAAACACTTTATTTTTGACAAATTTACCCATGACTCAACCTTTTACCCTACTTTGCTCCACTTTTCACTTTCCCCCCACTTTTCCTTTCCCTCTCATCCCTTTGGCGCCAAAACCTATTACTTATTGTTTCTTTTTTATGAACCTTCAAGATTTTTGTAAATATCCTTTTTTTATTTGTATTTAGTTATAAATATCCTAATAGGTATACATGTTAATTGAAATTCTTGTCCTAAGTGTTTATTTTTCTTATATTCGAATTTAATATTTAGCTAGGGAATACATATTATAAATATTGTAATCAATTACTAAACTAGATCAAATGCCTAGCTAATAAATATTGTAAAAATTAGTTTTAATGTTATCTTCCATGCTACAGTCCTTTGTCCTTTAACCTTTACTCATTACACTATAAAACTAAGTCTCATAGTGATCATTAATGGAAAAAAAAAAGGCTAAGTAAACTTTTCTGTTGTTCCCTTACAACTCTTGGTCAAAGCCCCAACACAATTGCGATTGTGATTTATTGTCTTGTTTGGTAAAAACCATGAGTGAATGCAATCCATAAGTCATTTTGTTAGTTTTGCGTTTATTTTTTTATTTAGTTTTTTTTAATTATAGGTTTGTCTGGACGAGAGGAATCTAAAAAATATAAAATTATGATCAAAATCTTTTAAAAAATTACTAAAGATATAAGTAATTGTTTGTCTTTAGTCAAATTCTTTTGCCATTTTAAAGCTCAAATACATGTATGATATACCTTTAACAATAGATTCACTTATTTGGATGATAGAATAAAATTTTAGATGCTATAAATATATTTAGAAAAAAGAAAGACAACATAAATATTCCATTAAATATGAGGGGAGATATCTATTATTATTGGAAACCCTATGGGGGGGTCAACGAAGGGGTAAAAAAGTAAATTTTCTTTTCTCATTAAAGTCTGTTAGTTCAAAACTCTGATAGGGAAGATAAGTGCAATTTCAAAAACTTGAGGGGAGATATTTGTAATTGTTAGAAACCTCATGGGAGGTAAGTGAAATTTACCCAATCTTTAAATGTGGATCATAATTTTACTCTTTTGATTCTCGAAACGAATTAATAATCCACAAAAATTAACAAATACGAAAATACATTGAGTAAAGACAAAAAAAAAAAAAAAACCAACAGGCTTATAAAGCCAAACTACGTGCTAAGTAATTTACGGTATATATTTTCGAAAATTCTAACTCAACACCCACTTTCATACCTATACTCACAATAAAGGTGACCCCCCCCCACACTGAGTGTGTAATGTGTGCGGACTCCACTCTTATTATGAGTGTAAGTGTGTAAATATGTATGTGTTTGGATGTGAATGTAGAATGATTGATACATTTTCGATTAGAATCCCAATTTACAGTATACATTCTTGGTTGGTTTTAATTTAACGGGTTTTGAGTTGAGTTTCACATCCTACGGCGAGGATCACTTGGCGCCTAAAAACAGTTCTGATCCTCCCTAGCTATGACACACACGCCTTTCTTCCCCCCACTTCCCCACCCTGTAACAAGCACTTCGTCTCTCTCTCTCTCTCTCTCTCTCACATTGGTCAAAAACCTCATATGCTGGATTTCGAAGCACCAACATACCGAAATGCAGTATCCAGAGACGAGGTGGCATATTTAAAGAAGGAATTCGGCCCTTTTTCTTTATCTCTTGTGTGGTAAGCCTCTCGTCCATAGTTGTTAAAAACTTACGATACACATACGTATTCTACGATTTGTATCGTCTCCTTCGGAGAATGATACGTATCCCACCCTGTATCTTTTTTGTATAGAAATTCTACGATATGACTGCGTATCCTATGATTTATACGCGTATTTCAATTTGGTACGTATCCTACAATTACTTATTGGGAAAAGGTCGGACCTTATTTCTGAAAGTGGAATCCCAAATGCATTAATCTAAGCCATTTGATCTAATTATGGCCTCTTTCAAACTATTTGATAAAATTCAACCTTAATGTAGGGCTTGTATAGAAGAAAGAACCGTACTTCAATTGTGTTTTGTTGCCTGACTTTTCTTTCCCTAGCAAAGGGAACATGAAGTCTTAATGTAGTAGGCTCCAGTTGGAAGACTTGAAATTTTGCTTCTTAAATTTTTTTTTAAAAGTAAACATAGTTTGTTGGTGTTATTAGGTGTATCAACTTTTTAATTATATATTTATTATGATTAACGTTGTTATTAGGTGTATCAACTTTTTAATTCTATTTTAATATTAATTACGATTAACGTTGTTAAAGCATAAAGTAAATTTAGTATTTTTGCACAAGAAAGTTAAGTCCAAACAAGTTCAATTGATAAAATCCAAAGATGGAAGATATTATTGAAGAAGATATAAATATCTAGTTTTTAAGAACACTAATATCTATCTCTAGAAACTCTAGAATATCCTTGCAAAATATCTAGAGTTTTTTTTTGTGAGAATTAATCACATGTATAATTCTAGAATTTCCTTAAAGTTTATCTTGTATGAAAATATCTTTGTACTAGAGTCTTCTATGGAGTAGTATAAATAAGGATGGGTCTAGCTATTTTCTACTAAGTCAAAAAAAAGTTTGAGTTCCAGTATAATACAAATAGTCTCATTCTCCACTCTTGTCTTTAGTAGTATTCTGCTTTTCAAAAAATTTTGTCCAACTAAATAATAGAAGCTTAAGGATCCCTATACAATTTATACAATTGAAAAAACGATACAAGATATGTATTCCGATTTGAAAACATTGCTCTCATCTAGATTTTTATTTGCTCGTTTCTAGAATTTCTGGTACGATATAACAGTTTTGGAATAATTATTTGGAACAGTTTTTTTTCGAAATATGGAGATAGAGATCACGGGCTGGTCACAGCAGTGATGGAGCAAGCAGTCATACAAGATAAATAATTGTGTGAGGGTTTCATCCAGACCGTTCATCTCGGTAATCAAATGGTCCGGATATTTGAATGTGAATTGTATATTGTAGGGCCTTCCCAAGATAATGATGATTATGTGGAGCTACATCCAAATTCACTTGTTTTTGTTACTGGACTACCCGATGATGTTACTGAGGATCAGGTATTAGCTTCACTTCTTGTTACTAGACTTTTGTTCTTACATTGCGCCTATTAGGGGAACGCTGATATAGCAAAATTGATTGCAGGTTTCGCAAGTGTTTAGCAAGAAGGGAAAAATACCAAAGGTACGAAATGTATTGCTTTATGTATTCCATTATTTTTTTTAATCATAATTAGAGTGGCTAATGTTTGCCCCAGTAGAAATGTATCTCCTTTTCCAAAACACTCAAAGCCCTCTCAAATCTGTTAATTACAGGCTCCCATGTCTTAACTCTCTTTGGATTAGCCCCTAATGGCAGTCCTACATATTTGATAGGTAGGAATTCAACTTTACAACCCATCACCTGACCTAGAGCTTCCACATATTGATTCAAAACTTTCACACCACATAGAGAACTTGTCACATCACATCCTGGAAAACCCCACATTTAATTATTTTCCAGATGGGATGAACCCACACCCATGAAAGCTTAACTTGCATATATACAGAAAAGTCAGTCATACAAGACGTGCCCACAGCTATTTACATCATATACAAGCTTCAAAAATAGACACATAACCAAAAGAATCAAAACTCTAGACTATTCTATCCACAACTCTTGTCTAGACTCTACAGTGGACCCACGGGCCGTCTCGCATCTGAAAAGAAAACACTGTGGGGGTGGGAGCTATCAACGTGCTCTTATCCATATTAAGAGAAGCAATATGATAAGTGCTTAAAAATGAATTAAGCGACAATATTCAGCTCAACGAATAACTTTCCACTTCTTTTATTAACACATATAAATTTATAGCCCCTTGCCATGGCTATATCAACACCAACGTGGTACTTGTAATGCCACTAAGGCAATATCACTTGTGCCACTAAGGCTATATTACTCGTAATGCCACTAAGGCCATATTCACAACGCCACTAAGGCTATATATCAATTAACCTCAAGCCAAGCATGATTATCATCATTTACCATTTTCCACAGGCTATACACATTATCATTATCTTCTGAAAGAACAAATAAGAACACCCACCTCGAGGCCAAGCAAAAATGTACCAACACGAACTCACTCCCTACGTGGAGTTGCGGTACTCGTCGCCACCTTTGAACCTGACATGTAACACATAAATCAACACATGCGAGTATTATTATTAAAATACTCATAAAAGTGAAAGGATTGCAACCATTACTCTAGCATCAACATTCAGCAAATTGAAGAACATAAGAGCAAGTCTATTACATGACCAAAAAGTCAACCGATTGAACAAATAACAAAAAAGTGCTAACATACTTTTGTAGACTTAACTACACGTAATAAAATTCTCATTTGGCAGCCATGAGAGTAGTGGCGTAGCCAGAAAATCGCACCAATGGGGGCACAATTCATACACGCGACTTTATTGTGAAAAACAGAAAATTATCTATCTCCTTTTTACGACTTAACATGCCTTGATTTTTCTTTTGCACTATTTATTCAAGACTTATTTCTATTTAAAAAGTGTTTAGCTATTAGATAATATTAAAATAACAAGGAAAAAAAATAAAAATATCATATCTTGCAGATAAATTTATAAGTTTCCTAGTGGTCTAAATGAATCATCTTCAAATACAAAAGAGAGAGGTCTTATTAAAAGATTTAAGAAGAAAAATAAAGAAATAACGGAAAGGGCGAAAAGGAGCGTCGCTTGATTTGCATTTTCTGATAAGACAATAATCCATACTTATAATTTCTTGAACACATGGTGGTTTGGAGGCGAATGTTCAGTGAATGGAGGCTTCCTTATGAGTAATTTAGTTGTTTAGTGATTAAGGGACCTTACTAGGTTGTGCCCCAACACCCTTCTCCATCACATATTTATATTGGATTCATAGTATTTATTCTTGAGTCTCACACGAATATGTGTTGGAAAAAAACATATTGAGATACCATCTGGTGATGCCCTCAATGATTTTTCTTTTTTCGAACGTGATATACTAAAACTTCTAAGGTTTTTTTTTACAAATGCAAAAAAAAAAAAAAAAAAAAACAAATCCATCCAGTGGGGGCCTGTGCCCCCACTGGGCCTCATATGCCTCCGCCACTGCATGAGAGAACCACGTTCTCTGATTCACGCACCAAACCCAAATTCCCTTCTTCTTTGAACGACTCCTTGGTCCAAATTCCACAAATCATCACAAGAATCCAATAGTACATCACCTAATTTAGACAAATTCAACATCTAACTCTTATTTTCAGCAACTATAAACCCAGCTCAGCACTTGGGCGATTATTTTTAGCATCTGGACTCACATCCTAACACATTACAAAGAAATTCAGCACTTAACATTCATTTACAGCAGTTACAGTGATAATTTCTAGCATTTAGCACACAATTCCTGCACCTAACCACCTGTGTTTGAGTTCCTTAAAAGAATACATGTTTTTCTATATTCAAGTCCTACACAAACCCTAGAGTTAATCAGAGAAAGAGAACGTAAACAAATCACAAAACCCCTGAAATAAGAAGAAGACAGTTAAGAGTACAAGCCTAATTCCTTTTCTTTCTTTTCCTTTCTGTTTCTAGTTTCCTTTCTTTGTTTTTTTTTGTTTTTGTTTTGTTTGGTGCTCAGTGTTCTCTCTCCTCACCTCATCCATATATATCTACAAGCACACTAAGGCCCCGTTTCAGAACGGGTTTAAAAACTTATTTTTTATCTAATAATAAGGCATGTTTCACAAAATGGTGAATAAATACTTATTTTTTAATAAGACAATTTCAAATTCAAAAATTATGTGCTTACGCAAATAATTTTTCTATCAATATAGATCTTGTTGAGATCTTTAATAGGGTGCAAAAAAATTAAAAAATTATTTTTCATTTACATTATTTTTGAGTTTGAAAATTTGAAATAGGCTGCTTATTTGAGTTTTGTGGAACAACCCTTCCTATTTTTCTTTGAAAAGTTTCAAAATAATTACTAATTTTTTAAGAAATTTTATGGAAGAGGCTTAACCCTTCCAATATCTTTCCACGTGCACACACAACACAACACAACACAGTCTTTTTTTTTTACACAACTACACCCTTTTAGTTTAAGGAAATCACTTTGTAAACCCACACAAATAAAATCAGAGTAACTCTTCTTTATGTTCTACTTCTTTTTTTAAAGAGCTGGGTCTCACAGAACTTTTGGAGAAGTTAATTTTAATCTTTGCTGAAATTTTAGGACCCTACAACCTTACAGGCCTCGCGTAGAGATTTGTGATTTGAAAGAAGCCGGAGGAAAGAAGAAGGGTGTGGCCATATGGTTTCTCGAGGTATTGTTTCAAAGATTAATAAAATTTGTTTTGCTGTTCAAAATAAAAAATTATTCATGTTAGTTTTTTTTTTTTTTTTTGTGTATTAGGCAGCCAAGGCTAAGTATGCTGTCAAAACTCTTAACGATGCACCTTTTTGGAGTGGAAATATAAAATAATTTTTTATTTTGAACAGCAAAACAAATTTTATTAATCTTTGAAACAATACCTCGAGAAACCATATGGCCACACCCTTCTTCTTTCCTCCGGCTTCTTTCAAATCACAAATCTCTACGCGAGGCCTGTAAGGTTGTAGGGTCCTAAAATTTCAGCAAAGATTAAAATTAACTTCTCCAAGAGTTCTGTGAGACCCAGCTCTTTAAAAAAAGAAGTAGAACATAAAGAAGAGTTACTCTGATTTTATTTGTGTGGGTTCACAAAGTGATTTCCTTAAACTAAAAGGGTGTAGTTGTGTAAAAAAAAAGGACTGTGTTGTGTTGTGTTGTGTGTGGAAAGATATTGGAAGGGTTAAGCATCTTCCATAAAATTTCTTAAAAAATAAGTAATTATTGTGAAACTTTTCAAAGAAAAATAAGAAGGGTTGTTCCACAAAACTCAAATAAGCAGCCTATTTCAAATTTTCAAAACTCAAAAATAATGTAAATAAAAAATAATTTTTTAATTTTTTTGCACCCTATTAAAGATCTCAACAAGATCTATATTGATAGAAAAATTATTTGCGTAAGCACATAATATTTGAATTTGAAATGAGATTGTTTGATTAAACTCAACTCTTGACTATTCCTATCTGTTATGACCCGGGAGGAAGGGAATTGGGGATTCTGCTTGGCAGGGGTGATTGTTTTCTGGATATAACACTATCACTTTTCTTGTGTCTGCAAGTTGAAGAAATGCTTTAGCCTTCATAGAGATTCTCCAACATGGGTCGATAGATCCCAAGACAATACTCATCCTTGCAATGAACTGTACTTTAAAGGACTTTGGGACTCTGACTATAAATTTGATGCAAGGAGGACTGAGAAAAGAAAATTCTATCTTCTCGATGGGAGCATTGTTTCAGTTCCATTCATGACTAGCAGTAAAGATTCTAAAGACTATTATTACGGATCATTTGATGGTTTTAAGGTCCTTAAAATTCCATATCAGAGTTGCCAATCCAATAATTTCTCCATGTAATTTTTTCGCTCGGATGAGAGATGGGTTGCAAAATCTTGTTGGGAAGTTCAATTCAGATTTTGGATTTCTAAGTCAAGAGTACTTTGAGTTAACAGAAGTGACGCTTGACGAATTTTGGATCCTAAAATTCAAATTCTCATTTGATTTTAATGTTATAGAGATCATGGATGACATGGGGGGACCATTTTCTAGAATTTTGAATCTGAGAGACTTTTCCGAGATGGTGCATAATACTGAGAAAGTCGAAGCCTTAAAGATAAAGATGTTTCAGAAAGCTTATATTGAGGTAGATGAGGAGGGGACAAAGATTGCAGCTATTACTCATCTCCACTTTGTTAACTATTGTGCAGCGTATCGGCCAAAAAATAAGAGATACAATTTCGTTGCTGATCATCCTTTCGTATTCATGATTAGGGAAGAGGGATCGGTTTTAATTATTTTCTCCGGTGTAGTACTCAATCCAATCAGAAAGGATTGACTTGGTGTTTACACCATAATTTTGTATGTCAAGGAACCAAATGGACTGATCGACGGTTGAAAGTTTTCCCAACTCAAGACACGTGTCCAACGACGAGTTACAAGCAGATTATACACGAAGCAGTTAACAAGGGCAGTTGAAGGAAACAAAATACAACGTGAGATCGTGTGAAACAACCGCCTGCTCAAGAACGTGAAGAAAGAAGAGGGAGAAATGAAGTAACTGCTTGATTCAAATTAAGGGAGGGAATTCTGCCAAGTTTGGATTTCAAATCGAAGTTGCAGCCTATAAATATAAGAACTGAAGATGATTTAAAGCCCCACTCAATCCCCCAAAGGCTTCTACTTTTTATCTGTACTTTACTTTTCTCGCTCTAGGAGTAGCTTGTAACGTAACCGTCTACTCGATTGTGTTCTCACCGTCGATTGACTTCTACTTTGAAGAATAATAAAGTCCTTTTGTTGTTCTTCTTCCACATCCATTCACTTCACTAAGTTTGCTTCCAGAGAAGTCTTGAAATACGGCAAGGAACCAAACTCCACCACCACAAACATCCACATTCCAACACTTCAAACATTTCCCAGTCGACTATCGACTAGCGAAAAAATAGACAAACACTTGGTACTTGTTTCTAGTAACGGAATGTTTTGTCATCTTAACTTAGATTATTTTTGTGTTGAGGAACAATTGGAATTTGATTGATTTAAGTTCATACTGCACTCCGGTGGCACCACTAGCAAAAATCGACTTGAAAGTTATCAGCAAATCGGAGCTTTAATGGGGAGGTCCGCATATAAGGTCTTCATTTTAAGGTCCTTACCTGAAGATTTCTATCTAAACTAAATACATTCGGACTCATGTGCTCAAACCTTGGCTGAATACACGTTGTAATTAATTTATCCTAATTAAGAGTTAGTTAATTTGTATTCCAATTGAATTTTTTATATAAGTTTTTTCACCAAATTAAAGAACTCAATCGGTGTTTTCAAATCGATTAACGTTCTCTACAAATTCTAAAAAATCAACGATTTTGAACATAAAAGTGGACCAGGGTTGATGCGTCATGATGAAATTTTTGGAGTTTTTTTTCTTCCCAATATTGTATTAATCTGTTAGCGGAGTGTTAGAAGGTTTAGTCCACAAAGAATTTAAGAGGCTATTCATAGCACTATAAATCCCAAACGTCCACGACGAGACTTGAACCTTGCCCTCCCACATGGAGGTATAGAGTCAACTTTACCTCATACAGAGATGCGCAGCATTGACCCCAGTCCTATGAAGTAATCCTCAACCCCTGACTGTTCGATTTGAGCAGAAAAATGCTCATGGTGACGATCGCCCAACTTGAATATAACTACTGAAATTCCTTGTTTCCACCATTCCATGTGAAAAATGACATATCTACGCAGGCTGATCAAGTTGCAGATGAAATTAACTCATGGGCTAATATTACATCAAGAGATCTTATCAAAGAGATTCTCCAACATGGGTCCATAGATCCCAAGATAGTACTCATCCGTGCAAATGGACTCTACTTTAAAGGATTTTGGGACTCTGACTATAAATTTGATGCAAGAAGGACTAAAAAAAGAAAATTCTGTCTTCTCGATGGGAGCATTGTTTCAGTTCCATTCATGGCTAGCAGTAAAGACTATTATTACGGATCGTTTGATGGTTTAAGGTCCTTAAAATTCCATATCAGAGTTGCCTACCCAACAATTTTTCCATGTACTTTTTTCTCCCGGATGAGCGAGATTGGGTTGCAAAATCTTGTTGGGAAGCTCAATTTGGATTCTGGGTTTCTATGTCAAGAGTACTTCAAATTAATAGAAGAGACACTTGATGAATTTTGGATCCCGAAATTCAAATTCTCGTTCAATTTTAATGTTTTAGAGGTCATGAATTCGGACATGGGGGTACCGTTTTCTAGAATTTTGAATCTGAGAGACTTGTCCGGGATGATACATAATACTAAGAAAGTCGAAGCCTTAATCTTAAAGATGTTTCAAAAAGCTTATATTGAGGTAGATGAGAAGGGCACAGGGGCTGCAGCTATTACTCATCTCCACTTTGTTGCATATTGTGCAACGTCTCGGCCAGAAAATAAGAGATACAATTTCGTTGTTGATCATCCTTTCGTATTCATGATTAGGGAAGAGAGATCGGGTTTAATTTTGTTCTCCGGAGCGGTACTCAATCCAATCAAAGAGGATTGACTAGGTACTTGTTCCTAGTAATGGAATGGTTTGTCATCTTAACTCAGATTGTTTTTGTGTTGAGGAACAATTGGAATTTGATTGTTTTAAGTTCAAACTGCACTCCAGTGGCACCACTAGCACTGCGTTTGCCTTTGCCAGCACAATTGCCTGCGTGACAATTAGGGAGTTCA
Organism: Rhododendron vialii; assembly: GCF_030253575.1. Classification (NCBI taxonomy): domain Eukaryota; kingdom Viridiplantae; phylum Streptophyta; class Magnoliopsida; order Ericales; family Ericaceae; genus Rhododendron; species Rhododendron vialii. The sequence goes on along the minus strand of NC_080562.1, from coordinate 5,405,435 downwards.
GCTGCATGAGGATTGAAGAGCAAAAATCGACATGAAAGTTATCAGCTCTGATAAATAGAAAAAATTGAGATGAAGCTGATTAATAGGCTAAGTATAAATCGATGCTTTAATGTTTCTTTTTACATGACGCTTAAAATTCAGGATTTAAAAAAAAATTCCTAGTACATTTATCATGATAAATATTTGTATTCTTGATTTTATTTCAAGCTCGATCAAGGGATTGACATGCATCCTCTTGGTTATGTTTCCTCCATTTTACGTAATTTTAACAACTTCCCGTGGTTTCGATCTTTAGGATTGCAAGGTTTGCTGATCTTTGATCATCACATTCATCAGTCATCACCTTCCATTATCTGTATTGGTCAATGAAAACTGAAACTATATGTTTCATAATGTTTGTAGTTTCATTTGGTGTTCCCAACTTAACTACTGAAATTACATGTTTTATGATTCATTTTTGAATTACTAAATGTCTACGCAGGCTAATCAAGTGATAGATGAAATTAAATCATGGGCTCTCCATCGACTACAAGAAATTTAGGATCTCTCAACGGGTTTTTTCAGCGCCATGGGGGCGACATGCGGCTGCCAAGTCAGCGCCACGGGGGCGACATGCAGCTGCTACGTCAACACCACGTGGAGGCCACGTGAGCATTATGTCACACAATGGTTGCTTTTAAAAAAAAAAAATGGCTTGAGCAACAGTTTTAAGCGTCGCTAAAGAAACCGCGCATTACTAAAAAAAATCTATACCAACACTCGTCAAAACCGTCACTTTACCTCTACAGCGACAACAGATATCTCACGACAGTTTGGCCGACGGCTGGTGAACCGTTGGTATAGCCTTTAGTGATGCTTTTTGTATTTTTTAGTGACCCTTTTGACCGTTGCACGCTTTTTCGAAAATAGTCATGAGGAATCTGAAAAATAGTTTGATGTTCTCTTGCAAATAGATATTGTTACGACCATAATTTCCGTAAAGAATCAATCGTATATAGAATTGTTTTTTTTCTTTTTAATCCGCAATCGTATAAAGTACTAGTGTTTGTCCGTGCCTATGGCACTACGCATTCACTCTTATAGTGCTGTAGGTGCGGACATTTTTGTAATATAAACAATGGCTAAAAAGAATCGATGACATTTTTGTAATATATTTGTAAGAGTGTGGGTGTTTTCTTAAGAAAGTTGGAGAGCACACATTAATCCTTGGATCAAATCAATCTCAACCCTTGGATCAACTTGTCTTTTGTGGAGGCCCACACTCTTGTGTTTTATTAGGTAGATTGTTACTGCCAATTAGAAGTCCAACTCTCGTTTTCCTTATTTCAGAATCCTAAATTCCTAGGAGTTGTATTGCTAATGACGAAAAAGGTCGTCAATAGGCTTTGTAGCCCAAGGTCATTTTCTCACCTCTTCTATATGAAAGGTGAGGGCAATGTTCTGAATACCGTACCAGCTAGAGACACTGAGGGGCCGTGCTATGCCCTCCAAGGGACAGCACAGTGCTGTCCCGGCCTTGTGGGGTTTGCTTCGGTCTCGCTCCAATGATTGAAAACGTTCACTTCGTAGAACTCGTCGAGTAGACAATCATTCAAAAAATTAACTCAATCGAATATTATTAAGTGCCTGATTAGAACACATACAACTTGCCAATAATGGAATTTAGTGGATTTGATCCAGTGTTTCGGATCCATTCCTTTCAAAATAAAAATGTTTCAATTAGGCAATTAATGATATCTGATCGAGCTGGTTTTTCACATGATTGTTTTCAATCATCGGAGCGAGACAGATGCAGGCCCTGCAAGACCGAGATAGCATCGTGTTGCCCTTTAAGGGCACAACACGGCCCCTCACTCCAAGGGTACCGAATTTTCTACTGATATGGTACATATTGGTACCAGTGATATACCGGGTACCATTTAAGCTATTAGTGTTATTTTTCAACATAAAAGAATTTATAGTATAATATACATATTTATAAAAAAGAAAAAGAAAAAGTACTCTGTTATTAATTGTTTGGTATCGTCTGGTATTATCTGGTATTGTCTAGTGCTTGAAGAAAAAAATAAATTTTAAAGTAGTTCGATATCGTCCAATATTAATCGGTACTGACCGGTATCTCTAGTACCATCCGGTACCAACCGATTTTGAGCCAGAACGAAATTAGAGGTGTAGGGTACCAGATTTGGTGAATACCCCGTACATATTGGCCGGTACGTAATGAGATTCATAACCTTGAGTGAGAGTTCGATTTCCACAGAGAGCACGAGTGTTTGGTGTGGTAGTTGATATTTTTTAGGCTTGTCCTACCAGGGTAGCTAGATATCTATCTGAGTGAAATTAATCAAGGGATGGAAAGAAAAAAAGAAAAAAAAAAGGTCGGCCTTATTTGACCCAAAAATCAAGCAAACTGATGACTACAAAACAATCAAAGAAAGCCCAGGGAGAACCAAAAAAAGCCGTGCCTATCAAGAAAGCCAAAAACTCCTATATATAAGTACAAACACACAATAGCACAAACCCTAAAAGGCAGCAGATCAACAATGGAGTTCTGCACACAGATTGCTAATCAGCTGATGCTAAAGGAGATTCAAAACTCTTTTGGCAAGATCATAGTCTCTTCCCCACTATCAACCAATGCGGTTTTGAACATGGTGGTTGCAGGATCAACGGACCATACTTTGAAGCATATGTGGGTTTTCTGGGGTCCAAAAACGTTGATGAAATCAATTCAAAATCTAGGAAGATGATGGCGGTGGCAACAGGTGGTGGTGGTAAGTCCTCTGAAATCATTGGCAACGGTCCGATTTTGACCATGGTCAACGGAGCTTGGGCCGATCGATGTTTTCCTTTAGTATCAAAGTACAAAGAGGATGTTCTAAAAGGTACTTTCAATTGCGAAGCGAACAATGTTGATTTTCAAACTAAGGTAATCTTTCTTCTACGAATATCCCTCGGCTAATATATACTTTTTTTTTTTAGCTTAACAAAATCAAACTCTTTAGACTAAAACTCCATAATACCGTCCCAAAATAAACAAAGATTCAAAGACAAAATAATCATTATATAAATAAAAAAACCAAAAAATAAGAAGGAAAACTAGGAGAATAACATGACAGCAATTTAGATATCTCCCCTCATATTTAATGAGGTCACTAAACTTTACCGATCCAAGCAAAACAACACCTATGTCTTCACTGAGCATAATCCTCCTAATTGACCCACTATAAGATAATCCTTCACAGGATAGATTGCAATTTTTGTCAGAGTTATTCATCAAGTCAGAATCAGTCTCCCGTTCCCACAGCATTTTCATCCATGTTGCTTCACAATGACTGACAAAATGAGCGATAGGTACCACCTGAAAGAATAGCATAAGCACACAAATATTACTAATCACTACTTGTCAAGCGGTAATAACAAACTAGAAAACTGTTAGAGCTCAATAACCAAGACTATCTGCACTTCCATCCCTGATTGGCTGAACTTACCAGTTTAAGTTGACCGTAGTTTGGTTCGTTGGCACAGCCGCAAGAGTCATGCTTACAGTATTCTCTAAATACTCCATGCTGCTAAAAGAAAGTCACACTGTGGATGGTCAAAAAAAAAAGGATAACGAGAAACGTATCTTCGTTAACCACCAGCAAATTTACCAACTTTACCCGAGATCGAAACACAGATGAAGGTAACTGTGAAGTAGCATATGACTGAACCAGTCCTTCCTTCTGGTAACACCTTTTGACTGTCCACATCAGCTCATCATAAAATTTCATAACCAAAAATGAAGAAAACATTGCTCCAGGGTAAAACAAAAAACTTCATACCAATGTGAACTATATTATGAAGATCCAAAGACAGTAAATTACATTGTTTGATCCCAAGATCTCCTTCTCATTTAAAATGCCAGCAAACTTTTTCCTGAAACTTGAGACAAGAAGTAATACCCTGACCCAAGCATGCAAGCAAATAAGTCAATCAGGAATTTTAAACAATAGGAGAAACAACACTATCACAGGGTAGAATAATTTCTTACCATAGTTTTACGGAAAATGATAATGAGTTAATGAACTTCCCCAAAAGGCTTTGAGATTGTGAACTTAAACAACACCTGCAGCACACAGCATTGATTTATCGCAGTGCTGTACAAAATATACAAACGCTATGAGCCCAGGTAGATAACATCATAACATACAAATCAGATTCAAAATCCCTTACCCAGTTTCAAATGGGGAAAAAGATTTCACAATAATGCTAGTTCTGTAGCAAGCACCAAGAATAAGTACTTTTGTCCAACAAAATTTTGGATTCACAAAATGGACATTCCTCATGGATACCTGCAAAAGAATCCCCTGTTAGAAATAAGTAGTACCATACTACCATGACTTCCACTAGTAGATAGAGAAACCAAACCACACTACACCAAGACAAATAAATTGGCCTAAATATTTATCAATGCGAATTCATCGCAATGAAATCAAGCAAGCTGTCACATACAATAGCGCCAACTCTGAGACTATGCGGCAGAGCGATAAGTCGATCTGTAAGTAACATCACTTCTCTGTCCAACTCAACTACCATGCTCTGCATGTAAATGCCCGTAACAGTGCCGGTATACATGCCACATTCACCCTTGCCCTTAATTACGGTCTTACTAGCTGGAAACCGTCTATTAATCACCTTGGGGAGATGCAACAAAGTTTTTTCGGAAGTTACATACATCAACTGAGAATCTTCCTCTCCTATAAAAACCAACTTCTTCTTCAACCCAGATAGCAAAACAACACTACCAATCAGCTTTATAATCACAGGATGCCAGGACGAAGCCGACCCACAAAAGTACACAATCACAGGTTTGGCAAAGCAATGGCTATCCTGCCCTTCAATCTGATCTTGCATAGCCATTAATTTAGAGTCCTTCACACAACACAATTTACACTTACAAACCAAAATTTGCACAAGAAACCCACAAACATTTCTTGAAACGCTAGAATTACTAACACACGGAACTACCGAAACAGGGCTGACAGACTCTAACTCGCCACGAACCAGATATTTCGCCTTGTCACCGTCTCCACAATCAATCACCGAATCCGAAACCAAAGGAAACACATTCGAACACGGAGGAATCACACCAGAAGTTTCCGGAAGCCTCCACGTGATGATTTCCAAGAAACCCCCGCCACATTTCAATGGAATGAAGTTCCAAGCAAGAACGTGTATCTTTCTTCCTATAATTCGAACGTCTAGGTCAAGAATATCGCAGCAGACGACCGAGGAACCGTCGGAAAACGAGAAGCAGCTGGTTTTAGAGCAACGAGGAGTGGAATTTGAAGATGAAGGGTTGTTGTCGTGGGAAGGTAGGGTTAGGGTTCCGATGATGAGGGATGGGTGGTTGAGAGAGGACAGGGTTTTAGGGTGAGGGTTAGGGTTTTGGGTGGGAGGAGTGGAGGTCTGATTTCTGTCGGACGGCTGTGGTTTTGAAGATGGGGAAATCGAACGGCTGGGAGTGAGAGATGATGCGGCGGTGACGGGACGAGAGCGGCGGAGGAGGTCGGCAAGTGCGATGATTTTCACGCCTCCTTCTTCCATCACATTGCCAATCCAAACCTCTTCTTATACATACACACAGATATGTATATATTTGTGTACATATATATAGTCTGAGACTGAGAGAGAGTAACAGAGAGAGAGAGAGAGAGAGAAGAGAGAGAGAGTGTTGCAGAGATCAATCGACACTGTGAGGGTCGAGCGGTGGGAGACGGTGGGAATGGGGGGAAGTTTAAAAACGATTTCGTTCACGGACGGCCCAACAAGTCTAGCCCACTTGATATTGGGCCAAAAAGTTGAGGCGTTATTCTTTTGAGGGGATCAAAATCTCTGGTCACGGACTCACGGTTTTCAATAGATTTTTCATCTCTCTTTACTCATTATTTTTAAAAATCTCCCTTAAAATTCAAAACGAACAAAGTCTAAACTTTTCTTTCTCTGTGTACGATTTTCAATAAATTTTTCTTATACTTTTCACTCTCATATGACTACTATCTATCTCTCTTCTCATAATCCAAAACACCTCTCGCAAAACCTTTACCGAACAACCCGAAAGGTTTTTGGACTAGAAAAAGAAAGGTGAAAATGGTTTGAAAAGTAGACTACCTATTTCTAAAAATTGGAATATGTATTATCTCACTTGCAAATTCAAAATAAACTAATAGATATACGGAATTGGATCATCTCCCATCCCGAATCGTTCAATTTGCCATTTTTGGGTCCTTAATAGACTTATTTTAATCATTGAAGTAGTTCATATGTTAGATATCATTGAGACCATCCTAAAATCATGTTTCATGTTGGTCGAAATTCGATTAGTATGATTTTGTGACACCATGTTAAACTTATTTTTATCGAGATAAATATGAATTGATGATGCGTTGATTGTTTTCTGATCGATATGAAACAACTTTGAACGTTAAAGTAGGCTCGAGAAAGGAACAGAAATGGGCAAAACTGAACAATTCAGTGCCTTAGAGGGAGAAAAGGATTGGAGAGTACATGCACCCAAAATATATACGAATATTTACTTGAAGCAGATTATTTTTTTACTATAGTTTTATTTTGTTTAATATAGTTTTATTTGTTTGTTCGGTTATGATTTTTAGTGGATTGATCAAAATATCTTTCCCAGAAAACCCTCAACGAAGAAAAGAAAATTAAGCACCAAAATGTACAATTGTTGTACATTGTCTTATGCCTTGTTTGGATAGTGATTTGAAAAAAATCTCTCAACTCAAAAAATACTCATTAAAAGGCCGCGGGTGGTGGTACCATGCTCCCTTAATTGGATGTTATGGCTGGATTAATGAAAATTCGTACATTGGTATTGGCTCTCTTTCCCCCTTATTAGCTTTCACATGATTTCACTTTTTTTTATTATTATCTCCGCACCGCATGGATCTTTTTGCCTTCTATTTATATTATCCATGTGTGCTTCTTCATATGGATCATTTGTTTCTGAGGGTGATGGCAAAACTAATGGTATTGATGGGGTGATGAGCGATTGAATTTTTGTGATGGTATTCTATTAGAGCTTGGATTTGATCAGAAATTCGAACGCTTCCACATTGAGTTAAATGGACCTATGTCGAGAACTCGCCTTTTATTTCTATTTGTTATACTATTTCAATGTTATTATAATTGCTCCACGCTTGCACATGGTGTTTGATTCTTGAAAGTTGTTTTCATCATGAGAAAATCAATGTTATTGTGTGGTAGCTTCAAATGACTTATAGCAAATGTGAAATTGGTGAAAAGTAATTTTGGAAAGTTGTAAACTCGTTATAACGTTGCGTCGTGCCTTTAGGTACGGGCAATTCCTAGTATATATATACCAGGTATTTGGGGGCGGATCAGGGATTGGATTTAGGGCGGGGACAGGCTTATCCCTGAATCCGATCCGATCCCCAATTTTTTTTTTTTAAAAAATCTCTGTATCTGCTCCGATCCCCGAAAAAAATTCTCGAATCCTCGATCCGTTCGGGGTGGATAATGTATCGGATGCGAACGGGTTAGTCGAGATGGGCATCCTCTTGACACTTCCTCGAAAATAAAGATAATCACGCCCATAAAGCCACTAAATCAAAGACTGAAAAAATATCAATTATGCCATTGATCAATGATGATACAGTGCAATTATTATTATTTTTTGTATTTATTAGTTTCGCGTTAAATTTCTAGACTATTGGTGCATATTGACTCTCGACAAAAGTAAATAATTATGATCTAAACTCAAAAAATTTCTGTCCTTTTAACTTATTTTAAGTTTTTTCAAAAATCTTTAAGGGTAAATTTCATTTACCTCCCCTGAGATTTCTGACAATTACAGACACCTCCCCTAGATTTTAGAAATTTCATTTACCTCCCTTAGTTGTCGGTTGCAATTCAACCCATCCATTTGTTGGACGTAACAGAAAGGGAATAAATGTGATGAGGTCAGCATAAAACACTTTATTTTTGACAAATTTACCCATGACTCAACCTTTTACCCTACTTTGATCCACGTTTCACTTTCCCCCCACTTTTCCCTTTCCCTCTCATCCCTTTGGCGCCAAAACCTGTTACTTATCGTTTCTTTTTTATGAAGCTTCAAGTTTTTTGTAAATATCTTTTTTTATTTGTATTTAATTATAAATATCCTGATAGGTATACATGTTAATTGAAATTCTTGTCCTAAGTGTTTATTTTTCTTATATGCGAATTTAATATTTAGCTAGAGAATACATCTTATAAATATTGCATGTAATCAATTACTAAACTAGATCAAATGCCTAGCTAATAAATATTGTAAAAATTAGTTTTAATGTTATCTTCCATGCTACAGTCCTTTGTCCTTTAACCTTTACTCATTACACTATAAAACTAAGTCTCATAGTGTGGGAAAAAAAAGGGCTAAGTAAACTTTTCTGTTGTTCCCTTACAACTCTTGGTCAAAGCCCCAACACAATTGCGATTGTGATTTATTGTCTTGTTTGGTAAAAATCATGAGTGAACGCAATCCATCAGTCATTTTGTTAGTTTTGCGTTTATTTTTTTATTTAGTTTTTTTTAATTATAGGTTTGTCTGGACGAGAAGAATCTAAAAAATATAAAATTATGATCAAAACCTTTAAAAAAATTACTAAAGATATAAGTAATTGTTTGTCTTTAGTCAATTTCTTTTACCATTTTAAAGCTCAAATACATGTATGATATATCTTTAACAATAGATTCACTTATTTGGATGATAGAATAAAATTTTAGACACTATAAATATATTTAGAAAAAAGAAAGACAACATAAATATTCCATTAAATATGAGGGGAGATATCTATTATTATTGGAAACCCAATGGGGGGTCAACGAAGGGGTAAAAAAGTAAAGTTTCTTTTCCCGTTAAAGTCTGTTAGCTCATAACTCTGACAGGGAAGATAAGTGCAATTTCAAAAACTTGAGGGGAGATATCTGTAATTGTTAGAAACCTCATGGGAGATAAGTGAAATTTACCCAATCTTTAAATGTGGATCATAATTTTACTCTTTTGATTCTCGTTCGAAACGAATTAATAATCCACAAAAATTAACAAATACGAAAATACATTGAGTAAAGACATAAAAAAAAAAAAAAAAACCAACGGGCTTATAATGCCAAACCATGTGCTAAGTAATTTACGATATACATTTTCAAAAATTCTAACTCAATACCCACACGCACACCCACTTTCATACCCGTACTCACAATAAGGGTGGCCCCCCACACACTGGGTGTGTAGTGTGTGGGCCTCCACCCTTATTATGAGTGTGAGTGTGTAAATGAGTATGTGTTTGAATGTGAATGTAGAATGATTGATACATTTTCGATTAGAATCCCAATTTACGGTATACATTCTCGATTGGTTTTAATTTAACGGGTTCAGATTTGAGTTGAGTTTCACATCCTACGGCGAGGATCACTTGGCACCTAAAAACAGTTGTGATCCTCCCCATGACACACACCCCCTTCTTCCCCCCACTTCCTCACCTTGTAACAAGCACTTCGTCTCTCTCTCTCTCTCTCTCTCTCTCTCTCTCTCTCTCTCCTTCACACATTGGTCAAAAACCTCATACGCTGGATTTCGAAGCACAAACATACCGAAATGCAGTATCCAGAGACGGGGGTGGCATTTAATGAAGGAATTCAGCCCTTTTTCTTTATCTCTCTTGCGTGGTAAGCCTCTCATCCACAGTTGTTAAAAACTTACAATACACGATACGTATTCTACGATTTGTATCGTCTCCTTTAGAGTACGATACGTATCTCATCCTGTATCATTTTTGTATAGAAATCCTACGATATGATTGCATATCCTATGATTTATACGCGTATTCCAATTTGATACGTATCCTACGATTACTTATTGGGAAAAGGTTGGACCTTATTTTTGAAAGTGGAATCACAAATGAATTAATCTAAGCTATTTGATCTAATTATGGCATCTTTCAAACCATTTGATAAAATTCAACCTCAATGTAGGGTTTGTATAGAAGAAAAAACCGTACTACGATTGTGTTTTGTTGCCTGACTTTTCTTGCCATAGCAAAGGAAATATGAAGTCTTAATGTAGTAGACTCCAGTTGGAAGACTTGAAATTTTACTTCTTAAATTTTTTTTTTTAAAGTAAATATAATTTGTTGGTGTTATTAGGTATATCAACTTTTTAATTATATATTTATTATGATTAACGTTGTTATTAGGTGTATCAACTTTTTAATTGTATTTTAATATTAATTATGATTAACGTTGTTGAAGGATAAATTAAATTTAGTATTTTGGCACAAGAAAGTTAAGTCCAAAAAAGTCCAATTGACAAAATCCAAAGATGGAAGATATTATTGAAGAAGATATAAATATCTAGTTTTTAAGAACACTAATATCTATCTCTAGAAACTCTAGAATATCCTTGCGAAATATCTAGAGTTTTTTTTTGTGAGAATTAGTCACATGTGTAATTCTAGAATTACCCTTAAAGCTTATATTTTATGAAAATGTCTTTGTACTAGAGTCTTCTATGGAGTAGTATAAATAGGGATGGGTCTAGCTATTTCTACCAAGTCAAAAAACAAAGTTTGAGTTCCAGTATAATACAAACGGTCTCATTCTCCACTATTGTCTTTAGTATTCTGTTCTTCAAAAATTTTTGTCCAACTAAATAATAGAAACTTAAGTATCCAACTTAAGTATCCCGATACGATGTATACAATTGAAAAAACGATACAAGATATGTATACCGATTTGAAAATATTGCTTTCATTTAGATTTTTATTTGCTCGTTTCTAGAATTTCTGGTACGATAGAACAATTTTGGAATAATTATTCGGAATAGTTTTTTTTTTCAAAAAATGGAGAGAGAGATCACGGGTTGGTCACAACAGCGATGGAGCAAGCAGTCATGGAGAGGCTGTCAGTTGCTCATGACGCGGCGCTTGCGGTCGGAGGAGAATCCCCTGATGAAGATGACGTAGTCGGACTCATTTCGGATTTTTTTGGATCGGATTCGAATTTTCCATTAACTTGCCTCATTGTTTCATCCGTATGATTTTACGAGCTATTGAACCAAGTTTCTTTGCTTCACTGTCCAGACCACTATCTGAATGGGCATATCACTGAAGATACACCTCTGCGGTGTGATGGAGTCAATGGATGGAGGACGTTGTATTCAAATCATAGGTTGAAGGTGCAGATGTTGAGTAAGTTGCTTGACCTGGTGTCTAGTGGATTGCTTTGTTTTTTGTAGTCATAAAATCAACAAAAAATTTGAAACATTTGAAAAACTAGATAAAGGGCTTTATGTAAGGCACGAATGTTATGCTCGTTGATTTGGAGCAAAAGATATTAAACATATTGTGTGAATTGTTTAAATTTTGCTTGCGATGATAAAGTTGCGAACACAGGAAAGTATGCTTGTTGATTTGGAGCAAAAGATATTAGGCATATTGTGTGAATTGTTTAAATTTTGCTTGCAATGATAAAGTTGCAAACACAGGAAAGGGAGTAAAGTAATTATAAAGGCATATTATATGGATTGTTTAAAGTGGAAAATGGTGTGGTTAATTTACACCTCTAGGTTATGTATGTCCAATAAATAGGTCAGTTATGTAAATTGCTATTACATATTTTTGTTTTCTACGATTAAGCAGCCAAATAGAAAGAATTTTCATAAAGAATATGATTTTTCCAAGAAAGAAGCGAGGTTGTGTGGTTGAACATAAATTTGGGATAGATACGTTCCAATTTCTAAAATAAGTACTTACTTAGGAGTAAAAAAGATGATGTGTTATAAGAGAATGATCTGTCTTTTAAAGAGAAAATAAGTACTTATTCTTTAAAAAGAGAAACCGAAATGGGGCCAAAACATATAAGTTTCAGCTAAGTTGCAGAATTGCACACAAAAGATCCAGGACACCAAAAATGGAGACCAAATCACTCAGAGTCCATGACAACCGAAAAAAATCTAAGTGAAGAGAAAACAAAGAAAATACAAATCGGAAATAATAGATCTGTGCAAAGAACACCCAATTCGTCAAAAAATTTGTGGGAACTTAGTGTAACAAAATCACCTATCCTTTTGCCTTCTTTACTGCCTTCCTCTTCGGCTTCTTCGTCGTCGTTATTGTCTTCATCATCATTGCCGTCTTGGCTGCCTTCATCGTCCTCTCCCTCTCTCTCTCTCTAAAATGCCGTTTTCTGTAATTGTTTATTGTGTAAACGTATAAGTAAAAAAGTGGTAGGTGGGAGAAAGCGGTGGAGTAAATCAAGTTGTTAAGTAAATACCAGCATTGCTATAGCGCACAAATGAGTTGTGCACAACATCATTCAGCCAAACCACCACCAAATAGCTCTCTGAATATATACCATTCCAAATCACCACCAAGCCATAGTCGAATAGCATAGTCATGCATGAAATTGCTATATGCTTTGAAAATCATTCTATCAATTTCATCTTCATATGCCATATGCATTAGTTGGGTGTATTTGACAAGTCCAGTGAACAAACGGAGAATCGATCACCATAGCACTACAAAATTAAGACAAATTAAACTATTTTTGACATGGTAGACAAATTAAACTATGAGGCTACAAAATTTAGCAAACTTTTGGACTCTATACATGAAGCAATGACTGTCAAACATATCAAACGTTTGAGCCACTATAAATGCAAATGCAATAATGGATGAACCAGATCCCACAAAAACAATTTCTGAGTTGATAGGGGTTGAGGGAATCAAAATCTAACCGAGGGACATCCCAATGAAATGCCAATATGTTTCGATTGAGGTTGTTGCGTAAATAAAAAAGCACAAAAGTAATCAAAATCATATAAATACAATTTCAACATCTCAAATGAGGAAAACCCACACACAAAACAATAATCCTCAAATGCCTCACATTTTTTCTTTAAACTAAAAAAAGAAAAGAAAAACGGACATAAAAAGACATCGCGCGCAACAATCGGGAAAAGATGCAGTAAATCGACTACAAAGAACTATTAAAAAGCAGAATCGATGGGGAGATTTACCTCTTCAATAGGGTAAAACATCCGTAGCACTTAAAATGCAAATGCAAAAGCACATCAAATAACCAGGTTTCGAGAATGCGTAGTTCATGCAAGAAGAAGTACTGCAAAGATGAAGAAATGTACTGGTTAGATAGATCTAAGAAAGCATGGGGTGGTACTTAGAGCTAAGAAGACTTACTTTTTGAGGTCTGGTAAGACATGCACTGAGAAACAAGGGGTCAAAGCTTGCAGTTTTGTTACATAGAACACTTATCAGTAAGAAGAGAAAACCCCAAAACCATCGTCGAAGAACCCAGCATCGGAAACCCCAGAAAGAACAAAATCACCTGACCTTTTTCCTTCTTGACTGTCGTCCTCTTCGGTTTCTTCGTCGTCGTTATTGTCTTCGTCATCATCGCCGTCTTGGCCACCTTCATCGTCCTCACACACACACACTCTCTCTCTCTCTCTCTCTCTCTCTCTCTCTCTCTCTCTCTCAAATGCCATTTTCTGTAATTGTTTATCGTGTAAAACGTAAAGGTAAAAAAGTGGTGGTGGCAGAAAGCGGTCGAGATCGTGCCACGTGGGTGGAATTGAAATTACAATTATGCCCATACGCGGTAATAGACAAGCCCGACAATTGACGGGCAAATGTGTCCCAAATCGATTTTTGGCAAGCCAAATCCTCTTCTTTTTAAATAGGTAGGAAGGAGAAGGATAGGATAGGAGATAGGATAGGAAAAAACTTGTTGGATCTTATTTACTTGAGCCTTGGAATTGCAATGTCTACATGTTGATTTCTAGTGTTAGAATTATTGAGCATTACTTGAATATTTTTATTGCATGGTAGTTTTTTTTGCTAACTTGGCGGCGATAGAAATTTATCTTAGCATGTACCTTTTCTTGGGCCCTGACTGCTTATGAATGGTGACTTGAGTTCTTTCAATGGTTAGATTAGTGGAGACTTACGCCCATATGAGCTTTAGTGCATTCGTTACAAGTACTATGTTGGTGTAGATATAGCCATGGCCAAGGGGCTATAAATTTATATGTGCTGATAAAAGAAGTGGAAAGTTATTCGTTGAGCTGAATATTGTCGCTTAATTCATTTTTAAGCACTTATCATATTGCTTATCTTAATATGGATAAGAGCACGTTGATAGCTCCCACCCTCACAGTGTTTTCTTTTTCAGATACGTGATGACACGTGGTTCCACTGTAAAGTCTAGACAGGAGTTATGGATAGAGTAGTCTAGAGTTTTGATTCTTTTGGTAATGTACCTATTTTTGAAGCTTGTATATGATGTAAATACCTATAGGCAGTAGTTAAGCTTTTATGGGTGTGGGTCTATCCCATTTAGAAAATAATTAAATGATGGGTTTTCTAGGATGGGGTGTGACAAGTTCTCTTTATGGTATGAAAGTTTTGAATCAATATATGGAAGCTCTAGGTCGGGTGATGGGTTGTAAAGTTGAATCTCTGCCTATCAAATATGTGGGACTGCCATTAGGGGCTAATCCAAAAAGAGTTAAGACATGAAAGCCAATTGACAGATTTGAGAGGGCTTTGAGTGTTTGGAGACGGAGATTCATTTCTACTGGAGGCAGACATTAGCCACTCTAATTATGATTAAAAAAATAAAGGAATGCATAAAGCGATATATTTCGTACCTTTGGTATTTTTCCCTTCTTGCTGAACACTTGCACAACTTGCAATCAATTTTACTATATCAATGTTCCTCTAATAGACGCAATACAAGAACAAAAGTCTAGCAACAAGAATTGAAGCTAATACCTGATCCACTGTAACATCATCGGGTAGTCCAGTTACAGAAACAAGTGAATTCGGATGTAGCTTCACATAATCATCATTATCCTGGGAAGGCCCTACAATATATAATTCACATTCAAACACCCGGACCATTGATTACCGAGATGAACGGTCTGGATGAAAACCCTCACACAATTATTTTCTTTGCTATGTGAGGATTTGCTATAGACTTAACCACACATCACGAACCGCACTAAAGCTCACATGGGCATAATGATGATTATGTGGAGCTACATTCGAATTCGCTTGTTTCTGTTACTGGACTACCCGATGATGTTACTGAGGATCAGGTATTAGCTTCAATTCTTGTTGCTAGACTTTTGTTCTTATATTGCGCCAATTAGGAAAACACTGATATAGCGAAATTTGATTGCATGTTGTGCAAGTATTTAGCAAGAAGGGAAAAATAAAAAATACCAAAGGTACGAAATATATCGCTTTATGTATTCCATTATTATTTTTAATCATAATTAGAGTGGCTAATGTCTGCCTCCAGTAGAAATGTATCTCCTCCTCCAAACACTCAAAGCCAACTCAAATATGTCAATTACAGGCTCCCATGTCTTAACTCTCTTCGGATTAGCCCCTAATGGCAGTCCCACATATTTGATAGGTAGAGATTCAACTTTGCAACCCATCACATGACCTAGAGCTTCCACATATTGATTCAAAACTTTCACACCACAGAGAGAACTTGTAACATCCCATCCTGGAAAACCCCACATTTAATTATTTTTCAAATGGGATGAACCCACACCCATGAAAACTTAACTTGCATATATACAAAAAAGTCAGTCATA
Source organism: Rhododendron vialii (assembly GCF_030253575.1). Classification (NCBI taxonomy): domain Eukaryota; kingdom Viridiplantae; phylum Streptophyta; class Magnoliopsida; order Ericales; family Ericaceae; genus Rhododendron; species Rhododendron vialii. The sequence continues at coordinate 5,389,741 of NC_080562.1, read as the reverse complement.
CAAGATGTGCCCACATGTATTTACATCATATACAAGCTTTCAAAATAGTCACATAACCAAAAGAATCAAAAACTCTAGACTACTCTATTCACAACTCCTGTCTAGACTCTACAGTGGACCCACGTGCCGTCACGTATCTGAAAAGAAAACACTGTGGGGGTAGGAGCTATCAACGTGCTCTTATCCATATTAAGAGAAGCAATATGATAAGTGCTTAAAAATGAATTAAGTGACAATATTCAGCTCAACGAATAACTTTGCACTTCTTTTATCAACACATATAAATTTATAGCCCCTTACCATGGCTATATCAACACCAACGTAGTATTTGTAACGCCACTAAGGCGATATTCATAATCACGCCACTAAGGCAATATCACTTGTGCCACTAAGGCTATATATCAATTAACCTCAAGTCAAGCATGATTATCATCATTTACCAATTTCCATAGTCTATACACATTATCATTATCTTCTGAAAGAACAAATAAGAACACCCACCTCGAGGCCCAGCAAAAATGTACCAATACACACTCACTCCCTACGTGGAGTAGCGGTACTCGTCGCCACCTCCGAACCTGATGTATAACACATAAATCAACACATGTGAGTACGTATTATTATTAAGATACTCATAAAAGTGAAAGGAGTGAAAGGATTGCAACCATTACTCTAGCATCATATTCCTTCCAACTGACCCCAAGATAACATTTAGCAAATTGAAGAACATAAGAGCAAGTCTATTGCATGACCAAAAAGTCAACCGATTGAACAAATAACAATAAAGTGTTAACATACTTTTGTAGACTCAACTGCACGTGATAAAATTCTCATTTGGCAGCCATGAGAGAACCACGTTCTCTGATTCACGCACCAAACCCAAATTCCCTTCTTCTTTGAACGACTCCTTGGTCCAAATTCCACAAATCATCACAGGAATCCAATAGCTCATCACCTAATTTAGACAAATTCAACATCTAACTCTTATTTTCAGCAACTATAAACCCAGCTCAGCACTTGGGCGATTATTTTTAGCATCTTGACTCACATCCTAGCATATTACAAAGAAATTCAGCACTTAACATTCATTTACAGCAGTTACAGTGATAATTTATAGCATTTAGCACACAATTCCTGCACCTAACCACCTGTTTTTGAGTTCCTTAAAAGAATACATGTTTTCCTTTATTCAAGTCCTACACAAACCCTAGAGTTAATTAGAGAAAGAGAACGTAAACAAATCACAAAACCCCCAAAATAAGAAGAAGACAGTTAAGAGTACAAACCTAATTCATTTTCTTTCTTTTCCTTTCTGTTTCTAGTTTCCTTTGTTTGTTCTTTTTTTTTTTTTGTTTTGTTTGGTGCTCAGTGTTCTCTCTCCTCACCTCACCCATATATATCAACAAGCACACTAAGGCCTCATTTCAAAACGGGTTTAAGAACTTATTTTTTATCTAATAATAAGGCATGTTCCACAAAAAGGTGAATACGTACTTATTTTTTAAGAAGATAATTTCAAATTCAAAAATTATGTGCTTACGCAAATAATTTTTCTATCAATATAGATCTTGTTGAGATCTTTAATAGGGTGCAAAAAAATTAAAAAAATATTTTTCATTTACATTATTTTTGAGTTTGAAAATGTGAAATAAGCTGTTTATTTGAGTTTTTTTAGAACAACCCTTCTTATTTTTCTTTGAAAAGTTTCAAAATAATTATTTATTTTTTAAGAACGTTTCTAGAAGAGGCTTAACCCTTCCAATATCTTTCCAAGTGCACACACAACACAACAAAGTCTTTTTTTTCTTACAACTACACCCTTTTAGTTTAAGGAAATCACTTTGTAAACCCACACAAATAAAATCAGAGTAACTCTTCTTTATGTTCTACTTCTTTTTTTAAAGAGCTAGGTCTCACAGAACTCTTGGAGAAGTTAATTTTAATCTTTGCTGAAATTTTAGGACCCTACAACCTTAGAGCCTCGCGTAGAGATTTGTGATTTGAAAGAAGCCGGAGGAAAGAAGAAGGGTATGGCCATGTGGTTTATTGAGGTATTGTTTCAAAGATTAATAAAATTTATTTTGCTGTTCAAAATAAAAAATTATTCATGTTAGTTTTTTTGTGTGTATTAGGCAGCCGAGGCTAAGTATGCGGCTGTCAAAACTCTTAACGATGCATCTTTTTGGAGTGGAAATATAATCTCACTATAGGTAAAATTTGGTGACATTTGTGATAATTACATATGTTTATCGGCTTCAGATCTCCTGTTAGAATTCTCTGTTTCAGATCTCTGTGATTGTTTTCTTTCTTCTTGACTGAAATGAGATTGTTTGATTAAACTCAACTCTTGACTATTACTATCTGTTATGACCAGGGAAGAAGGGAATTGGGGATCCTGCTTGGCAGGGGTGATTGTTTTCTGGATATAACACTATCACTCTTCTTGTGTCTGCAAGTTGAAGAAATGCTTTAGCCTTCAAAGAGATTCTCCAACATAGGTCGGTAGATCCCAAGACAATACTCATCCTTGCAAATGGACTGTATTTTAAAGGACTTTGGGACTCTGACTATAAATTTGATGCAAGGAGGACTGAGAAAAGAAAATTCTATCTTCTCGATGGGAGCATTGTTTCAGTTCCATTCATGACTAGCAGTAAAGATTCTAAAGACTATTATTACGGATCATTTGATGGTTTTAAGGTCCTTAAAATTCCATATCAGAGTTGCCAACCCAATAATTTCTCCATGTAATTTTTTCTCCCCGATGAGAGAGATGGGTTGCAAAATCTTGTTGGGAAGTTCAATTCAGATTCTGGATTTCTAAGTCAAGAGTACTTTGAGTTAACAGAAGTGACGCTTGACGAATTTTGGATCCCAAAATTCAAATTCTCATTTGATTTTAATGTTATAGAGATCATGGATGACATGGGATACCATTTTCTAAATTTTGAATCCGAGAGACTTGTCCGAGATGGTGCATAATACTGAGAAAGTCGAAGCCTTAAAGATAAAGATGTTTCAGAAAGCTTATATTGAGGTAGATGAGAAGGGGACACAGATTGCAGCTATTACTCATCTCCACTTTGTTAACTATTGTGCAACGTATCGGCCAAAAAATAAGAGATACAATTTCGTTGCTGATCATCCTTTCGTATTCATGATTAGAGAACAAGAATCGGGTTTAATTATTTTCTCTGGTGTAGTACTCAATCCAATCAGAGAGGATTAACTTGGTACTTGTTTCTGGTAACGGAATATTATGGTTTGTCATCTTAACTTAGATTATTTTTGTGTTGAGGAACAATTGGAATTTTTTTGTTTTAAGTTCATACTGCACTCCAGTGGCACCACTAGCAAAAATCGACTTGAAAATTATCAGCTCTGATAATAGGCTACGTAAAAATCGGAGCTTTAATGTTTCTTTTTACATGACGCTTAAAATTGAAGATTTTTTTAAATATTCTGAGTACATTTATCATGAGAAAATATTTGTATTTTCGATTTTATTTCAAGCTCAAGGGCAATACATGCATCCTCTTGGTTATATATGTTTCCTCCATTATACATAATTTTAACGAGTTCCCGAGGTTTTGGTCTCTAGGATTGCAAAGGTTTGCTGATCTTTGATCATCACCTTCCATTATCTGTATTGGTCACTGAAAACTGAAACCATATGTTTGTAGTTTCATTTAGTGTTAATCGTTACAGTTTAACAAACTATGTATAGGTTGTTGTTTTACTTAAATTTGCTGTAAGCTTTGGTTGCTTAGTTGTGTAAAACAGATCATAAATCACAAGTGGTTGCATTCACATTTGAAAGATCCTTGTGGTTTGACGATAGACGTTTGAGGAGCTATAGTGTCATCCGCCTGGAAAGGTTATTTTGATATATCCCTGTGAGTGTCATCCGCCTGGAAAGGTTATTTTGGTATATCCCTGTGATCGAGGACAACTAAGTTCTTCGGAGTTTCTTCTTTGAGTAGACGACTGCATTCATTATGAAACCTGCTGCATTTCTCGAATTTTCTTTGCCTCTTTTCGATTTTGAGTCTCCCACTTCAGCCTTTGCCTTTCTTCCTCTTACTTTGACAGTAGCTGCCTCAACCTTAGCCGCTCAAATTTTCGATATTCCCTTTTATTTCTCCTTAATTGAACGTGTGGCATCTAGCAATAACTGTGTTCATGAGCAACGGTGTTTCAATTAACACGTTGCTAAGACAAGAAGATTGAAAAACCAGGAGGTAGCATACTTGCATTTAAAAAGTTCTTCACTTACGCGTGCAATGATTTCCTAATTAATATGCACAAAGAACTCGAGGGAATTTGGCCGATGTAGAGCAGAGTTGCATGCCCGGGTAGAGGAGTACTGCATGTGTTGAGGGCATTGTTGAACTGTGGATTTGATTTCATTTGGGCAAAAGGAGAGCAATGTTTGGGCCTTAACTGGAAAGATTTTCGCCTATGCAGTTTTTACCCTCCTGTTGGCGGAAGCCAAACCAATAGAGGCGTTCCCCTGTCTCTTTGGCAATTGGTTAAAGTGCTTGCAGTATTGCTGCAGAAGGAATCCTCCAAAAACCACACAATCATCCTTGGGTTTAGCCATTTACGGGCCGTTCCGCTAAGGGAAATGTACTTATTTTTGAATTAAAGGTGATCTGTTGTGAGAAAATGACCTGCCTCGTAAAACAGAAAATAAGTACTTAAAAAATAAAAACTTTAGTAGAACGGTAAGTTTGATGGAGTACCTAAAAGCTATGCTCTCTAGTCTTGAAAAATGTTCGATTTTTTATTTATTCTTAGCTTGTGGACTGTGCGTCATTATGGAGTAATTGCAGGTCCAACTATAGTTCCGCTCTTGGTGAAGAGATCCCAACTTAGTAATAACTACTGAAATTTTTGTCAATGGGCAAGAGGGTAAATTCACTTTACCAACTTACTTAGACAATTGCTGACTAGGGAGACGATTAGTGGACCCTTTATATATACACACATCCAAACTCCCGATGTGGGAGCCAGCTCAGGCTACAGTTCTGCAGCATCGACGTTTCTCAAATCTAATTATGACGGATTATTAAAATTAAAAAGAAATTTTTAGTAGCAAATCCAAGTAGTTAAAATAAAATTTAAATATTTAACGAAATTTTTATTTATCAAAAATCAGGGTCGTTACACTTTTTTTTTCCTTCCACTATTTAACTCTCACCAAGCAACTCCTACCCGCTTTTCCACTCTTTGAACTCTCACCAAAATCTCCCACTTTTCCACTCTTTGAACACTCACGAAAATCTGATTGCCCACCACCAGGAAAAATACTACCAATCTCACCTCTCACTGCAAGTGTAATGTTTACCAAATTTGATTTCTCACCAATTTTGTGCCAGTAGTGTTATGGGTTTTCAAGGGGTAACAATTTCGAATTTGGTGAGTTTAGCAATGAATACTCGGCAATCATCTCTGATTCAGGCCATCGAGATAGAGACGATGATTGTAGCCATGAAGAAAATTAATGTGCAATTTTTTGATGGGTTTATAATGTTCCTTTCTGATTTTTGCAAAACCTTCAGTTGAAGACATCTCTATTTAAACAGAGATCGGTGTTGAACCTCCTTTGCTATTTGGCCTCTCTCACTATTGTGTGTTTGATTTAAACACAAGTGTTTAAATGGAGATGATTTTGGAGAAATAATGAACGCATGTTGTACAATTGGCAAAGAGTTTAAAGGTTAAAATCACTTGAGTAAATGTGCACGTATCAATTTTTTTTTTGCCCATTCAATTAGACTGTTTTTCCATTCTTAATTGATTAGTACTATTGTCGTTTCCTTCTTCGTAAATTAGGTAGTTTCATTTGAAAATGATAAGTAAATTAGGTAGTTTCATTTGAAAGTGACCAAGTAATGTAAGTGGGTATAGATATACAATTTTAAAATAGCATTGTTCCAGTTCTATGCACGAAAATGGAAAAAACTCACACTCCCCTTTTATCCAAACTAGCGTTGTTCCCATTCGATGCACGAGACAAAATATTTGTGTGGCTCCGCTACAAATTATCGAGCTCACACAAAATTTGTTATTCATTAATGACACCAGAGCTGTTACCATTTTGCTTATTGCTCCCATTTTTACTTTTAACACATTGGATGGCCCACATTGTGGATCTGCTTTAGCCATTGTCCTCAAAGACAAATCATCGTGGTTTGGCTGCTGCTTTTGTTCCTGCTTCGTATCGTGAACCTTTTTCTTTTTCATGCATGATTGCTTATCAGTAATTATGTTTAATGTTCACATGCTACCATTATATTTTTTCATAAACTAGCGTTCAACCCGGTCTATGTACGGGTAAAACCCGTTCTATGCACGGACAAAACTAACATGCTCAGGCGAGATTAACATACATGATGTGTTAATTGTGGACATTCTCCATACGATTAACCCGTTCTAGTGTTGTGCCTATTTTTCCCCCATGTATGTTAATTCATGCATTGAATGAGCACAACGCTAGAACGGGTTAATCATATGGAGAATGTCCACGATTAACACATCATGTATGTAAATCTCGCCTGAGCATGTTAGTTTTTCCCGTGCATAGAACGGGGTTGAACGCTAGTACACGCAGATATATATGTGTGTGTACATAGTTGTAGTCTGAGAGAGAGAGAGATAGAGAGAGAGAGAGAGATCGAGTTGCAGAGATTCGACACTGTGAGGGTGAAGAGCGGCGGGAATGGGGGTAGTTTAAACAATTTCGTTCACGGACGGCCCAATAAGTCTAGCCCACTTGATATCACGCCCAATGAAAATTGCTACGTTAGTCGCCTCCTCTCACTCTTTTTGTTAATCAAAAAAAAAAAAAAAAACAGAATGATCCAGTGCCTTAGAGGGAGTAAAGGAACGGAGAGTAGATGCACCCAAAATAGGAATATTTTTCTCTATCTTGATTCATTAGATTTCCTAGTTTCGGTTTCTGCTTTGATTACTTGAAGCAGTCTAGCTAGTTTAGTTTTTCATTATTTCTTAGCTTTTCATTATTTCTTAATTAGCCTTTTGAATTGTTATTATGAGTGGCGAAAATAAGGGGGTCCGATTAATCTCTATGGTTTAGTACGACAAATAATTAAGGATCCGGATCATCTGTGAGGATTTTTTCATAAGAATTATGTGAGATATTACAGTATTGATTTATTTTTTAAAAACTGTTAGCGTTATTCCATTATCTAATAATGTCTAACTGGCAAAGTATTACATTTACTGATTTAAATATGTCATGAGAATTGTAACAGCGGGATGAACTCAGGGATATGGGTGTTGTTCCCATCCGGTCGGCCCGTCCATTTCAGCAATAAATGGCTCAGATTTCATTTCAGTCGAACAGATCTCAGCCTTCCGTCCGTGCACCGCCGAGATGAAATATGAGCCGTCCATTGCCGAAATCGGACAACCTGAATGGGGATAACACCCAGAGTCCCTGGGTTCGAGTGAGACACTTCACCAATTATGTGATAGTTCAAAACAATTATACTATAAACGCAACAGAGTATTGAGGTTTCCTAAGTTAAGTTGATTTCGTTTTCCTTATTTTGATGATTATTATTTTGGAATCCTAAATATCTAGGAGATCTTCACTACTATCTAGGGAGGAAAAAAGAAGAAGACAAGGAACCGTGACTTGTCAAGAAATTAAGCCCAAAAATATATATATATATATATATATATATATATATATATATATATCAAAACAAATACATATATAATAGCACGAACCCTAAGAAGCAAGAGACCAACACAAACACAAATATAATAGCACAAACCCTAAGAAGCAAGAGACCAACAATGGAGTTCTGCACACAGATTGGTAATCAGCTGATGCTACAGAAGATTCATCAAAAAGGGTTTAGCAAGAACATAGTCTCCTCTCCACTATCGATATATGTTGTTCTAAATATGGTGGTTGCTGGATCAACGGGCTCTACTTTGAAGCATATGTTGGGCTTTCTTAGGTCCAAAAACATTGATGAAATCCATTCAAAATCGAGGAAGATGATGGCAATGGCAGCAAATGGTGGCGATGGTCCAATTTTGAATATGGTCAACGGGGCTTGGGTGGATCAACGTTTTCCTCTGTTACCTAAGTACAAAGAGGAGGTTCTGAAAGGTATTTTCAAGTGTGAAGCAAACAATGTTGATTTTAGAACTAAGGTAAAGCGTCTTTTTTTCCCAAATTTCATATGCATTTGTTCATAGTAGTTTGTCACTTAGTTTAATTAGAATTCACAAAATCAAACACTTTAGAAATTAAGAATCTTACTGTGAAATTCCCACTAAGAACAAGCCTGTAAAAAATCTCCAAAAAAGAGAGAAAACGTTTCGAAAATTGGACAATAGTCAATGTTTTTCCAAAATTATTTTGGAACATTGTTTTAATCCGTCGTCCATATGGAGATGTTCGATGGTTTGCCTCGAAATCAATTCTTTTTGAAGACTTCTTCAAGAATATAGTTTCGAAAATCAAAGCCAACATATATACATATATTTCATGTTTATGAAAATAGTGATGAAGGATCGATCTGAAGCATTAATTTTGATATTTAATCCAAACAAGTTTCCAAATCACCAGCCAAACAATTAATCGAATTTTTTTTTTCTGGAAAATAGGATGCAGAGCCAAAATTTTGATCCGGAAGGGGGAGCTAACTATTAGATACAATTTCATCCGAAAAAACACACTCTTTATGGTTATACATATATTTTTGTATGTTCTAGCGTACATTATTATAATTATCTTTTAATCGGCAAGAACACTATAAAGTAAAAAAGTTCCATCCAACTCTATGTTGGATGTTTGTTTTGTTCTTCTTTTGTTTAATCTCGTAAGAATTGTGTGTTTTCGATGTTTCCCTCGTTGTATCCCTTTTGAGTTTTATAAAAAGCTTCGTTTGCCGAGAAAAAGAAAAGAACAGAGAACACTATAAAGTACATATTTTACCCAATAAATACCTGTTTTAAGAATGTAAGTTATTACTTTTTATGTAGGGGTGGCAAATTGAACCCAAACCTATTAATCAATCCAAATTCATCTACTAGAAAATAGACTCAACCCAGCCCGTTTATTAGTTGGGTTAGAATGGGTCTAACCCATCTATTAATTGGGTCTTAGTTGGGTCTTAATTGGATCAACTTAAATGACCCAATAAGTCATGAACATAACCCAACAAAGAAAACCTTCATGAAAAGATCTCCTCTCTCTCTAGACCTCTCTCGCCAACTCCAAGTAATTATCTGGCAAATTCACGACGTCGTAGCAGTTGCTCATGAACTGGTGGTCAAGAACATCGGACGCCAATTTGTTTTTTTTTTTTTTTTGCTCGGCAAACGAAACTTTTTATAATAACTCGAAAGGGTACATCGAGGGGAAACAAGACAAAAGAAGAAAGTGAGTAGCCATCCAACAGAAAGTTGGACAGCCACTACATCGGACGCCAATTTTCTTCTCTCAAATGAGCCTGTTGAGCTAGTAGTGTAACTTCTCCAATTTAATTCCTTGCATTTTATATATACGCACAGTTTTTTGGGTAATTAAAAAATATTTTGGTAAGTGTTATACATACAGTTGTATATATAAATGCACGCATATGTGTTTGTAGGTTGTTCGGTTAAATAAGTTATTTGGCTTATTTTTTTGTCCTTATTCAATTTTTTTTTCGCATTTGTTAGTTTTTGTCAAATTTTTTGGAGATTATTACTTATTCATGACAAGAGGAATCTAAAAAGTAAAACATTATGATCGAAATTCAATTTTTTTTGAATAAAGACGAAAAAATTGGCTTATTAGCCTATTTTTGTCTTTATTCAAAAAATTTAGGTTTCGATCGTAATTTTTTACTTTTTAGATTCTTCTCGTCATGATAAAACAATAATCCTCAAAAAATTGACGAAAAACTAACAAATGCGAAAAAATTTGAATAAGGACAAAAAAAATAAGCCATTCGGATTATTTAGCTGAACAACCCGGGTGGGTTTGGATTAAAAAAACGGGAGTGACATTTTTTTCGTTTTTACTCAAAAAAAATTGCATTTTTTAGTTTTGCGTCAAAATTTTGTGACTTATTGGTTTGTCTCAACGAAAGGAACCGAAAAAGTATAAAATTGGGTTAATGGTTGGGTCGGGTTTTAAATAAATGGATTGGGTATGGGTAATTGGGCTCACAACTAATAGGTTCTAAATGGGTCGATGACCCATTAAAGACCCAATACCCAATTTGACCCAAATCCGCCCATTTACCAACCCTACTTTTTAGATACGAACTCCAAGATCCACTATTCTTCTACTTGTGAGGGCGATCACTCAAACTTGAAGAAAATTACATGATTTTAGTATTCATCTATCTATCTATACTATATTCTACGCAAATGTAATTTTCAAAATTAAAACCAAACTCTCTCTTTAATTCTCTCTCTTATGTGACATTCTCTTAATAAAATTTATTTCTTGCAAAACATTCTCTCTTGAATAACCATCCCTTAGCATTAATCCAGCAACGGCTTCACTTAACAAATAAGACCGGTAGCCAGCCATTGATAAATTATAAATCAATGAGCGGTAAAAATAATTTAACCAGACTATACTGGTAGCTATAAATAACATTATGTATAATAGGATTTTTTTTGTTTACCTCCGCGCATAGCACGGGTACGACGCTTGTTTTGAATAATGGAATGTCAATGCAGGCTGATGAAGTGGTGGATGAGATTAACTCATGGGCTAATACTGCATCAAGAGGTCTTATCCCAACAATCATCGAGTCTGTATCTCCTGAGACAGTTCTCACCCTTGCAAATGGAATTTACTTTAAAGGAATTTGGAACTCAGACTATGAATTTGATTCAAGCTGGACTACAGAAAGAAAATTCTATCTTCTTGATGGGACCAGTGTTTTAGTTCCGTTCATGACTAGCAGTAACGAGTATCATTACGGATCGTGTGATGGTTTCAAGGTTCTTAAAATTCCATATCAAAGTGGGGAACCCAACAGATTTGCTATGTACTTTTTTCTTCCAGATGAGCGAGATGGGTTGAGAAATCTTCTAGCGAAGTTTGATTCCGATTACGGGTTTCTAAATAAGGAGAACTTCAAGTTAAGGAAACAGAACCTTGACGAATTTTGGATTCCGAAATTTAAATTCTCATTCGGTTTTGATGTTTCTGAGGTCATGGATAACATGGGGCAATCGTCGTCTTTTATTACGAATCCAAGAGACTTATCAGAGATGATGCATAATTCTGAGCATGTCCCGGGCATTAACACAAATATAATTCAAAAAGCTTATATTGAGGTAGATGAGAAGGGTACGGAGGCTGCAGCCATTACTTGTATGGATATTGTAGGATGTGCAATGCCTCAGCCGAAAAAGAGTTACTGTTTTGTTGTTGATCATCCTTTCCTCTTCATGATCAAGGAAGAGATGTCGGGGTTAGTTCTTTTCACTGGAGCAGTACTCAATCCAATCCAAAAGGATTGACCAGTACTTGTTCTAATTTTCTTAGAGCATGAATGGTTATTGTTAGTCTAGTTAATTTAGATTATCTTTGTGTTTAATTTGAATAACTGGAGTTTTGACGTGTTAAAATTTGCACTTCTTAGTTGAAGTTCTCTTTATCAGAAATAATTTTTGTAGGATTATTCTAACATCTGTCCAAAAGATGTAGGATAATAGATAACATGTGCATTGATATTAGAGAAATGTGTTTTGATATTTGTGAAAATATTTTAATATCCGTGTTCAATGCATAGATATCCGAACTTATTTGGAATTATCGGCATAGTAAAATTAATTTTATAGTTAATTAATGGTCGAAATATGTAACTTATTGAATTTGTTTAAAGGAGAGGAATCGAAAAAGTTACGGAATTTTCAAAAAGTTCATATAAAATAAAGTAATTCAAACAGTATGTCTAATTTCTACAACAGCTAGTAGTTTTTATCTTATCGAACTTGCTTTTAAAGATTTTGAGCATAATTCTTGTCTTTAAGATTTCTCGGAAAAATAAATCTTAAGTTCAGAATTATTTGAGTAGAATTAAAAAAAGTTCAAAAACTTAAAAAAAGTTAGAATAAAAAATTGGAAAATGATATTGGCACTCCAAAAATTGATGTTGGCACTCCAAAATCAGTATAACACCAAAGCCACTATCCTTTGTTTTTTGGAGTGCCTGCATCAATTTAACCCAAGTAACAAAATTGCCTAGAGTTATAATTCCATAATTAATCTCGTAATGGTATTGAATATTCTTAAATTTAGGTTACATAAGTTGAGTTGATTTCGTTTTCCTTATTTTGATCTTGAAGTCCTGGTTTTTTGGACCGAATCCTAATTTATAGGATTTGTACTACTATAGATAGTGACCAAAAAGGTCGGCCATTATCTATACTCTGAGATCAAAGGCAAACAATCAGCAAAACTCTAGGGAGATCAAAATAAAATGAACCAGATCAAGGATACTGCCAAGCAGCTGTCCAAAAGTGTTTTTAAACGATTGAGCTTAAAAACGATTTCTTTCATAGAAAAGTTAATTCTTCCCTAACTATTAGAAGATTTTGTTTCCAATCCAAGATATTGATTGCCAAGATGGACAATTCAAATGTGCCATGTAGGGCGCTCTACAAGGACCATTGAAAGAACCTTGACTATCATGAAAGACCAAAACGCCTACATTAATAAACCCGAACACATACTAGCACAAACTCTGAAAGAAGAAAGAGGTCAAAATGGAGTCTTGCATTACCCCAAAAAGAAAGAGATCAACAATGGAGCCCTGCACAACCCTAAAAGAAAGAGATCAACAATGGCCGGGGTTTTGCCCACGGATTGCCAATGAGTTGATGTTCAAAGAGATCCAAAAGGGTACTAGCAAGAACATAGTGTTTTTTTCCCTTTTAATCAACGCAGCTCTAAACATGGTGGTTGTAGGATCTATGGGCGTTACTTTGGAGCAGATGTTGAGCTTTCTTGGGTCCGAAAATGTTGATAGAATCAATTCAAAATCGAGGAAGATGATGGCAGTACGTGGCAGTAGGTGGTGGTGATGGCCGGTCCATTGGAAACGTCGGCAATGGTCCATTTTGGCCATGCATGGTCAATGAAGTTTGGGTCGATCAACATTTTCCTCTAGTCTAGTTCCTAAAATCAAAGAGCCGAAGAATATCTGCCACAATAATCCCCACACCTAGATGTTCTCCAGCACGCCTTTGTATTAGCCGAACCAACTGTTGAGAGTCACCTTCATGGATAATGTGGCCTAGCCTTACTGCCAATCTGCCACAATCTTGCATTAGGAAACCAATCATGCATATTTTTCCTTCTTTCCTTATTTTCATAATCCTAAAAATTCCTAGGATTTGTATTTGACTAGAGAACAAAAAGGTCGGCCATATTTACACGGCTTTTTTGCCTTTTTGGTCCCTAAAGTATTAGCAAGTTGCGAATTTGGTCCTCAATGTATGAATTTAGCCAATTTGGTCCCCAACGTTTAAAATGTGTGCCAAAATGGTCCTCCTCCCCAACAACGTTTGCCTCTTCCGTCAAAAGGGGGGCATGAATGGTATTTCACCCCTGTACATGTTTCCTTCTCATGGAGAGCTTTTTCCCGCCAAATGTCATCCCCCACCTCTTATATAGATTGTACCACTCAAAAGAAAACACAAACAGAGGGATTTTATTTACCCATGATTTTTTTGTTGACTTGTTTATTTTGTCCTTGTTCAAAAAAAAAAATCGCATTTGATTTTTTTGTCAATTTTTTAAGGATTATTGCTTCTTCATGACAAGAAAAATTTGAAAACTAAAAAAAATTACAATCAAACCCAATCTTTTTTTAATAAAGACAAAAAAAAAGCCGATAAGCCAATTTTTTCTTCTTTAAAAAAATAGATTTCAATCATAATTTTTTTTACTTTTTAGATTATTCTCATCATGAAGAAGCAATATTCTCAAAAAATAGACGAAAAACTAACAAATGCAATTTTTTTGTCCAAAAAAATAAGCCGTTTGGCTTATAATGCCAAACTAGGCATAAGTTACGTGTAAAAGGGGTGAAATACCATTCACCCCCCCCCCCCCCCCCCCCCCCCCCCCTCCTTTGACGAAAGAGGCAAATGCCATTGGGGAGGAGGACCATTTTGGCATACATTTTAAATGTTGGGGACTAAATTGACTAAATTCATACATTGGGGACCAAATTGACAACTCACTAATACTTTGGGAACAAAAAAGGCAAAAAAGCCTATTTACACCCTAAAAGTAAGGAATTAAATGACTACAAACCAATAAAAGAAAGTCCAGTGAGAACAAAATTAAGGAAAAATAAAAAATAAAACGTCCCTATCAAGAAAGCCTAAAACTCCTGCTCGGCTACTCCTATATATAAGATTATAAGTACATACACATACTAGAACAAATCGTAAAAAGTGGCAGATCAACAATGGAGTTCTGCACACGGATTGATGCTAAAGCAGGTTCAAAACCATTTTGGCAAGAACATAGTCTCTTCCCCACTATCAATCAATGCAGTTTTGAACATGGTGGTTGCAGGATCAACGGGCCATACTTTGAAGCATATGTTGGGCTTTCTCGGGTCCAAAAACATCCACGAAATCAATTCAAAATCGAGGAAGATGATGGCGGTGGCAGCAGGTGGTGGTGGTAGATCCTCTGAAAACATCGGGAATGGTCCGATTTTGATCATGGTCAACGGAGCTTGGGCCGATCGACGTTTTCCTTTAGTATCAAAGTACAAAGAGGAGGTTCTAGAAGGTATTTTCAAGTGCGAAGTGAACAACGTTGATTTTCAAACTAAGGTAATCTTTCTTCTACGAATCCGGAATCCCCTGGCTAATATGCCTTATTATTATTTATTTTTTTTGTAGCTTGTCATTAAATTCAACCGGACTTCACGAAATCTAACACTTTAGAATCTAAATAACTATGACTTTGAAACTAAATGGACATTCTCCTCAAGGCCTAAAGACCGGAGGAGAATGTATTTAGAAGCTTTGTTCTCAAAGATTACTAATTAACACGAGCATATGTTTTCAGTTTCTTCTACTTCATTAGTCTGACAAGTTTAACTACGTTTGTGATATGTGTTTTAATAAATAAAAAATATATATTCTTGGAGTCTCCAGTGAAGTGGACTCGAAAGGATCCGCAGAGCCCTCAAAAGATCCTGCAATCGCAAGAGAGAAGATCCTCTTCTAGTTTGATCATACTTCTTTTGATAGTGTGCTTCCAATTTTGTCTCATTCTTTGGTGAAGTAACAAAAACCTAAGGTAGTGATTTTTGCACCTATTTTTTTTTTTAACAAAAGATTGTAAATTCACAAAAGGATAGAAAAATTTTAAATTATTAAACAATGTTTTCCGAAGTTACTTTTTTTTTTTTTTTGGAAACTAGTAATTCTGTCCATGTTTGATGGTTGGGTGAAACTAAATTTTTGAAGACCTTTTTTTTTTTATTTTTTTCTTGATAGGCAATTTTTGAAGACCTTTTTAAGAAAATAGTTTCAAAATCTAAAGACATCATCAATCTCGTGTGTGTGTGTGTTTTCAAAAATAGTAATGAGGGATCTGAACCATTAATTTGATGTGTTCTTCAAAATATCTCTTTTTTAATCAAACAATATAAGTTTCCAAATCCTCAATAAGAATTGATTGATTTTTTTTAGGAAAGGGGTGGTGGTCAATGACGGAGCCCATATTTTTATCCGACGGTGCCAAACGATTAGACAAAATTTCATGCGAAAAAATGCAACATTTATACATATATCTTTTGGTTTTCTAGTATAATGCACTATATGTTCATGGTGACCATCACCCAACTTCAAGATAACTATTGAAATTACATGTTCCATTATCCCTGTGAACACTGATATGTCTATGCAGCCTGATCAAGTGGTAGATGAAATTAGCTCATGGGCAAATACTGCATCAAGAGGTCTTATACAAAACATTCTCCAACGTGGGTCCGTGGATCCACAAACAATACTCATCCTCGCAAATGGACTCTACTTTAAAGGGCTTTGGGACTCTGACTATAAATTTGATGCAAGGAGGACTAAAAAAAGAAAATTCTATCCTCCCGATGAGAGCACTATTTTAGTTCCATTCATGACTAGCCGTAAAGACTATTATTACGGATCGTTTGATGGTTTTAAGGTCCTTAAAATCCCATATCAGTGTTGCCAACCCAACAATTTCTCTATGTACTTTTTTCTCCCAGATGAGCGAGATGGATTGCGAAATCTTATTGGGAAGCTCAATTCCGATTCTGGGTTTCTAAGTGAAGAGTACTTCGAGTTAACAAAAGAGAAGCTTGACGAATTTTGGATCCCAAGATTCAAATTCTCGTTCGATTTTAATGTTTTAGAGGTCATTGACGACATGGGGGTATCGTTTTCCAGAATTGAGAATCCGAGAGACTTGTCCGAGATGGTGCATAATTCTGACGATGCCAAATCCTTTTCCCTAAAAATGTTTCAGAAATCTTATATTGAGGTAGATGAGAAGGGTACGGAGGCTGCAGCCATTACTTGTATGAATATTGTAGGATGTGCAATGCCTCAGCCGAAAAAGAGTAACTGTTTCGTTGCTGATCATCCTTTCCTCTTCATGATCAAGGAAGAGATGTCGGGTTTAGTTTTATTCACTGGAGCAGTACTCAATCCAATCCAAAAGGATTGACCAGTACTTAGTTCTAATTTTCTTAGAGCGTGAATGGTTATTGTTTGTCTAGTTTAGATTATCTTTGTGTTTAATTTGACTAACTTGAGTTTTGACATGTTAAAATTTGCACTGACGTGTTAAAATTTGCACTTCTTAGACTTGTCCGAAATGGTGCATAATTCTGAGGATGCCGAATCCTTTTCCTTAAAAATGTTTCAGAAAGCTTATATTGATGTAGATGAGAAGGGCATGGAGGCTGTAGCTATAACTCAATTCCACGGTGTTGGTTCATGTGCATGGCCTCAGCTAGTAATTAAGCGATACAATTTCGTTGCTGATCATCCTTTTGTATTCATGATTAGGGAAGAGAGATCGGGTTTAATTCTTTTCTCTGGAGCAGTACTCAATCCGATCAAAGAGGATTGACTTAGGGCTTGTTTGATAACTTAAATTCAGCACTTAATACTGAATCAATTAAGTAATAAGTGATTCAGTAGGTTTGATAACCACATTTCATATTACTTAACAAATTAAGTACCACTTAAAATATAGGCTAAAAAGTTAAAAAAAATTAAGTAGCTTTGAGCTACTTAATTCTGGCTGAATTTTTGTGTACTTATATTCAACCGTCATACCACCACCACAACCACTTCCACCAACACCTCCACCACTCCACCACCACCACCACTACCACCACCTCCACCACCACCACTCCTCCTCCACCACATCCCCACCACCACCACTCCCTCCACTACCACCACCACCACATCACCACCACCAACTCCACCACCACCACTTCCTCCACTACCACCACCACCACCACATCACCACCACCAGCTCCACCACTCCACCACCACCACAACTCAACCACAACCACCACCACTACCATCACTACACCACCACCACCACCGCTCCTACCACCACCACCACCGCTCCACCACCATCACCACCATCGCCACTTCCCCACCACTACCATCACTACACCACCACCACCACTCCACCACCACCACCACTCCACCACTACCATCATTACACCACCACACACCACCGCTCCTAGTACCACCTCCACCACTCCACCACCATCACCACCACCGCCACTCCGCCACCACTACCATCACTACACCACCACCACCACTACCAGCACTCCTACTACCTCCACCACTCCCCCACCACCACTCCACCACCATTACCAAAAGTATATTGTGACCGTTAGTAAATTAAGATAGAATTGGAACAAAATTAATTCATCATTTTTTTAATTCAGTACTTAATATATTTATCAAACAGCTTTTCAGCTTAAAAATTTCAGCATTCAGTTTCCAGTACTTAATTTTTCAGCTTTCAGTTTCAGTTTTCAGTTTTATCAAACAGCCCCTTAGTAATGGATGGTTTGTAATCTTTACTCCGATTATTTTTGTGTTGAGGAACAATTAGAATTTTATTGTTTTAAGTTCATATTCCACTCCAGTGGCACCACTAGCACTGCTTCAGCATAATTGCCTGCGTAACATTTAAATAGTTCAGCTGCATGAGGATTGAAGAGAAGTCACGTCCATAGGAGCAGTGCGTCTCCTCTTTCTCTCTCTAGAATAGAGAGTTTTTTCACCTAGGTTTTCTTTTCCTCTGCCACCGCCCCTCTCTATCCCCACCTTCCCACCTTCCCATCTCAAATCTCTTCCTCCATTACCACCCTCTCCCCCCTTCTTTTCTAATTGATGTTTTCGGGGTGGGGTTGTTGCTCTCGCACCTCACCCCCGCCCGGTTCCGTACTAGCCAGCCACCTCTTTTCAACCTCCCGGTGACCTACCTCTAGCCTCCTCCACCAGATTGTGGCCCCTCACCACCGTCCATCCCCTCCACCCATCGTCCATCCTCTCCACTTTTTCCATCTACCTCCCTTCAGCCCTTTGCTCACCACTATCACCTCCATCACGTACTTTCCTTCCTCTGCCGTCTGATGAGTGGCCACTGGAGTAGATCTGACGAAGGGTTGAACTCGGGTGGTTTTTGGCTCCCTCCGACGCAATAAAGCTCTTAAACTGCAGGCAGCCGGCGATGGAGCTTGGTTCTCACTCCAGAGAAGCGGCTGGTTTGTTCTTGGTTCATCCCGATCCAACAAGGTGAGAAGAATCGATGATTGTTTTTGGTGAAACTTTTGAGCCCAGATTAGCTGTTTTTTTGTTCTTTTTTTGTTTTGTTTGTTGGGTAGTTTTCTTGATTACATTTGTGTTGGATTGTGTTATGGTTTGAGCAGGGTATCTGTAGGGATGCTCTGTTGCTAATCGTTGATAGGATTCATAGTCCCATCCCGAAGGTGTCGAGTCTTCTTTGGCAGGTGTGTCTACGAGCCGGTGGCTCTTGAAAGCCTTCGCTCATTTCAATTGTTAGCAGCTTTGGTTTCATTCCTGTCTTTTGATGTAATCGTTGCCGGATGGCGTTATGAAATGATACTTTGACATCTTCAAAAAAAAAAGAAAAGAAAAAGGATTGAAGAGCAAAATTGGACATGAAAGTTATCAGCTCTGATAATAGGCCAAGTAAAAATCGAGATGAAGTTGGGATTGGTACTAACATAGGTGGAAAATGAGAATCAAAATGAGAGAGAGAGAGAGAGAGAGAGAGAGAGAGGAATGTGACGGCGACCACCAGCACCGACAGCGCCCAATGTTCTAGTTAGTAGTTCCTCTGTTTTTTTTTTTTCTTGCAATTTTGAAGATTGAGTTCAATCTCGAACCATAGGTCCAATATTCACCAGACCCAGATTCGTTTCTTCATCACGAATCATCTTTCGCAAATGGTTTCTGACAAAGTTTGATAATAACGGTGGGTTTTTTTTTTTTAAAGAAAGTTGAAGAAAATCAAGAACAGGGTAAATCGAGAACTAGTTGAAGAAATCAAGAGCAGAGGAATCAGATTGTTGATGCTGTGGTCATTGATTTATTTTAGCTTCTCTGGTCCACAATCTATTGTTCTGAATTCTATTGTTGGTTTATTTTGCGGACAACCATTTCGTTTCCACCGGTTAAAGTAACAGAAATTTGTTGGACGCTCCATTTTGTTTCCACAATCTATGGTGGTGGGTTTGGCCTCGGTGGTCTCGAAGGGGTGTGTCGGTTGTCGCCGGAGGTGGAGGTTGAGGTGCTGCCGGTGGTGGTGGGCCTGATCGCGCTCCTCCTCCTCCTCTCCTCTCCTCTTCTCTCTTCATTCTAGTCCGGTGCGACGAAATTTCTGATTTCTTTATTTATGTGAGCTTAAAGGAGTATGAGTCATACTCCTTTAAGCTTGTATGGCTAAAGAGCTGTGTACCTAGCACTACTGGCCGAAATATGATGTTAAAACCAAAAATTTTGGGCCGATATCCTGAGATCAAAAAATTTCAAAATTTGAAAAATTAGGGAAAGAGAGAAAGAAAACAATAATAAAGAACCACTTGGCAATCAGAAAAAAGAGATTAAAGTGGATGAGCCATACTATCGGTAGAACATAATATTCCGAAGTCCAAAAAAAACAAAGAAAAAAGAACATGTTTTGGTAGCAAAACTTGACTCCAAAGACCTGATTAACAATTTTGCAAAGGCTAGAAAAATAAATTGTAATAAATATAAATTGTAACAATTTTGCAAAGGCTTAAATAGTAGATATTGACATTTTAGTTTTTGTGTATTGAATTACTCTTACACTTAATCCGCTGAGACAATTTAGCAATTGGTTTGTTTTTGGTAATTTATGTAACTACTACATTTTATTAATAAATATAGTGGATTTTTATTAATTCCAATACAGACGTTCTTTTATTATTTATGTCACGCCCTCGATTTTTAACATAATAATAATAATAACTTTTAAAAAGAAAAACTACCGCGGTATACTTATAATAACCCAAAAGACTTTCTCACATTCATTTATTGAGTACGATCAAGTGCAAAAGATTAGAACAATGACACTCTGGCCCCAAAGTTCCAAAGTTTAGACAAAGATAAGTTAAAAAATTACAATACTTCTAAATTAAGGATTTAAATGAAAATTACAATTTATGTCTTTCGAAAGAGTTTACAAAAGATATATGAGTTGTTTTCCCAGTGTTCACTTTCAAAAGGATGGGATGATATGCACGCCAAGTATTCCATGCTAATGCTCCTGAGTTGCACCTGAAAGAATGATAGGGTTGAGCAAAACACGTGCCCAGTAGAAAAATATCTACAAACCTTGTATGCAAATGAGAAGATTTTGACATAAAAAAAAAGATCGAAGATTGAGACAACAAAAGAGGATGCAATAAACGCAAATGTCATGCCATGCCGGGAACTCAAGACACAAGGAATCATTTCACTAGTCATAAATCCATCTAGTAAATCTATTAGTCATCTTTTACATTTCCCCATTCTATCCAAAGTTTCATTTCCATACTTCTACATTAATCTCTTACATTCTGGATCTTGTGGACCCCGTACATCTCCAATTGGTCTCCAATATGAGATCAAATAACTCTTTCTCCAATAACACGCCGAACGGTGGGCTTAAGGAACTTTTCGGGTTTTAGGGCCCCATATACTCATAATATATTTTCGGGTGCTCGTGACCCCGTACATCCACTTTACATTCTGGGTGCTCATGATCCCGTACATCTGCTTTACGTTCTGGGTATCAAGACCCCGTATGCCGATTACAGTTCATTAGTATTGCATTTCGTCAAATGTGTTTCTAAGGCTCTTATCGCACGATTGTAGGTAAAAAGAGATTGCTATTAAGTAAACGCTCCACATACCATTTCATATTTCTATTTTGTGTCCAACTCGTTATCTCAACCCACTACTCATACTTCATGGCACAATTGTCAAGTTCTCGCTTGAGTTTATGACTTATCCATCCTCCTACCCAACAATCAATCTTATCCACACACGCATTTAGTTTAACAAGTTCACTCCGTCTATCTCAACATCTTACAATATCACTAGTAGCTAAACGAGTACACCAATAAAGCATTAAGACGATCACTCATTCCATATGATACTTGTGTTCAACGCGACGAGAATCAACGAGTGTGGATGACCAAGGGATCATTGGAGTGTGAATGTCTATGTTTGGAAGTGGTTTAGAATAGCTAGAAGTAATCGAAAACCAAAACGGTGAAAAATGAAGTAAAATAGTGAAAGTTGGAGATAAGCAACAGGTATCGATACCTAACACAAAGGTATCGATACCTTTTGGCCGAGAAGGTTACCAGATGCAAGGATATTGATAACAATGGCCAAAGGTATCGCTAACAAGTGATTTTCTAGGTTTTGAAACACAAATGTATCGATAACAAAGCAAGTGGTATCGATACCAATGGCTGTTCGAGCAGATTCTAAGCATATTTTCATGAGTTTCAACTATAACAACAATCACAACAACCATATGCACGATTTCATGCACAAAACAAACTCAAGAACATATAAAGAGCGAGAGAAATCCCTACCTCGAGTGTTAAAGCCAAAACCCAAGGATTCCCAAGCCCTAGAACTTCAAACTCCGAATCAAGCCGAATACGAACCACCGAGCTCCTACGAACGCGATTCGAGCTCCAATACGCATAGAGGTGAAGGATTTGAGAGTATTTGGTGTGGGTTTTGTGTTGGTTTGATGGAATTTGAGTGAGAGAGAAATGTAGAGAGAGAGCAGAGAAAGAGGTGAGGGGTCGGGAGGGATGAGAGAGAGTGAGATTTGGGAATTTTAATCCCGTACACTTACACACACCTATATATACTAGCACACACATCAATTACACTCACACCCCTCTATTAACAATCTTTCCACATTAACCCCAAATCATATTAACCCAAAAAAATTCCACATTTATTCAATATTCCAACATTAATAAAACTTTAAAATAGTTTCCGAAAAATACAAGTCCTTACAATTTATGTATTGCTTATCTTATTGTTTTTTTTTTAATTTGGACACTTTGAGGCCCACAGGGTGTTATTGGATTTTGCCCAGAGGTGTTTGGGCCTCCACCCTTTATCCACTCTTTGATTGGATCCCCTTTCCCTCTCCCTCACTTGATGTACATGTTAGACTTGTCTTGCATCGTTTATATAAGCCACCCAAACTTGGTTAATAATTCTAGAGGTTACTCCGTCTATTGTCAATTAGTTTTAGGTTGGAACCCTCCAAGAAATCTAACATGGTATCAGAGCTAGGAAATGGTAGCCTCACCTTTCGTGGGAAAGTCTCTGTTGCTTGAGTCAATTGGTCAACTCCTGGTCTCCTAGTCTGTCACCTCCACGTGCATTCAGGCTGCACGTAAGGAGGAGTGTTAAGCTTGTCCCACATCGCTTATTTAAGTCATCCAAACTTGGTTAATTTATTCTAGAAGTTACTCCACGTATAGCCAATTGGTTTTAGGTTGAAACCCTTCAAAAAGTCTAACATGGTATCAGAGCTAGGTCTTGGGTGGTCTCATCTCGCGTGGGAAAGTCTCTGTCATCTTTGTCGCTCAAGTCAATCAGTCAGCTCCTGGTCTGTCACCTCCCTGCACGTGCATCCGGGCTGCACGTGAGGGGAAGTGCATGTTAGACTTATCTCACATCCCTCATCTAAGCCACCCA
Source organism: Rhododendron vialii (assembly GCF_030253575.1). Lineage (NCBI taxonomy): Eukaryota > Viridiplantae > Streptophyta > Magnoliopsida > Ericales > Ericaceae > Rhododendron > Rhododendron vialii. The sequence goes on along the minus strand of NC_080562.1, from coordinate 5,366,434 downwards.
AGCTTAGTTAATAAATTTTAGAGGTTACTTCACTTATTGCCAATTAATTTTAGGTTGGATCATCCAAGAAATCTAAAAGTACCCTATCAAGTTTCCTAATAAATTTTTTGCCGTTTTAAAAAAAAAATTTCACAAGAGAAAAGATTGATTCTCCCCAACTTTGATTAAACTTCGTTTGATATATTAACGAATCGTGTCTATTACAACACACACTCTCTCTCTATCTCTCTGTCTCCAAAACTGAGAGAGTGAGAGAGTTTGGTGTGCTTCCAATCTTGTTTCATTCTCTGGTAAGTAACAAAAACCTAAGAGGCACTGTAGTGATTTTTGCACCTAATTTTTTTTACAAAATATTGTAAAATTCAGAAAAGGATAGAAAAATTCTAAATTAGTAAACAATCTTTTTTTTTTTTTTGAAAGGATAAACAATCTTTTTCGATGTTACTGTTTTTTGGAAACTATTAATTCTATCAATGTTTTATGGTTGGGTGAAACTGAAATTTTAAAGACCCTTGTAAGGAAATAGTTTCAAATTCTAAAGGCATCATCAATTTGTGTGTGTTCGAAAAGTAATGAGGGATCCGAACCATTAATTTAATGTTTTCTTCAAAATATCTCTTTTTTAATCAAAACAATTTTGCTAAACCCTCAGCCAGACAGTTAATTGATTGTTTTATAGAAAAGGGAGTGGCGGTCAATGACGAGCCCATATTTTTATCCGATGAGGCCACCCTGTACGTTTGAATTTTGAGGGAGGTTTTTGAAAGTAATAAGTAGAGAGATAGAAAAAGAAAATTTATTGAAAACCGTGCGTAAATGTTTTAGATACCCCAAATGAACAAGAACGATTAGACAAATTTTCATGAGAAAAAATGCACCATTTATACATGTATCTTTTGTGTTTTCTAGTATAACACACAATACGTTTAGATAACTTTGATAGTATCCAGTTAGTTGTGGACCTTGATCCAGCTGAGAAGAATAAAGAAATAGGGAAAGGAAATTCGAAGCATAAGTCGAATGAGAAAATGTTGGGCATTCCTAAATCTAAGAAGAAAGTGGGAAGAAAGAAGAAAAAATGCGTTATGTTTAGATCTGCGATTGCTGCTGCGGCATTATCCGCTTTTTCCAGAGACACTAACAGGTTACATCTTGATGATGCAAAGGCTACTCGGTCTATTGAGAAAATCTTGGGCGACGATTATTTGCGTGATGATGAGGAAGTCTTAAGTAATCTCATGATCGATCATTAGTCATCTCAGGAGCAGGTGGTTGGGTCTTGGGTGTGTTTGTCTCTTTTTTGGTTTTTGGGCCGGGTTGGCTTCTTGCCATCCATGGGTGGTTATTTTCCCTTCTGGTTCTTAGCGGCATGACATATGATTGTCGGAGTTCACTTTGCTCTGTTTTGATGCCTCGTGCTATGGATCCTTTTAATCTTTGTAATTTGTTTTCAAAAATTAATAAATTTTCTTTGCTGTTAAAAAAAAAAAAAAAAACTTTGACCCCAGGCATGCAACAATTTGAAGCCGATCATACTTTTCTCTCATGGCGACGATCACCCAACTTGAAGATAACTACTGAAATTACATGTTTCATTATTTCCAGAGCGAGCTCATAACTTTCGGGGTCAGAAAGCAAATTCCTTGATTCAAACAGTTTTTCGTAAAATAATTCCTATCAAGCTTTATGAAAAATTGTTCAGATCAAACACTTACCGATATTTGTTTGAGCTATTTTTTTTTTGGGTATCCTTAAAAACATATTTTAAACAAGTTGAACAGCTCCAATTATTAGCGTGGAGCTCCAAACTATGAGGTCCGCACCTAAAGTTCGCAATTAGAAGGGGACTATATATTATTATTATTATTATTATTATTATTATTATATATAATGGAAATGATAATGCCAAAATTATTTTTGTTGGTGCCAAAACTCTAGTGCATAAAAGGCTTATACCATGTGCCAGTGTACAACACCTTTATGCATTGGTTGTTAATTTACAGGAAAAAGTGATAACAACTTATATTTCGGACATTGAATCCAAAGTGCGCAAAGTCAGATTTTGTTGGGTGCCAAAGCACAACTCGAGCTCGTGAATAAAATAATCAAGTGCAATTAATCCGAAGATATCAAATCTAGAAAGAATTCTGCATAATCAAACAAGAGTAAATTGGCCTCAGTTTCCTTGTTTGTTTGTACTTACGTGGTTTTGGAATGAGAATGTTACTAGAATTCTAATGGAAGGCAAATTGGACAAGGATATTAAATAAATATTGCCTAATAAATATAGTTCAATTGGATAAGGAAAGAATTATGATTACCTAAGGTCAAATGTACGAGGATATATAAAGAGAGGAGGCAGTGGAGTTCGATCGGAAGGGAGTACAAGGGAGATACACCACGTAGAGTTCGGCTTGGAACATTACGGAGACCACGCACATCACCGACTCGGACGAAATCACCATGAGAGTCTAGGTTTTTTGAGGATGGAGCCTCATTTTTGTACGCCCTCCGTCCCCTTTTTTATGGTCCAGTATTTTATTTTCGGCTGTCTCTTAATAAGAATTCATTTTGTAAAGTTAGTAGGGATGGCAATTTCGGCCGCCCCGACCCAACCCGCCACGTTCCCCGCCCCAAATGGTTAGGGGATTCGGGGATTATTTGGGGATCGGGTAGGGTATGGGGATAATTTTTAAAAAAAAGTGGGGAACGGGTAGGGGGTGGATATGAGGTAATACCCGCCCCACTAGCCTACTATATATAATGCATAATTAATTATATATATATATATATATATATATATATATACACACACACACACACATATAAGTTAGGGACTTAGGGTTCCTAATTCCTGCCCCAGCCCCACTAGCCTACTATATATATAGATAAGTTAGGGTTTTTCCATTTCTCAGTCGCCACTCTAGAGACTTACGTCTCCAATTCCCAGCCCCACTAGCCTACTCGTCTTGTTTGTTTGAAACTGTTTTTATTTCAATTTGGTTTGTAATGCACTATGGCAGCAACTATGTGACTGTTTTAATTTAAATTTAGTTTATAATGGCACTACGGCAACAGATGTGACTGTTTTCATTTTGATTTGGTTTGTAATGGAACTATGACAGCAACTGTGGCTATTTTCCTTGGTATTTGGTTTGTAATGGCAGTGTAGATTGTTTTTTTTTTTTGAATTTAGTTTCTTGGTTCGTATTTTATGGCAGGTGACTTTTTTTAAAATTTTTTTTGGAATCTTTGGATTCCCGATTCCCCACGGGGATCCCCGTTCCCCATTTGGGGCGGGGATGGAGGGTAAAAATAAATCCCCGGTGGGGATTGGGGCGGGGATGGGGAGGAATTTGAGTTCGGGGATAGTGGTATCCACCCCCGACCCTCCCCATTGCCATCCCTAAAAGTTAGTGGGTAAAAGTTGATGTATTTTTTATTTTACCCATAAAGTAAATTTTATTTTGAAAAATTAGTGAGTAAAAGAGTAACGATGATGTCTCCCTAGAGAATAAGTAAGGAAAGTGGAGGTAAAAATTGGTATGAAAGATGTAATGATGATGTCTCCTTAATAAGTTGGAATAACGAACGAAGTTGGACATATAAAAATGGACAGATGGAGTAGTAAGTATTTGCATACTCTTTGTTTATTTTTCAAATGCTTGATATAATCGAATAACTGTTCTTACCTCTTATTAATTCAGTTAGTAATTTTGGATATGGATTCAATCATGTTTTTTCCATGATTTGAAATTGCTAAACTAATTATTTAGCCTTGTTTTTCAACTCTTGATTTCGAGCACCGGATATCTTTTGTAATTTGTTTTTGAATGGATACATGATTTTTTGGGCTCGAACATTAAGGTGAGGAAGAGAGTACATAAGATGTTTTCCTAAAAGATCGTAACAATGATAGTTTCCACGGTAATAGAGTTTAGCCACCAATTTACTTTGATGAAAAGTGGGAAAATAAATAAGAGTTTGTAAGTAATTGCTATGAATGCATGTGTGTGGATTCTGAAACCATTGTTCTCTTTGCTGCTTGAAAAGAATTTTTCAAAAAAATTCCCCCTAAATTCCTTCTAGATTTCTCCTATTTTCAACATTTCTCTCTCTATATCTCTCCACTTATTACCCCTACTATTTTTCAAAAAACTTTTTAAAACACAAACCAAACACAGCATAGTCACTTTTCTTTCATCAAGTTCGTTCAATTGTCAACTTAATTATTTGTTTTCACTATTATTTATTTTTAGTTCTTAGTTAAAATACAAACCAACACTTTTGCTAACTAAGTTTCTTTAGTTTTCCTAAAAAAAAAAAATCACAAGTCGCTGTGGGTTCGACCTCGCACATTCATAACTATATTTCGATACGATTCGTGCGCTTGCGAGTACTTTAAAATTTCACAACACAACGCAAGAGAGTGGTCCTGTACTTTAATATGCCCTTCTTTTTTATATCAACAATATATATAATCCTATTTGACTGTTTTAATTAGCTTGTTAGTATTAATTAGGTTGGGCTTCAAATTAAAATGATTACCATTCTTGATGCACAAATGCATAGCGAGGCATCGTCCATCTCTACACTTGCATTTTATGAAGACTATTATTGGTTGGTTTTCCTCAACTACAGTACTTGTCTCACAGATAAAAAAGGTGTCAAAATTAATTAGTAATAATCATTACTATCATTTACAAAAGGCAATAATACCGAAAATGTAAACTAATAGTATTCCATAATAATGGATATGTTATAAAGCACCAACAAAACTTGGATATATGTCCACTTCACCAAAATAACATTAACTTGATGAACCTCAAAACCACACCGGTATGCTACTGCTGTGTTGCTGCACTGATGTCTCCGAAGGTCCTTAATTGTTTATATACACGATAAAGTTGCCGCTATCGCTCGGAGCAATCTTGCAAATAGCACAAGAGAAATGATAAGTCAATAACCAGAAGAATCAGGTACGATTATATAATGTTCTCCCTAAAAGGCCGCAAAAGTCAAGCATGGGTCGATCAAGATCATATGCAACAATTAATAACTGGAAACGAAAAAGTACCTTCAGGAAGCTCAGGTTTTGGTTCAACTCTGCAGAATTCAACCTTCACCTTCGCCTCACTTTCAAGCGGACCCGGAGTCGTGAGAGCCTGGAAATTCTGAAGTTGAGAACCATCCATTACATTCTTTGCTTGGAACGTAATATAATACCAGAGCGCCCCAGTACAAAAATAATTCACCTTGATTACTTGGAAAAATTGATACCGAGTCCCCTACGAGTTTGAAAAGCACCAAAAAAAGAAAAAGAAAAAAGAAGTTAAACCCAATAACAAGAAAAGGAGTTAAGAAAAGAGAATTTAATTAATGAAGCAAAAGCGGATACCTGGTTTTCGTTATAAACTCCAAGAGCAACCTTGGCCATGTCACTAAAACCCTGCTGCAGAGCAAGGGGATCACTCTGCTGACAGACTGGACGAATCATCTCCAGCATAACGTGGGCTGGAACGTCCCCAACATCAAACCCCTATTATACAAGAAAGAAACAAGTTTCACAAAGTCAGTCTACATGCCGATCGAAACAGCTCGTATCGTGAAACCGTACGTAATACTATTAATTATTTTTTTGTTTCCCAGCTATATATACCACGTCACACATGCATGCCACAAAAGGAAAAAAAACAATAATAGATACCAATCTCATTCATCAAGAGTAGTGTGACATACCACCGGAACAAAATTATAATTGTACGTTCTCAACAAATTAAGAAAATCACCACTCGATTTGGATTCTATAATTAATAAATACTTGCTCCAGGTATACCATGCATTTAACCAGCTTCCTCCCACAGAATCCAAATTCAAACATAAAGAGAGAGAGAGAGCGCAAAAAGTAAATAATAAACCTAAATCTTAAACATATATAACGACCCGGATACTTAAACAAATAAATATCAGGTCAAAGGATATGGTTTTTTTATTATTTAATTACTACTACTATTATTGGTTATTAAACACAAGGATTTGAAATAACGCTGCTATCTGGGGATATTGGAAACCCTAAACCCAAAAATCAAGCCAAGGATATTTATTTATGTATTATTTGGTTATGAATCAAACGCAAGGATTTGAAAAAAGGGGACATCGATCGATCTATCTATCTTGATGTACGAAAAAGGAGAGAGCTAGCGCTGTATACCGTTCCATTCCCTAACAGTTTGAAGAATCTGCCCGACTCAGTTCTAATCATTGGTCGTGCCATCTTTCCTTCGAGTTTGAGAGAGAGAGAGAGAGAGAGAGAGTAGTTGTCTCTTGTGCGTAATCGGAGAGGAAGAAGAGACTGCTTTAGGATTTTGATTGAAGGCGTTGGTTTTATATATATATAAAGTAGTCCAGTATCGAAGGGTATTTCATGACATGCATGAGGAGTTACCGAATTGAGATTCAATCCTGTCCGTATTCGGATTCGACTATTTGCCAACATTGCCCTTGCTTTTTTTTTTAAAGGGCCCGACTATTTGCAACCATAAATTTTCTGAACGTAGCCTATTTTTCATATGCAACTGAAATGTTTACCATAGTATAAACGGCTACGTTTAGGAAATTTGTGGTTGTAAATAGTCGGCCCCTTCTTAAATTTCAGGTTCTTGACTCGGCCGCAATAGTGGACTGGAAGCTGTCGTTTTAGTTCAGGCCCAACACGATGGGCTTTGGTTGGAGGGGGGGGCTACGATGGGTTGGGCCCAGGCCCAATGAGTGTCCTCGATAATCTAATCTATGATGGGAAATGATTTTGCTTTTTTGTTAATGCTACTCTTCTGTAAGTGTATTTTTGCACAAAAAATACACTTACAGCGAAGTGGAGTTAACAAAAAAGAGAATGGCAACATCAACGGCCTCTATAATTTCTTCCCCTTCACATTTAAATCTGAGTGTCTATCTCTCTGTCACATTCAAAATTTTTGTAGTTTATAAGTAGTTTTCTTTGGGGGTTTTTTTGTTATCAGCTCGTGCAGTTTGTTGTTGTGCATATCCATTTTGCGACCATCTCAATCGGATCCCACAAAAATTATCAGAACCGGTCGTTTTGTTCTTAATATATTGTTTAGGGTCCCTGTAAAAAATCATCTCAATCCGATACCGGTATAGGCGTTTATGAATCATCCAACTTTGCTTCAGAAATTCAGGCCAAATTCTGAAGCAAAGTTGTATGATTCGTACGTAAACACCCTTACCGGTATCGGATTGAGATGAAATTTTACAAGGACCCTAAACAATATATTTTGAACAAAATGAGTAGCTCCGATCATCTTTGTGAGACCCAAGACGGCTGCAAAATGGATTTGTGCGTAACTATTGTACGAGGTTTGCTGTACCCCTAGCATTTCTGTATTAATACCTGCCTCTTTTTTCCTATTTTCACTCCAATCTATACCTACCCTTACAATGACCACTTATCTGATGTTTATTTTTATTTTTATGAAGAGATTAAATTCTTTACATCGTCGGTGTAAACATTTGTTTCTTCCAAATCAATTATATTGCGCCACGTTGCCATGTTTAAATGATTGGGACCACTGTTTTGCAACATAGCGCAATGTAATTGATTTGGAAAAAACAAATGTCTACACCGGCGGTGTAAAAAATTTATTCTCTTTTATGAAGGGTGTGTGACAAACTTCAGGAGTCAACGCCCCTCCAATTTATAAAATAAATTGGTCATTACCAGACACAAATGTCTACACCAGACGCACCAATCACCACGCCTCTAGGGCTGTAAATGAACTGAGCCATTCGCGAACTATTCGAGGCTCGGTTCAGTAAAAGCTCGTTCGAGTTCGATTCGTTTGCTAAACGAACTGAACCTGAACCTCAATTCTAAGCTCGTTCCGTAAATGAGCCGAACCTGAGCCTAACGGTATTCGGCTCGGTTAGATTCGCGAACCTATACTTAAATTTAATTAATAATTCAATAGGGGTCTATTTGTAAATGTAAAAAATTTTAAGATTGTATATATAATTCAATACTTATTTTTCTCCCAAATTCTATACGATCAATGAGAGAGTTTGGATTCGCTTGAGTTTAATGAGCTGAGCCGAATCAAACCTGAGTCTTGACGAGCTCAATTCGAGCTTAGATTTGGCTCGGCTCGATTCATTTGAGTTTAACGAGCCAAACTCGAGCCAAGGTATTTAAGTTCGAATTGAACCCGAGCCGAACTCGAGCCAGACCAGTATCTTAACGAACCCAACCGAGCCGAACCCGAGCCTTGAAAAATTTTAACGAGCCGAACTCGAGCCAAATTGTTCAGGTTCGAATTGAACTCGAGCCGAACTCATACTTTAACGAACCCGAGCCGAACTTAACAGGGTTCGGCTCGATTCTGTTCGTTTACAGCCCTATACGCCTCCCTCCCCTTCTCTGAAACCCTTCTCTCTCAAAGATCGTGTAAGAAGTAAGAACTAACTATCTCTCTCTCTCTCTCTCTCTCTCTCTCTCTCAGATCCACACCAATCTCTCTCCTCCCATGCATGTTCGTCCTCTCTATTATTTTTCTTTTGCTAACCCCTTTGTTAGTGTTTATATATATTTCTGTCTTATCTGTGTTCGTCATTACCAGACGCAATACTTTTACAGATCGATCTACTGTTTTTCCCTCCAAAATCAACACCCACTGTTTGCTCTATATGTGTGGTGGTATATAATAATTAGACGTGTATGTCTCTTGTATATGCATATGAATATGTATTCCCCGTACATCGATGCTAGTAATATATTTATGGTTTCTGATTTTACTTGGACATTTTTTTTATAAAATAAAAAAGACGAATTTGAAGCCCTAATGCTTGGACTGAGGAGTTCTACAATGGGTACAACAATCTGTTTCCGTTTTCTGAAATTTTAAGTTGTTTTGCCTATCAATTTCAGGTCTTGTACGGGTTCTATGTTGGATGGAGTTGATGCTAGTGAAGCTATTGGAGGCTTGGAGTTGATGCTAGTGAAGCTGCTTTTTTTTGGTTTTGATGCTATCACTTAATTAGTTGGAATGCAGGTTTTCAATCGAAATGTAGAGAATTGATAGTGGAAAATTTGGCAGTGAAAAATTTCTCAACGGGTGTATATATGTATTGGACCGGTGAAAATTTGGCAGTGATGTATATCTTTTTTTTTTAATTGAGCTCTGTATATGTTAGAGAAATGGAGAGAATCAAACCCTCAACACATGACTCACTATCAAATTTTTGAATTGGCGTTTGATAAAAAAAAACAAAACAAAACAGGTGTATTGGACCGAAAACTCTCCTGGCCCACTATCAAGTTTTTTTTTAATTGGCCCACTTTCAAAATTTTATGTTTGGCCCATTTTTAAATTTTTATGTTTGGCCCAACTAGGCCCAATTCGGTCAGACCGAATTCCCCGACCGAACCGAATTTACCCCGAACCGAATTGGACCGAACTTAATAACGGTCGAGATCGGTCCTGACATTTTCATCCCCGAACCGATTCGGTCTCCAACATTATTGGACCGACCCCGAACCGATAACACCCCTACCAAGATTATTCTAGATCTCAGCCAAGTTCTCCCGCTCGCGTCTGCCCCAACCGTTAACACCATCGATCCCCATATCTCCCGCACCTGGGGCTGGGATCTCTCCCCACAACACACGCCTCTCTCAACCTGCTGTGTATTAGGAACACTAGTCTTTGCTCGGTTCACATTCTGGAAAAAAATTCTCAAATTCAAAAAATACTCATTACCCTTATTTTTAATCATTATTCTTATTTCTCTCTTCACTCGTTACCCCTATTTATAATCATTATTCTCATTTCTCTCTCTATCTCTCTCCACTCATTTTAAATCATTATTCTCATTTCTCCCCCTACTCATAATCCCAAAAAATTTCTCAAAAACTCATCCAAACATAGTATTAGCTGCTTTGCCTGTCCGACTTTTTGCACGATGCACCTATTCGGCTTGATGGCGAAAATCACATGTAAAGGTGACATTTGTGGGCATCTATTATTCTACTGAGCAAAAAAACTATTTCCTGTTGCTTTTTTTGAAGTCATGCTACTCAACAATTTGAGCTTATAGGAATAGGATTGTCTTGTTGTACGTCAGTACCCTTTGTTCTTATTTGCCCATATTAGTTCCGAGCTAACTGGGCTGACTTGGACAATTATTTGACCACTGCTTCAGAATGCTTATGATGTTCCGTTGTTGAAAATAGCTGTAGCTAGTTTTCCCTAGTTTGTTAACCCTGGTGCTGATGAGCCGTCAATGGAAGTTTTCTTTTTTCTTTTTTCTTTTTTCTCTCAATGGTCATGGCGCACTGTGGGATGTTTTATTGAGATTTTGTGCTTCTCGAGTTCTAGGAAATGTAAGAAATAATAGGGTAGCTAGGCAATAAAGGGAAAACCAAATACCATCATCTGCGGTCTTACAAAATATTCTGCAGCTACTCGAATATGAAAGTTCCTATTCCGAGACGTTCTTGGATAGAATTTCTGAAGTGACTACTGGACGAGCCTTCTGATATTTGTTTGCATATGTGGTGTTGTTTCTTTTGGTTATTGTGTATTTATCGTTATAGGAGTTTTATGGTTCTTTGCACCCCATCCTCCACTCTCTTCCTGGTATTGACTTCGTACCATTTAGGTTTCGTGATAGGCAGGTACATGCTAGCGAAGATGATTGATCTGTGAACCATGCTAAAGTCCGGGATTTAGGAGAGGATGTGATGCTAAACAATTGGAGAAGTTTGGAGCTGAAGTTGAAGCTGAATGAGTTGAATCTACGCTTCAATTTTAGAGCTTATCTCATAAATCATCATTCCCTTTGTATAATGTAGATAACCCGCCCTTGTAGATGACTAATGCTGTAAATTTGTCCTTTCCCACTTTGGCTCCGTTCCACGTAACTTTTAGCCAAATAAGTTGGTTTTGTCCTTAAAATTACTGCTAAAAGTTAAGTGGGACGGGGCCTTAGAGGGATTGAGGGAGTGCTTATTAGGATATTGCCAATCGTATGAGCCATTGTATTCAGAAGTTGGAGCTATTTTTAAATTTACTAGAGTGTTGGTCTGTTAGATCGTAAAGTTACTCTGTTGCGTTAACACAAATACATATGCTTATCGAAAAGTCAATGGACACAGCAAAAATGTGCACAGAATATCGCTATGCACAAATTGCATTGTGGGACGCGAATGATCCGAGCTATTCATTATGTTTAAAACTTTTTTTCAAGGGCCTACTAAAAAATTAGCTTAATCCGTTACCTATAAATACTTGATATAATCGTCTAACTTTTTCATCATCCAAAAACCTGAAAGAAAAGCAACTAAACCAATAAACCAAAACCAGCAGAAGAAGCTTGGTAGCATCTCCTATTTGGACACTTCAATTGTCAAAACCAGAAATCTAGTCCAAGGGAGAACCATATTAGAGCATCCGCAATGGGAATAATCAAAATCGATAACTAAAATGTGCCACGTCAGCATTTGATTATCCATTTAGTTCATAATCAAACTTAACAAACTTGACCTCCACATTAGTTATTTTTGTATCCCTATAAAAAACACCCCCACAATACGCAATGCACCTATGTCCAATTGCAAACAAGTTCCAATCACGCACCCGACCACACCAAATTATTCGTCTCGATGAGACGATTCTAATGTGAGGTGTTTTTTAATTTTTTAGTTTTGAATTTGGTTATTGGGTTTGGTTATTGAGTTTTGATTATTGATAAAAGTTGTTAAGTTTGGTTATGGAATGAGTAGAATTTGATTATTTGCTAAAAGACTTGTAACTTTGCTTATTACAATGTGAGTTGTTTTTTTAGCATTGTTGTTAAGTTTGCTTATCCATATTAATTTGCTTATTACAATATGGATCCTCTTAGCACCAGCAGAATCAGGACTTGGTTAGGTTAGCATCAAATTTCCACAGCAGAATCCGAAAATGCATCAAGGTGCAGTACTGTGCTACATCCTTGTAAACAGACATTTTATAGAGCAAAACATAGTTGGGATGCTCTGTTTTCGTTGTGATACCTTTTGTTTTTGTCCCTTTTAATCATAGTAATAATCAATACTTTTTATCAATTAATAAATTTCTGTCTATCGCAGAGCGACTTGAGAATCTAGCCCTTCTTAATTTCAATTAGGTTAAAAAGGGCAAGCAGCCGTTAAAATATTCCAATTGGAAATGTTGGTCGATTCACGTCCACCCATAGTTTACGTAATGAAAATATTCCAAAAATCAATCGTATATCGTTACGAGTCCGGCTCCTCTCCAATTCATAGATCCTCCAATTCCAATTCAATAGTCAGGATTACCCTAGTATCTCCAGCCCCAAAGCTCATATGGTATCCTACGGGCACCCAATTACTCTCCAAATATTTCCCAATTATCACATTTTAGGCACCAATTTACCAAATTCCAAACATTAGTAAAATTTCATATCGTAACTTTAATAACAGGTGCAAGTTCAAAGAACTATCTGATTCACACGATTAATCAAAGAACTCCTTTTGCATTTTTTCTAAAATATTTTTCTGTAAAAATTATATTTTGTTCAATTACTTAATCTTACGATTTCTTTCTAATTTTCATAACTGAATCTTAATTTCAAATTTCTTACATACAAGAACAACTACATCAATGAACACACGCCACAGTGTGAAGTACACGTGGAAATACACTAGTATCAATAAAAAATAATCTCATGAGCTACATGATAAAATAATATCAGCGAAAAAAACCATGTTGAAAGGGAAAAAAATTATTGATATAACATTAGTAAAAAAAATCCTCATGAACTATATAATTTTATTTTTCAAAGTCCAGTTTAACAGGGAGAGAAAACGTTGTTAACAAAAATTAATGAGGAATAATGATTTTTTTTTTTGTAAATTTTGAAGATTAGAGAATTTTTTTCGTCGTTAAAAAAAAAACGGGGAGGGAAGACTCTTATGTAATTGAGAAATATTTGGGGATTAATTGAGTGCCCATAAAATACCATATGAGCTTTGGAACTGGAGATACTAGGGGTGAGCAAAAAATCCTTCAAACTGCGAATCCAATTCAAACCAATCCAAACCGAAAGGTTAGATTCTGTTTTTTAGTAGTATGGTTTGGTCATGGTTTAAAAAAATTAGAAACCGCGTTATATGGTTTGGTTTGTGGATTTACATACACGGTTATGGTTCCAAACCGATATGAACCGTATAATACATACATATATATATAATTTAATTATGATTCACCAAATAAATATAGGAGCCTTAGTTAACTATTTTTCTAATTTTATTGATACTATTAAATCCACCGCAACATTTAGTTTTTCTTCCCTGCCAAGATAATTTATACTAAACTTCTATATAACAAACACAATCCTAATTTTTTATAATTATTAATTTATTATACACAAAAAACACATGAATCACCGATCGGTCCACAGCTCAATTCTTAAATTTCTATACATGAAATCCAATTCCGATTCCTATTCCTACTCCTATAATTCCTTCACTACCAAGATCCCTAAATTTCTAAACATACAAACCGTGGTTTAAAACCGAACCGTATTTTAATGGTTTGGATTGGTTTGGTTATTTGCCTTTTGTGGGCTGGTTTGGTTCTCCAAATTCATAATCCGTAGGTATTGGTTTGGTTTTTAGTTTATTATAAAACTGAACCAATCCGAACCATACTCACCCCTAAGAGATACTAGGGTAATCCTAACTATTGAATTGGAATTGGAAGATCCTTCAATTTTCGGGGGGGGGGGGGGGGGGGGGGGGGGGGGGGGGGGGGGAATTGGGGGATCCCTTTTAATAAGGCGAGGCACCTATAAAATCTAATAGCCAAGATTATTAATAGCCACATTATTTTCTATTTTTTTTCCCTAAAAATAATTGGTCAATTGGTTGAATGTCATTCGCACATCTGGCCCATGTCCATGATTAGTTTTGCAAGTATAATGACGTAAAATTCTTAGATTTTAAGTTTGTGTATATGAGAGCATGTACACCAGCCTAGGGCCCTAGGCATACTTGCACTATTATCTATTTTGACTAGAAAAGGCACAAAAGTGGGCTTGCACTAGCCTAGTTAAACACTAGTGTATTTTATATTTGTGGAGAAATCTTAACAAATTTACAGTTATGAAAAGGTTGTTGTGGTGTGGAAGAAAAAATAGATAAGTAAAGTAAAAATTGTAGCTTTTTTAATAGGTGTTTTAACTATGCTGGGAGTAAATGCTCTGATATTGGTTTTGGATACGGTGGCTTTAGATCTGCTAAGAAAACCCTGATGCATTCTTGACAAGTGCGGGTTGAGGGCGGATAAGTCCGGGGAGATGCTCTAGAAATGGCTGCAAAATTGGGGCTCTTGTGACAAAACCAATTTTGTGTCAGTTTTCGTGGCTGAAAGCTCCTAAATTCGATGCGGTTAAAATTAATTCATAGTGGTCAAATGCAATTTGTAGCGGTCAAATTCAATTCGATGCAGTCAAAAGCAATTCGATGCAGTCAAAAGCAATTCGATACGGTCAAGTGCAATTCGATGCGGTCAAGTGCAATTCGAAGCGGCTAATTGCAATTCGATGCAGTCAAGTGCAATTCGATGCGGCCAGAGCAATTCGTTGCGGCCAAGAACAATTCGATGCGGCCAAAAGTAATTTGTAGCGGCCAAGTGCAATTCAATGTGATCAAGTGCAATTCGATGCGGTCAAGTGCAATTCGACGCGGTCAAGAGTAATTCGTAGAGGTCAAGAGCAATTCGATGCGGCCAAGAGTTATTTGTAGAGCACGGCCAAGTGCAATTTGATCCGGCCAAGTGCAATTCGTAGCGGTCAAGTGCAATTCGATGCAGTCAAGTGTAATTTGTAGCGGCCAAGTGCAATTTGTAGAGACCAATTGCAATTCGTAGCGGCCAAGTGCAATTTGATGAGACCAAAAGCAATTCCATTCAGCCAAGTGTAATTCGTAACTGCCAATAATAATTATTGTAGCAGGGTTTGATCGTTGAAGCTTTCTCACAAAAGGGTTGCGGCGAGGCAAATATTTTTCCGTCTCCTAATCATTAGATTGGAGACAAGTAATTTCTTCTTTAACGGCGAAGGAAATTTTACTATCACACGGAAAAGATAAGCGTTGTGAGAGAGCCTCAAAGAGTGCAGTAAACTCTCCTACCCCTCTTGCTTGCAAAATCTCAACCTACTTATCAGCCACCCCATTTTTTTTAAAAAGAGAAACCATAAGGTGCCGTTAAAAGCTCCACCCCTGTCCCCTTTAAAGGCTCCGCCCGTGTCCTAAATTGTCACTGTATCATTTTTACATTGTAATTGATTTGTGTAGAATATAGAACAACTTTGGACAAAATGGTAAATTCAATCAGAAACCACCTCACTCGCGGTAGCAGTTTGTATTTTCCTTATTTTTTCTCCCAAAAAAAAGTGACAAATCAAATTCAACCCAACATAATAAAAAATCACAGCCTGCTCTCATCTTGTAAATCAACAAGAGAAAAATTAAAGGCTGCTAATTTTGCCACTACATTTTTTGTTAACGCCACTACCTCTGCAAGTGTATTTTTGGTGCAAAAATACACTTGCAGGGGAGTGACGTTTACAAAAAAGGAAGTGGCAAAATTATTTTCCAAATTAAATTAACTATCTATCTTAAGTTTTGATTCTTCTTATTTGTCTTTCCTCTATGGTGAATTTGAGGATTAAAAAAAAACCCAAAGGACCAAACAATCATATGCCACTCAGGACTCAAAGGACCAAACAGGTTGGCAAGAAGCCAACCCTAGGTTTGTGAAGCAAAAACATAATTGAAAAAAATACAAGGAACTATAACGTTACCCCTCTATGTTATTACAGAGACAACAAACTACAAAGAAATAGCAAAAACAAAAATCCATGAGGTCCCCAATATCCATGATTTTCTTTGTTTGATACATGTAGCATCCGGCTCATTTTTAGTTACATATTTTTTGTTTGTATCTGACCAAGTAGGAGAAGAAATTAACGCGTGGGCTGAGGCAGCAACCAGAGGGCTTATCAAAGACTTGCTCCAGCCCGGTTCTCCAAAACCACAATCAGCAATCATACTATATAATTTTGGCCAATAAAATTTGAATTTAAACTTATTTAGGAAGTCAAAATCGAAATTTTCTTATTACGTACTACTCCCTCCGTCCCTTTTTAAGTGTCCTGCTTCGTAACTCCAACTTATTAAAAAGACATCATCATTACACCTTTCACATCAACTTTTTCCTCCATTTTCCCTACTTACCCATCATCATTACACTTTTACTCACTAACTTTTCAAAATAAAATATACTTTTAGGGACAAAATAGACAATACACCAATTTTTACCCCCTTAACTTTACAAAATGGACACTTATTAAGGGACAGCCCAAAATAGAATACTGAACACAAAAAAAGGGACGGAGGGAGTATATAATATAGATGTCCAAATCATGTAATCAATTATTACATTTCTTTGGCCAATAAAATTTGAATTAAACTTATTTAGAAAGTCATACAGGAATCTGGGAGAAGAGGGTGGCTTTGGTGCTGGTCGATGGCGTCCGTCTGTGTTTGGTCGGGCGACGGCGGCGGCGGTGAACTGTGTTTTGGTTATTGGAATTCTGTGCACCACAAACACACCTGTGAAAAATTTTAGGGGTGCATCTGGTGCTCGTAGTCGGTGGATGGCCGTCGGTTCCGTTTCCGGTGGGCGGCAGTTGTTGGTGGGTAGCTGGGTGCTGGTTTGTGGTGACTGGTGAGGACCAGCACCAAAGCCACCCTCTTTTCCCAGATTCCTGTACGCCGCTCTTGTGAATTCTTGATTTCTTCTCTCTTCCAAAGAAAAAAAGGGGCAAAGAAATCCTATAGAGCAAAGAAATGTCAAAAATTACATAATCCTCTGCTATTGCGCAAAATCCAGATTGGGTTCATAAGCTGTTTATAATAGAAGGTTGAAAAGAAACTAAAAAAAACAGAAAAAAACAACAGCCAGAATGGATTAGAAAAAACCTCCCGATTGACCTCCTCCGAAAAAAAAAGAGAACGAAAACACCATCTCCATCCAAATCACGTCTTGCAATGTTTCTTCCCCAAGGTGGGTTTACCCAAAACGTTTTCCTTCCATTCGTCGTTACTTTTGCCATCGTCGGGCACCATCTCTTGCAACTGTTACAATTGTCCAACTCGGGTCATCGGACACCGGAATGACAATCTATTATCCGACTTCCGCTGCCATCACAGGCGTCTAAAGTTTGGAAAATTTATAAGTTTAATAGGCAGTGGATAGCAATTGGTTGCGTCTCCGGTGGTCGGCGGTTGTTGGTAGCGGCGGGTGCTGGTTCGTGGTGTGGTGGAGGCGTGGAGCAGATATGGGTGTGGGGGAAATTTTGGGAGCAAAATTGTTTGCGGCCCTCAAACCAAAACGGAGAGGGGAGAGGGGAGAGGGTGGGAGTGGGGCCGTTTTTGCCACATCAGTGCGTCTGTGAAGGATTTGTGTGTGATATATGTGTGGGTAGCATTATTGCATGTAAAACTTAAAAGGAAATTCTCCTTAATGCTAGCAAAATGTTTACATTGTTGTAGGTTTATACATTATGAAATATTCATTCGATCCAACGACTATAAAGTTAATAGGAAGAACGATCAAATGGTTGTAGAGACTTCTTTGTTTGTATGCATAGACATTTTGGTGAAAAAATCGCTCTATTTTATAATATAGATTTATAATTTTGATGATAGTCGTATTTTTATCTCTTTTGATAGAACCCACAATGCAATACGAATTTGGAGGTTTAGAACTAAAGTGTCAGTATTTTTTAGTACTATTTAGTTTTTTACTATTTAGCAATACGAATCAAGATTGCTAAATAGTAAAAAATACTGAAACTTTAGTTTTTCTGTACTGAATTGCTCTTTATACTTAATCCGCTGAGACAATTTAGCAATTGGTTTGATTTTGGTATTTATGTAACTACTACCTTTTTTTTAATAAATATGTTGGCTTTTTATTAATTTCAACACATACGTTCTTTTATTATTTCTATATTGCACATCTCAATTTTATTTTTTTTTGGTTGAAGTGTATTTAAAAGACTAATTATTGTTAATTCTTGGCTACGCCCTTGGAGATAGTGGCGAATATATAAGGCTCTGTTTCAGAAACCTTCTTAAAAAATAAACAGCTTATTTTACATTTTCAAACTCAAAAACAATGTAAATGAAAAATAATTTTTCAATTTTTTTTTTGCATCGTATGAGATCTTTCAAAAAAAAAAAGAATTCAGCTAAAAAATATACAGTTAATTGTCTTTGTTGTTCGTGTACAATGAATCACAATACAGCAAAATTTGCAGTACACTTAGTACTGGACCTACCTGACACTATTTTTTTGTTTTTCCGAATCAACGAGGGCAGGTAATATGCCTACCAATAAGCATTCTTGGGCATGTTTTTCCGAATCAACGAGGGCAGGTAATATGCCTACCAATAAGCATTCTTGGGCATGATAAGATATTAATTAACCTACTTATCAAAAAAGATATTAATTAACCTACCAATAAGCATTCTTGACCTGACTTATCATTCTTGTCACGATTCACGAACAATAATGCTAGCTAGCCCACTATAAAACTCTGTCTGAACCACCATTGCCTCTTCCCTTCAAAGCTTGTTTTCCTTTGAAATGATTCAGTAGTAAAAAAAACATGTCGACTCTTCTTCTTTCAAGTTGGTCTAGGGAGGTTCAGTCCGTGCCAGCAAATTATGTGTTCCCGAAGGACAAAAGGCCCGGTGGTGACATTGAAGTGCCGGTGTGCAAGGATCTTCCCGTCATTGATCTATCACAATTGGATGGTATTGATCATCGCATCAAAATAGTTCGGCAAATCATGAAAGCTAACCGGGATTTTGGAATGTTTCAGGTTCAACCTCTCTCTCTCTCTCTCTCTCTCTCTCTCTCTCTCTCTCTCTCTCTCTCTCTCTCTCTCTTTTTAGACCAAAATATTGTGATTCCATATGTAATTCAGAATCTTGTAATTTAATTATGTACTAACTTCCATGAAATCTTGATCATAACCTTAATAACGCATTAAGTTAATTGTCGATCATAAAATAGGTGATTAACCATGGTGTATCTGAAGAACTAGTGGATGAAACGATGACTCTGTTCAAGGAGTTCTTCAACATGCCTACAGAGGACAATGCTATGTATTATTCGGAGGATGGAACTAAGGGTTTTAGGCTCTACACAAGCACAATGAATTACATCAAGGATGGGGTTAACACCTGGAAAGATTCAGTGAAACACAATATTTGTCAGCCTTTAGAGGATAACATCCAATCTTGGCCTGAAAACCCACCAAGATATCGGTACCAAATTTACGTTTCCTCTTTTTGTCGTACGTAACTAAGGAATTAAGGCACGCCCGTTTTAAATAAAACTTGTTGCTGAATTATGCTTGTAGGGAGCTGGTTGGGGCGTATTCAGTGGAAGTGAGGAAGTTAAGCTCAAGGATTTTGGATCTGATTTGTGAAGGGCTGGGGGTTGAATTGGGGTACTTTGGCCGGAATGAGCTGAGCAAAAGCCAGTCATTGATAGTCCACCATTACCCACCATGTCCGGACCCAAGTTTGGTTTTGGGAGTTTGCGGTCACACTGATGTAAATCTCTTAACCTTGCTTCAGCAGGATATTTGTGGGCTTCAGATTTTCAAGGATGGGCAGTGGCTTGGGGTTGAACCAATTCCTCATGCATTTGTTATCAACATATCTGACCAACTTGAGGTATATATATGATCGCCACCCCTTTGAAGTTTCTCATATAAATAAAGGCCCTTAAAATTTTGAATTTCGTAAAATCGTACATGCGTAGCTGTAGTTATCATGGATGGAATAGAGTTTTGAATTTGAAGGTGTTTTTTTTAGGCTTTGAATTGTTTATTTTAGTGAACATGATCCTTTCCATCGAAAATCACGTTGATTAGATATCTGATCATTTGTTGAGTACTCATTAATGTGGACTGGTCCAGTTTTGACGTTTTTGGACCCATCTCAGGTGACTTTAACGATGGAGCATTGTATGGATTGTAGTCCTATTAGATGCGTGTTTAAATTTTATTGTCTATTTGTTCTTCGCCTTGATGAGTTTTCTAGGGCTGGAACTAATACGATTTCCCATTTGGATTGGATGTAGATTATCAGCAATGGAAAGTTAAGAAGTGCTCTTCACAGAGTGGTGACGAACACCAGTGTTGCTCGGACATCCTTGAACACTTTTATCGGTCCATCTCTAGAATCCATCATAGAACCTGAAAAAGCGCTTGTCAGTGCATCCGAACCCCAGATGTTCAAGTCCTTTCGGTTCAAGGAGTACCGTGATATCAACACGGCCAATCTTCGTGAGGCTAAAGGTACTAGAACACTAGAGGCTTATAAGCTCGATCTAGTGTAAAATAAATGGTATAACCTAGTCTTCTACTGTAATAAACTGTATGGCTACATGTCCAAAATAAAACATGATCAGTATGGTGGAAGGACTCATCCGATTTCTTGTTAAAAGTGATTCAATTGAATTGAGATGGTATAGACATTTGTAAAAAAATCGCCATAAGGGTTTGATAGACTTCTGTAACATATTGCAATGAGATGTCATTTTGTTTTGTTAACTGCAATTCCTGCTTGAACTTTTTCTGTGTAATCCAATCTTGGTTGGAAGATATATATTTTCAGCACATGCTTTTGGCGGCCCTGACCATTGGTATGGATTCAGGATGAACTTGGCATGTAAAATAGGGTTACTATCAATCGAAACTAGTGAAGGAAAGATATTGGATATGGTCGAATTAGTGATGGTAAGACACAATTTCAGGTTCATATCTTTGGATGGGGCGAACATAAGTATATATCCACCGTTTATGATAACTTCGTCTCATGAAAAATGTCTTTTCATTTTGTCGATTCACTTGTACAAATTGCCAAGTCTTATTTCAAGCCAGTCTAAGAATGTTCAAACCGTGCCAAAGGAGGAGGAAAGGGCCCAAAAATATATATCAAACTATCTAACACCCTCGATCTCACATGTGCAAAACCCTGTCTTGCATGTGGAGATACAAACACTCATACATACTGCAAAAAAATGTCCATAGAATCAGAGGTATAATGCAAACGGAGAGAAAATGCAAATATATAGACTTGAAATTAAGACCTCTCAGGGAAGCATAATGCAATGGGGTACCAAATACAGACAACAGAGAGACTGGATCGAACTTAAGACCTCTCCTAACATGAGCTCTCATGCCATGTTAAATTAGGAGGGGCAAGGGCTGGATCATCCTTATATTGTCCCAAAAAAAGAAGGAAGAAGGTAAATGTTCTAGCACTCCCACGGTCCCATTCACTGATTTGATCCTAAATCCTAAAGTTCAACGATTCACAAATATTGAGTGCATGGCTGATTTGATCCTGATGCTCAGTGACTCACAAATACTAAGAAGCTTGAAGGACAGGAATAATGGCTCCAACAGATGAATACATCTTCTTAAAAGATTGCACTTGTGGTTCACCCAAACAGAAAATAGTAAACTATAGCTTTTATCCCAAGTCCACAAGAAGAGACAATCAACAACAATGTTGATTTCTTCTAATAATTGAGGGGTTATTTCAATCTTGAAGCGACGCTCTTTTACCTCATTTTTGATGATTGTGTCTTGCTCCGGTGGAAGGTAATCGGGGTTGAGGGGTTATTTCAATTAATCTTGAAGCGATGCGCTTTTACCTCATTTTTGATGATTGAGTCTGCTCCGGTGGAAATTAATCGGGTCATATTTCAATCAAGAGGGCCAGGGTAATGACGCGGGTTTAATCTGTTTGTTTCTAACTAAAACAATGCTTGTTGTGTGATCAGCTTGCGTTGGTCGCTTGCTTTGGTTTGTTTAATCTTGAACAATGTTCCTTTCTCGATAAAAACGAAAAATGCCCTCGTCAGAGGGCTGGTTTGGCCAGCTTGCTTTGGTTGCTTATTTGCTCAAAATAAGCAATAAGCAAATACATGCTCGTTAGGTGAATCTTGTTCGTTTATTTTAAGCAAACAACTAATCAAGCAATTAGCAATGCACTCCCTCCCAATTTGTTTAGAAGAATGTAATATTCAAGTAGATTCAAGTGAGTTAATTTGTTCTTTTAAAATCGACAAGATAAGTCGTCGTCACAACAAGGAAGACAGTGACATATAGTTGTTAATAGAGGGAGAGAGAGAGAGATAAATCAAGAGAGCGATTTGCTGAGTCACCTTGCTAGCAAGTAACCCAAAATCCAAAACTACCTTAGAGTTTTTGCACTTGTTTATAGCTTTTGTACGTCCTCCTTTATGTGAAGCTATTCAGTCTCAGTTATTCGGATATTCTCCAGATTTGGTCCAGATTCGGTATGGACCAACCCAACAAAGGAATCGAACTTTAATTAGACTAAAGGCTTCCTAATTCCCTAGTTGCGAGGTAACTACCACTGTGCCAATCTGGGGGGTTTTAAGAGTTAAGTTATTGACGGACGCAAAAGGCCAAGAAGTACTCTCTCTCTCTCTCTCTCTCTCTCTCTCTCTCTCTCTCTCTCTCTCTCCATAATGGACACATTCTTCCTTCCTCATGCAACTATGGGGAAAATGGATAGCAACCCCATAATGGAATTTCTGAGAAGTTGGAAGGACGTGGTACGGGTGCCCAAACCAAAATCAATTCTGATTGTTTCAGCACACTGGGACACGTGTGATCCAACTGTGAGCGTTTTCCCTTACGTTCATGAAACAACGTATGAATCTGAGGATTCCACAAAAAGTCACTTGGCCAAGGTAAACTTAATTATTACTGTACCATAAAAGCAGTTAACCAGAACTCTATTAGCACAGCAAGTCCTGTGCACAGATTGTTCACAGACGGGTCCGTGGGGCCCACTTACGGGGCTCACTCTAAGGCAAGACGCAACAAAAACGCCCCATTGAGGCGTATGCTTTTCAAGCCTTTTTTGCCCAGATGGCGGAGGCACACACATCAAATGAGTAGATTCATTATAAGTTGTTGAGGTTAAGAAGAAGGGTTCTCGCACATTGGCGGGACAACTTAGAGTGCTTTTAAAGATTGGATCTACTAATTCACTATCTTTATAAGCCATAGCTTCATTGGACTTCCAAATTTTATACAGTATAAAATTATGAAAATATATACTCCATTCTCTCTGTTCTATTGTAGTTCAAATACCCAGCACCGGGAGCTCCACAACTGGGTATGAGAGTGAAGGAGTTGTTAATGGAGTGTGGGTTCGAAACAGTCCATGAAGATTCAAGTCGTGGGCTTGACCATGGTGCTTGGTTTCCACTAATGCTCATGTACCCAGAAGCAGATATTCCAGTGTGTGAAATCTCAATACAATCTTCTAAGGATGGGAACCACCACTACAACATGGGCAAAGCCCTTGCTCCTCTTAGGGCTGAAGGAGTTTTGATAATTGGATCAGGTGGAACTATCAACTATGCTCCCCCCTATATTCCTCCACTCCATGCACCCGTGCTGTCTTGGGCTATTGAGTTTAATACTTGGCTCAAGGATTCTCTCCTTAGTGGAAGGTAATTAATGTACAAAATTTAATTTTACTTCAGTGATTATATCTGGTAATTTGCTCCCCCCCATTCTTCTATACTTAATTTTGAGAATTTGTACCCCTTTTCAAGTGATTACATCTGGTAATTAATAATATTTTATTTAAAATAAAATTAATTGATATTTATCAAACAAGATTCATATATAATTAATTCAAACAAAATATACTACACATTGAAAAATATAACCAATTTTCTATCAGGTTAAGAAAGAACTGAGGGAAACCAAGAATACAATCTTTCAAGATTGCTGTTTGCTACTTGAAAGCAACGCTTTGATTTGGACTTTGTGAAACCTGATCGTGAATCTGGATTAAGTTAGAGATAGGGCTGTAAGTGAGCCGAGCTACTCGCAAGCTCGGCTCGGTTACAGCTCGACTCGGTTCGATTTGAAGAGTAAATGAGCGAGCTCGAGCTCGGTTTTGTGGCTCGTTAGACAAACGAGCCGAGCTCGAGCCTAGTTAGGCTCAACTCGAAAGGCTCGCAAGCTGGCTCGGCTCAACTCGGTAATGGCTCGGTCCGGCTCGGCTCGAATATATATATATATATATATATATATATATATATATTCTTAATTTTAGTATTATGTTTCTTTTCCACGTTCTATTTCTATCCGCCGTTTGAGAGAGAGAGAGAGAGAGAAAGAGAGAAGAAGAAGAAGAAGAAGAAGGGGTGGGCGGCTACGTACCGTAACGATGATCGGAGTATCAGTAACCGAGTATGCAGCAAATTTTTCCCTTTCTGTTACCCCCAGACTTCTGCAAAACTCAGTACACATGACAACATGAGTATGCAGAAGCAAGTCCACAGAAGCATAAATAACTTCATAATCGTTCGATTGTGTGTTTACCGATTACGATTATGAGTTTACTGATTTCAATTTGTGGGTTGATTGATTTCGGTTTTCAGATTTCAATTTGTGAGTTTACTTATTTCGGTTTACAGATTTCAATTTGTGGGTTACTGATTTCGATTTGTGGGATTTCGATTTGTCCGTCGGAATCTAAGTTTTGATTGTCGGTGAGCAGAGGTCGTGGATTCTGTCCAGGTTTGTTTCCCGGCGAAGCTCTAATGGTGGATTTTGTGTCTGTTTTTTTTTTTGATAAAAATGATGAATTCGAGCTCGAGCCGAGCAGGCTAGTTTATTTCAGACCGAGTTCTAATGAGCCGAACTCGAGCTTTGTACATGTTTGGCGAGCCGAACTCGACCCTAATTTTTTGGCTCGATTCGAGCTCGAGCCATACCGATTCTGACCGAGCCGAGCTCGAACATGCTAGTACTCGGCTCGACTCGGCTCGTATACACCCCTAGTTAGAGATATGCTGTATGGTTATTTTATCCCCTGAATTTAGTCCCACCTCTAAATTAATACCATTTTCTTGAGAAAAAAACGACTGATGATGCACTTTCAGTTTATCAGTCGACTCAAACTCCTCTTGTGATGCCCCCTCCTCATTGGATACTGAGTTGCTTGATCCTATTGGATGTTGGTCCGAACAACATTTATTAATGGCTAGCTCTCCCTCTATTTGCTTTTGCCCATTCATATTCTTTTGAATAACGGTTCCCTCCACCCAAGACTTTGTTGTATATCCATTATGTTGTTGCCCTTTAATGCATTATAAACAGCCGTCTTATGAAGTAGTACTAAGTATATCCACATTCGATGTCACTATGATATTCTCACCTTCCCCAGCACTTTTGAAATAGGCACCTCTATATTGTTGATTTCTAATGTGGAATCCACTTGATTCGGTTCTAACCATGGTTCTTAAAACAATAACTAGTAATCGAATCAAAACTACATGTTCTTATTTCTCAAAACCATATATAACCAGACCTATAAACTGCAGAACTAGACCCAAAAAAACGGTTCAGTTCGGGTCAGATCAGTTTAGCAGTTATATTGACTTCCTTGAACACACCTAATAATTTGGCTCCCAAAATGATTACCTGTTGGAGAAAATTTTGGTCTTGAAGCCGAAGTATGGCGTCGAAGTGCTACACTTGCGTTGAAGAGCTGTATTATAAAGGAATCCATTGGCTTGTTGGTAGGGCTGTAAACGAACCGAATCGAGCCGAACCCTGTTAAATTCGGCTCGGGTTCGTTAAGGTATGAGTTCGGCTCGGGTTCGGCTCGAGTTCGATTCGAGCCTGAACAACTTGGCTTGAGTTCGGCTCGTTAAAATTTTTCAAGGCTCGGGTTCGGCTCGATTGGGTTCGTTAAGATACTAGTCTGGCTCGAGTTCGGCTCGGATTCGGCTCGAGTTCGATTCGACCTTGAACATCTTGGCTCGAGTTTGGCTTGTTAAACTCAAATGAATCGAGCCAAGCCGAATCTAAGCTCGAATTGAGCTCGTCAAGACTCAGATTTGATTCGGCTCAGCTCATTAAACTCAAGCGAACCCAAACTCTCTCATTGATCGTATAGAATTTGGGAGAAAAATAAGTATTGAATTATATATACAACCTTAAATTTTTTTACATTTACAAATAGACCCCTATTGAATTATTAATTAAATTTAAGTATAGGTTCGCGAACTTAACCGAGCCGAATACCGTTAGGCTCAGGTTCGGCTCATTTACGGAACGAGCCTAGAATTGAGATTCAGGTTTAGTTCGTTTAGCAGACGAATCGAACTCGAACGAGCTCTTACCGAACCGAGCCTCGAACAGTTCGCGAATGGCTCGGTTCATTTACAGCCCTACAGTTGTTGGTATCCACATCCTCATCTTCATTCTCCACGTCATCATCTCCAAGCTCTGGCATATCACCAACTTTCTGAGGAAGGACCTGGACTATGGCTTTCTGCAACTGTGACCCAGACCCTGTCCCTTTGCTACCACCACCATAACCTTGTACATTTTACTTTGACATTCAGCTGAATCTATTCATCGATTTTGCTGGGCCTTTCAGTAGCAATCAACATCATTCCTTTGTCAAAGGTTAAAAGTTTGAGGGTTGCCTCATCATTTCCGATAAAAATTCCCCATTGCTCACCGATTTTCTGAAATGTTGACACGTTCCACACATTAAGACGAATTCCATAGCAGGAAGAAAGCCATGTGATCCTTTCACGTTGGCTGCTTTCCCCTCACATTGCTTCACTTTGCTAAACCATCTTTGCGGCATATCTTCTGTGACAATAGAATCCTTAATATCCTTATCCTTGCAACGTTAGCAGCACATGTCTACCTCCCATACTCCGAATATCTGGGATTGGGATCCCTTCTGCAATAACTTGATTTTTGAGGTCAATCAAGCTAATAGTCGTACGGAGGGTGGCCACAACACTCCTGTATAACTATAACCAACCACAAGCACCTGGTGTGCATTCTACCGAAATCATGTTTGTTTCCTGATTCAGATGCTCTCCAGTTCCTTTTACTACCCGAGCATACGATTTTCCCCTTCTGCTCCCACTCCATACCTTGGATTTCCCTCTGCCATCTCCTTCGTTGTAATCAGATCCAGGGTTTTGACCTCTGAAAAATGGTTGGCTAGAGCTATTGACTGGGTAACTTCCCTGCCCTAATTTCCCCCCTTCGCTTCAAAGGTTGCATTTTTTACGAATAGCTGTCTGTCTTTAATCCAGATGCCGTTTGTTTTGGCCTTAGCATTCTCTGCAATCTTTCTATTGTTGTATCTCACGAAGCCGAAATTTCTCCCCATTGCTTTGCTTCTCTTTGTTGGTATGAACGCATCCTTCACCGATCAGAACCTGATGAAGAGGTTTGAACCAGCTAATTGATACATCCTCTGGTAGGTATTTGTCCACGAATAATGTGAACGTAGCCCCTTGTTATAGATTTTCAAAATAAAAGAGTCGTCATCTTGATTTTGTAAAATTTTCTTGTTTTCTTATAATGTTTGTTTTCCTCTTTGTAAGTTTTGTTCCACATTAGTTAGTTGAGAGATGTTGGAGTGGTATATATTAGGGAACATTTCTAATATGAGTAAATAATGATCTAATGTGGTGCAGCCCTATGGTGAGTCACATAGACCGGTTCTGATCGGGTGCAACTCGAGCCTACGGGTGCGCTGTTTCGTAGAGTTGCGATCTCAGCCGTTAGCCGCGAATGGGCTCGATCCAACGGATTGGATCAAATCCGATTGAGTGTGAGTGTAACAGTACATCAGTTTGGTGTGATTGGGTGTGACTGATCAATCTAGACTGTAGGATATGATCCAACGGTCAAACTAAATCAGGTGCATACCCATTCTCAATGGGTGCGTAGTGGCCTATAAATAGACCACTACTTGACAGAATTCATACACACACATATGCTGAATTTTTTCCACATCTCTCTCAATATTTCCTAGCATTCATTCTGCGTTCTGTTTTACTGCAGAAAACAGAACTCAGTGGTTCTTGGTTCTTATATCCATTCAGCAGGTATTCTGTCTGTTTCATCAGTGCAAATGCAAACGGAAAGAACTTCGAGTTCGGGTTTCGATTTATCTTGAAAGCGGATTTGCTGTAACCCTTTGAATACCAATTGGTGGGGGCAAATACTGTCTTTAGGAAAGCGACATAGTCGTGACTCGAAACGTATTTCAGCGTCTGTAGAGGTTTTGCCAACAGTTCAGTTTTGCAGCAGACTTTTCTCCAACACCCCTTCCCCTGCATCTCTCCGTGATGGGTGTTGCTAGACGTCGTGATGCAGTCCGAGTTTCTGGCGAAATGCCTCCTTCCCTCTTTCTCTCTCTCTCTCTAGACATTATGCTTATCAGTCATAATCCTTTGTTTTCCGGATATGCATGCTTTTGATTATCCCACTCTGTTTACATGCTTGATTAACCTTTGATAAGTTGCGATGGAACAAGAGAAAATCTTAGGTTTTACAGAGGTGTATTGCAGGAAAAGTTTCGTTAACATCCGGACTTTTGGACAGTTGCGATTCATTTTCTCAATTTATTCATGACCCCACAACACGTTCTGGTTGAGTTTTCTTCATGAAGTGTAGTACTAAATTTTATTTTTTTTCTTTTAATCTTTTGATCCGAAACGCAATCTTGCATTGAATAAAAGTCATACGGCATCTACAGTTTTCATCCAAAGCAAATACAATGATACAAACAATGTGGAACAAACTAAATATAAGGGTAGTAGTACTATATATATGTTCCCATGGATTATGATTTCTCAGTTAAGTTGTAGAGCTAGATACTAAGCTATATATCCCTTGTACATGTTATACAGGCATGAAGATGTTATTGAATTTGAGAAGCTGGCACCCCATGCAAAGATGGCACATCCTAGACCAGACCACATTTACCCTTTGATTGTAGCTTTTGCATCTGCTGGGAAAGGCGCAAAGGCTCAACTTATTCATCATAGTTGGCAACGTGGTTTCCTCTGTTTTGATTCCTATCGATTTTCAGATAATGTGGAAACGTCGTTTTGAGGCACACAACATGTTAATATCGCAGAATACGACTGTTGTTGTATAATTAAACTTCATGGTTGGTTGTGGGGTGTATAGCATGTGTGATGGAGTTGGGGGATTCGGAAACCCTATGGTGCAAAGTTTCAATCGTTCAAGAGTGTTTTGGACGATCCAGATTTAAATCAAACTTTTTTGAAAAAAAAGTTTCATTTTAGATCCAGATCGTTGAAAGCACATTTAGACGGTTGTGATCTGCCCTACAGAGCGCCCTGCAGGGGTCCGTCCATTTGTGTTTGTTCGTGTGATCAACTAAGGAATTGGGGAGAGTAGCCTTGGTAGGTTTAGCTTTTGTACCTGTGATTGATTGTGATTGTGTACAAGTTCAATTACAACCCAATCTACTGGCAGATCTAATCAGATTTTGAGAGCAGATATCAGGTTTCTCTTCTTGTTTGGACATTCTCATATGGGTGTGCACGCGCGCATGTAAAAGGGGAGAAACTAATGCGGCCCCATTAACTATTTTTGGATCTAAACTAAAGTAGTACTCCATATTTTGCGTTAAAATTTGATGAAATTATAATTAAGATTAATATATCTACATCACTATATATCCATCCTCCTAAATAATAAGAACGGGATTGGGGGATGCCACATTTGGATCTATTTTTCCAATAATGCCCCCTAAAATTACAGGCCAGAGGGTTTTTGGTGTCTAAAATCGTAATTTCCCATGGGCTTGGGGGTAGTGGAGCACATGCTGCCACGTAGCCAGTTCCCCTCTCTCTTTTTTCTCTCCCACACAATCCACGCGCACATACATACGCGGATTCAATGAGAAGAGAGAGAGAGAGAGAGAGAGAGAGAGAGAGAGGAAGAGGAGGAGGAGGAACGATCGCCAACCACCACCGAGCCTTCCACCGACGGCGACAACCACCACCGCTACTGGCCCACCACCACCACAGGCGACCACCGGCGCACCCCTCCCCTTTCGCCCACGTCTCTGTTTTTTGCCCCCGCACAACACCCACAACCCAAACAGATCTCGCCGTCGTCGTCTGTAAAGCCCGATTTTTAAAAAAATGCACTTATGTGACGCTAAGCAGGTTACGGTATTTTAAAAGAAATGTGATTAAGGTTAAGGAATATTTTCAATTGACGTTTTTAGGACACGAAGATAGCATGATATAATTTTAGGGGTTCAACACTTTTCTTTAAGAAGCGAACGACGCCTTAATGGTCTACACATTTTAATTAGTCTGTGTTGGATTTTTGAGATTTTTAGGAGACTGAAATTCAAACACGTTCGGATAGAAATTGCAACACACGGGTGCACAATGCTACGTGTCAAGTTGGGGTGACATAGGAATCACAGGTGTCCTTTGGAAAGGAAAGTAGGGTCCTGTTTCAACTTCAGCCACCGAAATACATGTATATAATTCACCTAGGAGTATAATTAAACTTTACATAAAGCAAAATAAGTTAGAAAAGAAAAAGAGAAGAAACAGCTAGAAGAGAGAAGGGGGAACGGTGAAGGAAAAGATAGAGGAGCAGTTCGTGCACCCGTCCTCTGATTCAACCGACTTTCGATTCCTTCTGTGCGCTGCCGGAAATTAGTTGGTAATTAACCTCTCTCCCCGTCTCTCTCTCTCTCTCTTGTCCCTACGCGGACCACCGTACGCGGCAGCAGCCATGGCGGATCTTCCTACACTTTTTTTTCCTCGACCTAAACCAGATGCGGGAATAGTTGCGGCACCGCTGCTGCTGTGCGTGAAGTAGGCTGCATGCCTTTGCATCTAGTATTAAATTATAAGGTGTATGTGTATGTATTAGGTACTGGAACATCCAGGGCTTGGATATAAGAACTCATATGTTAATTAGCCCTTAATCAGACCTTGTTTTGCTAGACTAAAAGAATCAACATAGTTAATTTGGATGCTCTTAAATTACTGACTTTTTAGATACGTACCCATGCGTAGGTAGCTTAATTTGCTAATCAAAGCTTGGTTCTCTGGATACATGACTATGATTAAGAATAGCAGACCCATAACCTTGAACCTTTTCTGTTGCCTAGGCCGACTCACAATCAAGAAGGTCTAAAAGTATTTCGATTATAGTTTTGAACGTGTTGTGACACAAATTAATTGGCAAATAGGTCAATCCGAGACTTAAGCAAGAGTTCGACCTTGTTTTCATCTTAGCCCTCGACAAGTCAAAGGTGCAAGTACTGTGAATTGAGGTGACGCGTGTAAAGTGACCGCTACTTCTTAAAGGTGAGTTGCGCACACCTTAGTTACATGTATTTTCTGAAATTTTGGAATGAGATGCCATTGCTTGATTTTGCTAGAAAATATGAAATTTGAACTTCCTCGTTGGTTTAATTGATGTTAATGCATGCAATGGCTGGTTTGTAAATCTTTTGAGTTGCAATTAAATTAGACCATGGCAATATGTTTTGGAAACTTGAATTTTATTGGTTGCGAGTACATGCTCGTGATAATATGATTCATTCGAACGGTGTCCCGAGCGCTAGGGGACGGGTAAAGATACTAGTGGCGGGAAGTAATAAGGTAGGAGATGCAGCCAGGCATCACCGGGTAATGATATCTTACCACTCTTCAATGGGGTCGCTCCCCAACTGACTGGCAAAAATACCGTTGAATGCTATTATCGCTCAAAAGTGCAAAAGTTGAAAGGGAAATGAAACGAAAAGGGTCCATCTTTTGGGCCAAAGAAATGAGCTTTCGGACAAAAATGCATGTACTGGAGAATTTGATGAGAATATTTGAAATGTGCTTTGCTCTTGAATTATTTTACTAAGTGGGGTATTTCCATGGTCAAACTTGTACCTTTAGTATACGTTTCTCACCCGAGCTTCGGCTTATGAAAACCTTTTCCAATTTTTCAGGTTAAGATAGATTGCAAGTTGTGGCTGAACAAGGTGTTAGAATAACCGTGGAGAATCGTGTATTGTCTAATGGTTTGTAACTATTATACTTATACACTTAGAAGCTCTGGATTATGTTATTTATTCTACGCTTCCGCATACTTTGCTTATATGGTTTAAAATGACGCCGATGTTAGAAATCCCTAAACTAGAATATGAGCAGGCCTTCGGCGGCTTAACACCCGCTTGGCCGGTCATGACTTCTAGGGTCGGTTTTGGGTCGTGACATCGTCGTCGTCCAACACCCACAACCCAAATCCGTTTCAGTCTACGTTCACGATTTGTGGTGGGTTTTCCGTTTTCCAGTGGGTTTATTGAGTTGTATTTGGTCGAGTTGTATTTGTCGACTGATTTTCAAACCCTAAAGTCTCGTCTCTTCAGATTCTTAGCTTAATATCGGTTTTGTTGCGCTATGGTTATGTAGAAAAGCTGGCTTGATTCGGAGTTCCTTCATTTCAATTTGATCTCTTCGTATTTCTACTCAATGTAATTGCTTTGTTCATTGCTAATTTTCAGTTCATAGCCTTGAGATATCGAGCTAGCTCTTTTCGGTGGATCTTGAAGGTTCGATCATTCTGAACCGTTACAAACTCTGCTTTTTATGCTTAGGTTTTGTTTTTCAGCTTTAACTTTTGAGATTTAAGCTGATTCATTTAGATTTAGATGTTAAACTTGACTATTTAAGAGCCTCAGATCCAGAGCAGGGCCGTCCCTTAGGGAAGACGGACGCCTCGGGCCCCCAATTTTCTTTTAAATTAGGGCCCCATTTCATAGGTTGTTATACTAGGTATATAACACAAAATACCATTATGTTAGCGCAATTACTATTTTGTCGCTGAAGATGTAAGAAGATTCATATTTAAGTGATACTTTGCATTCTTGTAATGATCAATCCTTTCGAAAACTTAATCTACCTGATTATAGGTTTTCCTTATTTCAAATTGATTTATTGTTTATTTTGTTTGCTCATAAAAGTACATAAGGGGCCCCAACCTTCAAGTTCGCTTAGGGCCCCCAAAATGTCGGGGATGGCCCTGCTCAGATCTTCTGTTGTTTCTCGCCAGTGTAGAGCTTGAACAGCGATTCTTTCTTCTAAATGCTGTTTCTGTTTTGCTGATTTAATTTGATTGGGTTTTGCAATTTTTCATTTTTTTTAACGCACATGTACACCTATAAACTCACATAATTATACATAGAGTTAGCAATTGAAATACTTGTATTTGATTATCTGTGTCAACACAGAACAAACCAATAATTTTTGGGCACAATTTTTCAGGGAATTCTCGGCATATACTCCTCCGATGAGGAACACGGATGGGTGTTATCAGTTCTCAGTCTTTGCGTTCTCTTCTTAGCCTCTGTGGTGCATTTAGTTTCAGCTGCAAATTATGTGCCAGCTAAAGATATCCTACTTAACTGCGGGGCTTCTTCGCAAGCTAATGATACCGATAATCGCCAATGGACTTCAGATATTGGGTCAAACATTTTTTCTGCAATTGGGAGTTCATCTGTTTCTACTGTTGCTACCCAAGCCCCTCCGGTTCCTCGATATGCCCCTGGGCTTCATCAAGGTTCGATTTCTAGCCCCATCGATTGACACCTGCTATAGCATCGATTTTTGCCTACCCGTTAGCCTAAAAATCAGATCTTTATCTAGCTTAATAAAACCTCAAATCATACTATCTATAAATTCAGTTCTATTGTGGGTGTATCTCCAAACTTGGAGGGATAAAGTTTTCTATTTCTATTTTGTTTATTGATCTAATACTAATTGATGTGAACAAGACAAATCATACAAAGTGAACTTAGGCTTGATACGACACGCGGCAAGATAGAATCAGTTGCGAGAGCCAACTCAGCCAAGAGGCTTTATGATGGACCGGAGGTTTGTAATTGTCGCACTGGTTAAGAGAGTTAGAGACGAGGAGTAGGACTGTAGGAAGACGTCGCTTTTAGAGCTCTTTAAGAAACCAATTGTTAAAAGTAAAAATCAAAAATTCAATCTGCTGACACTTTTTGGCTACCAATTTTTTTCCCTTGACCTCTTTCTCTAACTATATCTCTACTTCTTTCTATCTCAGATATGGAAATTCTACTCCATGGTTAGGTTTCGTTGACGTAAGATCTCTAATTTTTCCTTTTTATTCAGCTTCTTGAATTTCTAGAGTTCTCCTAAATCTGATTCATTTAGGGGCTATATACATGGCGCTCCTACTATTTAGGCTTTTCTCTTTGTATAATACCAAGATTAAATGTAAAGCTGATGTTGCTAAGGTTGTAGCATTTTTGTTGGAGCTTGGCAAGGATAAGAAGTGTTGAGGGTTTGAAATTGGGGGAATTGAGGGCTTATCACCTGGTAATGCTTTCGTGTTTGTCTCCTGCAGGTTTCAAGGAACAACAAAAGAGCCATGCCATATGAACTGAATAAAGGTTAGAAAATACCTATTGTAATTAATTGGTTGTTCCTTGTGTCAATGTTGCTTTATTTGTTTTGGAAGAGAAGTACTACTTGGCTACCATACTTTTCTTCCTAAGATGACCTTATTTGGCAATATTTATTGCAGCAGAAAGATGGACTCAATGTTAGAGCACATGTGGAACACTCGATGAATTCAGGATAAAAATTTCGCAAGGGCTAATATAAGGTATTACTTCTGATTTGGCCAACAAGAAAAAAACTTCACTTTGGAATTACTTCCTAGCAAATAAACATTTATGTCATTGCAATTGCGGTCCATCCATGGGTGAGCAGATTATTTGGGGTATTGTATGTTATGTTGTTTGTCATGTTCTATTTCACCCCCCCCCCCCCCCCCCCCCCCCCTTTCATTTACATGTTGAGTATTTCATATTTGAGAATAGGTTTGATGGGGGGGAAAACTAAGATAATTTTTGGCGATAGGGCTCCATGGGATGGTACAAATGCTTGGCATAATCATAGTCCTAGAGAGCTTCTTTTAGTACTAACTCATTTAAGGCTCGGCATAGGAATGTTAGTAAGGATAATTACACGATTCATATTTGACAATAGGTCTGATGGGGGAAAAAATTAAGATAATTTTTGGTGATAGGGCTCCATTGGATGGTACAAATGCTTGGCATAATCATAGTCCTAGAGAGCTCCTTTAGTACTAACTCATTTAGGACTCGGCATAGGAATGTTAGTAAGGATAATTGCACGATAGTGCAGAATTGAACTTGCTTACAAGTTCGAGTATGTGAGTGTAATTGCTACTTATGTTAAAATTATTATCATTGTGCAAGGCATTAGTCCTGGATTGAAATGATTTTTTTTAAACTTAAACATGGTGGTTTAAGGCAGGAGGACAAGAAACGCATCCAGGGAAAAGAGTTGAACATCTACTCTCATACTTGTAGAATCAGCAAACAACCAATAGTTATTTCATTTTATTTGCTTCTCTTTTTCTTGTTCAATATTTTTGCTATTTCCTGGTATCCCCTCTATGGAATGGATGCTGATTGTAGTTGTATGAGTTGATTTTACAGCGATTTAGTAGAATGAAGAAAATTCTGACCAACCATCTCAAACTGGCCTCGAAAGACTTTTTCACAGACTGAATGCTGTCGGCATCATTACTTTTAAATTAGGAAATTTTCGATCTACCTAATTTTTCGCTTCCTAAAATCTTCAACTAAAAAAAACTAATATTGTGAATGTGAAGGACTACAACTTTGGAATGATTATCTAGGGGGAGTTTTTCCTTTTTCTTTTTTCCAGCGCATCTTTCCTTCTTTACATCATGTTGCTTGTGCTATTTGTAAGAAATTGGTAGATAATTAGAAGTATGTTGATGTGTGTTGAATGAGTCTGTCTTTTGTTTTAAATATGAGGTCTTGAAGAGTCAATTGTTAATATTTTGGCTATCAGTATTCTAGAATCTGAGAAAATATCATTATGTATCGAATTGCATAAGATCAACTACCATGCTACACATACTGCTTTATATATGGGTCACAAGAATTAAATTAGGTATCTGAGCTCAATGATGATGTTGTTGGTCAAAAGTCAAGGTGTTCAGCCATCTAATCTCAGTTATCATGTAACACGTACGATTGTCACAAGGAATGAAGACCTATTCTCTAGGTGCATGGACATAACCTTGAGCTAGAAATTGCAGCAATGGTAAGTTCAGAGGAGACGATTGGCATGTATATTTAATGTGGAAGCAAATTTTACTTCCAAGTCTAGACAAACTAGGATTATTTTTGGGGTTTCAAGTTTATGCTTACGGACTGTATTTTGACTGTTTATATGCGTAATTTTCAATTTTTGGACTGGATTCAAATTTTTCCTCACAAACTTTGATTTCTTGGTCAGGGTTTTTTGCTCGCAGAGTTTGATTTCCAGATTCAGAATTTTTGGGTTAGGGTTTTGATCAGGCTTTGATTTTTAATTAGGGTTTTGATTTTAGATTTTTGGTTTTAGTTTTTAATTTTTGGTTATTATTTTTACTGTATTTATGTGTATGCAGGTCTAGATTAGTAGTTGAATGGCATATATTGTTGGCTGCTGTTGGCTATGATGTGAATTTCATATATTGTTCGCTGTGATGTTTAAAAATCTGAGCCAAAAGGCATAGAGTGCAATTTGAATGCAGTTTGTAGTGCAATTTGATGAATGCAATTTTTAATAGACTTTGAATGTAGTTTTACTGCACATTGTTATGGAAATACAGTTGTTGCTGTGTGTGTGTCGGTGTCCAAACTGCAGTTTTATTGGAGATCTGAGGCTGTTGCTGTGTGTGTGTGCGTGTTCAAACTGCAGTCTCTGTCGCAATAATGATTGTCTGAGCTCGCAAATGGGCTACTTCCAGTTTTCAACCATATTTCTATGTGTGTTGAGTTTGGCAGCTGTATGCAATGTTGGACACAATTTTTTCCCCTCCCAAAAAGAGGACCTTTTTTTTAAAAATCGGCCTTGAGAATGGACCCTTACTCAAGGATAGATAGAAGTATTGATTTTGAAAGATGGGTGTATTGGAAATCCTATGAGGGTCAGTTAAGGAATGGTACAAAGTTGGAGATAAATTAGAAGACATATCTTAGCCTATATCAAAACTTGTTCCCTTAAACGGGCATGTATTCGTGCTGTGCATGAAGGAGCACCTAGTGGAAAGCAAAATATAGCAACAAAATCCACACATTCAGCAGAGACAGCACAATGGTTGGGTTCACATACTGTTTGTTTATACATACTTGTCAAATTCACTTGAATATTCCACACATTCAGCAGAGAAGGCACAACATTAGGCTGCGAGACCTCGAATTGATTATGTTAACTGGATCATCCCCGTAGTAACCAAGACGTAGTGCTATATCAAATGTGGAGCATAGATTCGAATCAACACAACTGATTCAATGAGAATATGATTTTGAGCGACTATAAAGCACATGGTATACTTCTGCATACATCTCTCGATGTATATTGTTAAAAATATGCAATATAGATATTGTTTGATAAGTCTCAATTATTTCTATGACATAATGATTTTAAAAACATAAAACACAATTAACATATTGAACACTTAAAAAGGAACCGAAGGAGTAAGTGTTTAATTATGTGGAAACTGAAAAGGCCTATTTGAGATTTGGAAAGTCTAAGGAAACCGACCATGGCCATTGACGGCCAGGGGAGACCCAAACCCTCGCGGGGCCCACTTTGGGCCCTCACGGATAATTCAAGCCTTTCAATAATTTTTAAAAAACAAACCAAGCAGACTTGTGAAAAATCAGCTCAATCCAATACGTGTAGGTGCTCCATCCAATCTTCTATTTTTTCATTTCAATTATGGATTTGTGAAAAGAATGGAAGATTGGATCAAGCACCTTCACATATCGAATTGAATTGATTTTTCATGAGCCCTTTTTTTTTTCCTTAAATTATTGAACAACTCAAATTATCTGTGAAGTGGGCCCCGCATTGCCATCGGTAGGGCTGTAAATGAACTAAGTCTTTCGTGAACTGTTCGAGGCTCGGTTCGGCAAGAACTCATTCGAGTTCGATTCGTCTGCTAAACGAGCTGAATTTGAACCTCAATTCTAGGCTCGTTCCGTAAATGAGCCGAACCTGAGCCTATCAGTATTCGGCTTGATTAAGTTCACGAACCTATAATTAAATTTAATTAATAATTCAATAGGGGAAATGATATTGGCACTCCCAAAATTGATGCAGGCACTCCAAAAACAAAAGAAAATGGCTTTGGAATTACACTGATTTTGGAGTGCCTGCAACAATTTTTGGAGTGCCAATATCATTTTCCTTCAATAGGGGTCTATTTGTAAAATTAAAAAATTTTAAGGTCGTATAAATAATTCAATATTTATTTTTCTCCCAAATTCTATACGATCAATGAGAGAGTTTGGGTTCTCTTGAGTTTAATGAGCCGAACCGAACCAAACCCGAGTCTTGATGAGCTCAATTCGAGCTTAGATTTGAGCCAAGACGTTCAGGTTCGAACCGAACCAGAGTCGAACTCGAGCCAGACTAGTACTTTAACGAATCCAACCGACCGAACCCGAGCTTTGAAAAATTTTAACGAGCCGAACTCGAGCCAAGTTGTTCAGGCTCGAATCGAACTCGAACCGAACTCGAGTCATACTAGTATCTTAACAAACCCGAGCCAAACTTAACAGAGTTCGGCTCGATTCGATTCATTTACAGCCCTAGCCATCGGTGGCTTAGCTGAGTCCATTTGATCGAGATTGCCGCTTAATTATCTTAGGTCGGCCCTAAATAACGACATGTGGGACTTCATGAGACACGAACCACTCAAAGGGGTAGCTTTTAGATTAAGCAAACAATCAAAACTTGAAAGGGAAGAAAATACACCGCCAAAAAAATCAAGGGAATATTCTTGCAATATACCACTCCATATTCTCCCTATATATTACGCATACATGCATTCTCGGACCCTAAACAAAAGAAAAGCAAAAACCATAGCAAGAATGGATACATTCTCAAACCCTAGAAAAAGTCAAGCGAAAACCTTAGAAAGAAAGGATTTCTGCACACAGTTGGCCTCTCAATGGATGCTCGAGGAGGTCAAAAAGTCCAGAAAAAATAACTTGGTGGTGTCTCCGGTCTCTCTCAACGTCCTTCTAAACATGGTGGCTGCCGGTTTAAAGGGCTCTACGTTAGAGTACACGTTGGGCTATCTCGGGTCGGAAAACATCGATGCAATCAACTCCAAGTCCCGGGAGATGATGGCGGTTGCGGCTGCTGTCGGATCCACCAAGGATGGCCGTGACGATGGAGGGCCGATGTTGGCCATGGTCAACG
The DNA here is from genome assembly GCF_030253575.1 of Rhododendron vialii. NCBI lineage: Eukaryota > Viridiplantae > Streptophyta > Magnoliopsida > Ericales > Ericaceae > Rhododendron > Rhododendron vialii. Next base: position 5,327,096 of record NC_080562.1, on the reverse strand, counting down.
GAGCTTGGGCCGATCAACGTTTTCCTTTGAAACCGTTGTATGAGGAGAAGATTCTCAAGGGCATCTTCAACTGTGAGTCCAAAACTGTTGATTTTGCAACTCAGGTAATTAATTTGTAGAATTAATATTGACTCATTGGTTTTGGTTTAATCTGATTCAGTAATTTGATAAAAATCCCAGATGCTTTGATCTCTTTTGCGTTCTATATGCCTCACGCAGAGACAACTCGGAAAAACCCTAATACGAGTTTTGAATCTTTCGGTCGCTAACGTTATTTCTCTTATGGATTTCTTCGATTTTTATGTTCGTTTAAGAAGTGTTTTGAAATAATTTAAACAAAACTAGTGATAAATATTCATAGCACAAGATGTTCGTATCGGATTAGGATTACTCAGATTTACTGAATTCAAATCAATAATGCTACCCACACAGAGAAAAAACACAAATCTTCCACAGATCAGTCCACGTGGAATAAAAATTGCAAATGGACCCACAACCCCTCTCTCTCTCTGCAGGACCCTTTTCCCAAAACCCACTTTCCCCAAATTTTGAACAGCAATTGTCTCTCTTCCACCACCGACGAGCCCTAACTCCACCGTTTCTGTGTCTCACCACCGCCGATGCCCACCCCATCATGTCCATCGCAGTCTCACACTTATTTTGCACGATTCTCTCTCTCTCTCTCTCTCTCTCTCTCTCTCTCTCTCATATTTGCATAGAAGTTTTCACATCTCCGATCAAAAAATTAAAGTTATTCTAAAGAAAATGCAACACTACCCGAAAAAATGCAGTACCCAGCCACTTCATATTAGCAAATCTTAATCATATTGCCACAAAATTTTCCCTTTTAATTTTTTAATCCACAACAAGTTCTACACTTTGATTCTGTTGAGGTGAATAGATATCCAAAGTATGAGAGACGAGTGGTTTCCAGAGTATGAGAGAAGAGGGTTTCCAGATTCAGGTTGGGAAGCCTACCAACAATGGTGATATCTGCTCTTACCAAGTGTCAGTAATTCACGATTTGTTCCAGAAAAGAGGAAAACATGTACGAATATTATGATTCCAATTGATCTGTCGAGGATCGTGAAAGAGAGAGAGATTGAAAGTGGATTTATTAGAAAAGAGTAAAGATAATGGGGGCGGAGAAAAAACTAGGGAGAATAGTGAACAACGTGGGTCTGAGAGGGGAGAGGTGAAAAGCAGGAGGCGAGAGAGGAGAGAGAACGATTGTGGGCCCATTTGCAATTTTTATTCCACGTGGACTTATCTGTGGAAGATCTGTGTATTTTATATGTGTGGGTAGCATTATTGAATTCAAATTCGGATCAAATTTAAACTATTTTGAATTCTTATCGGATTCAAGTTTAATCCGATCCATTAATAGGCATATATATTCTTCTTGTAGTCAAAAGGAGGAGTTTAAAAAACTTATATAGGCCTCATTCCACTGACCTTCCTAAAAAATAAGTGTTTATATTCAATTTTTAAACTTAAAAATAAAGTGTTTACGAAAATAATATTTTAATTTTTTTTACATCATTTAAAAAATCTCATCGAAATTTTTCAAACAAAAATTTATATTGTATATTTTTAGATTTCAGTAAATCCATTATTTTTAACCTTAAAAATTGCAAAAAAAATAAAAAAATCTTTTTTGAGTTACTGGAACGGGCCCTTAGACCTCGTTCCGTTTGCTCAGACTTTTTGGTTTGTTAATTAACACTTAGACTGGTGTTTTTGACTCATTTATTGTAGTATTATTCTTCACTTTGCCCGGTATTTTAAATTTTTTGTAAGAATAAAATATCTGATCCCATGGCGGGATGGAAGGGGGATGGGGATTTGAAAAAATTCAATCGGTTTAAATCTCCATTACCAATAATAAAAGATTTGTACCTTGTTTTACAGGGTTTTCGCTTGTTTTTTTTCCTTATCACTCGAAAGAAAATATAAATTTCAATCAGTTTAAATCTCCATTACCAATAATAAAATTTCTTTCTGCTTGTAATCCTCTGTTCGATTATTCATTAGCATGATATCTGATATGATGGGGCAACTGAAATTAATAGTCAAGTAGATGACTATTTTTTGCTTCCATGTGTTTCTGTTAACAACCAAACAGGCTGCGGAAGTGAGAGACGAAGTTAATGCATGGGCCGAAGTTGTATCAAGGGGACTTATCAAAAACTTTCTCGATCCGGGCACTCCGAGTCCAGACACAGCACTCATCCTTGCAAATGGGCTCTACTTCAAAGGAACATGGGATCACAATTATCGATTCGTCAAAGAACGTACTGAAAGAAGAGATTTCTATCTTCTTAACGGTGACACTATTTCAGTACCCTTCATGACCAGCAGCAAAATGTATCCCTGTGGATCCTTCGACGGTTTCAAAGTTCTCAACATCCCATACGAGAACGGAAAGTGCGAACAGCACTTCTCCATGTACTTTTTCCTTCCAGATGAGCGATACGGATTGCAAAATCTCTTAGAAAAGCTCATCAATTCCGATCCGAAGACGTATTTCCACTTGTCAAAAGTAGTGCTTGATAAATTTTGGATACCAAAATTTAAATTCTCGTACAAGTTTGAAGTCTCGGAGGCCATGAGGGATACGGGAGCACCATTTTCTTTTGCAGAAAATCCGACAGACTTATCAGAAATGTTACATATTCCTGATGGTGCTCGACTGCCACCCACGAGCATAATTCAAAAGGCATGTATTGAGATCGACGAGAAAGGCACAGAGGCTGCAGCCATTACTGCATTACACCTGTTTGGATGTTCGAACCCACTCCACAAGCCAAAAACTTTAAGTTTCGTAGCTGATCATCCTTTTGTATTTATGATTAGGGAAGCTAAATCGAGGCTGGTTTTTTTCACAGGAGTAGTGCTCAATCCGAGCCAAAGTGATTGATTTGCTTATGCCTTAGTTGCCCTATGGCCTGTTTTTTTTTTTAATCATCTTTATATAATTTAGGAATATGGAGTTTTAGATGCTTATGCTTTATCTTTGTAATCATGAGTTTTAGATGCTTATTGTTAGTGATAATAAATATTTATGTCGATTTTGCCCTTTGTTTTCTTTTTTCTCTCTCCGTAACGCTAGTAGAATGAGAGAGAAGAAAACCATTAGACTACCATGACCTACTCCTGTCTCTTAGTTCATCCCATCTACGTACCCATGAACAAATAATTGCAATGCAGGAATCAATGAGGCAATGGTTATGTCGACTGTCGACAAAGAAATAAAGCTCTCTGTAGCACAAACCCCTTCTCTTTTTATCACATGAGCAATGAGACAATCACAATTCTGAACATAACTGTCTCCGGAACTGTTAGATGTATGTGAACACAGTTGTGTCCGGAGTTGTTTTAAAATTGTGCGAATCGAAATTGGGCAAAAAAAAGCATACCAAAGTGTGGCAAAAAAGAGCGTACCAAAGTGTGGTAAAAAAGTGTACCAATCCCAAGGGCTTCCCAAACTCCTGTTTGATAACCGGATTATTATTCCGTTGGGATAAGCAGTGAGCTCCATAGGGGGTATTAGCGATACCCCGTGGGACTTGGTATTCATAGTCCAATTACAACTCATTCTCATTACCAATTTCTTCTATCAATCAAATCCCATCATCTAATGTCATCTCAAACAAACATGATATTAATAATCCCATCATTTAATTCCATCACAAACAAACATATTCATTATCAATTGCTTCTCATTAACAATTCCTTCTCATTACCAATCCCAATCCCAATCCTAATCCCATATCTTTACGAATCTCATCCCATCCATCTATCACTATTATCAAACGGGGCATAAATCGTCCATTGTTCTCATCCAGAAGGAAGACAGGAAGTCTACAGGATCCAAACGTCAACCTCTGGAAAACTGATTTTAAGGTCTCAAGGGCTTGTGTAAACAAAATTGCTATGGGTATATTGAGAGAGATTCGACGCAAACAATGATCTCTTATCGCTTTTGCTCGCTAAAACTCAACCTAGCCGTATGCTTCTTGTAGATATCATTAAGACGTTGCCCAAAGCACCTATAAAAAAGATGACTAGTGTTTGCTTACATGTGTTTCTGTTTACAACTAAACAGGCTGCGAAAGTGAGAGACGAAGTTAATGCATGGGCCGAAGCTGTATCAAGAGGGCTTATCAAAAAACTTTCTCAATCCGGACACTCCAAGTTCAAACACATGCAGCACTCATTCTTGCAAATGGGCTCTACTTCAAAAGAACATGGGATTAAGATTATCAATTCACCAAAAAACGTACTGAAAGAAAAGATTTCTATCTTCTTAATGGTGACACTATTTCAGTACCATTCATGACCAGCAGCAGAATGTATTACTGCAGATAGTTTGATGGTTTCAAAGTCCTGCAAATCCCATATGAAAACGGAAAGCACAAACAAGACTTCTCCATGTACTTTTTTCTCCCAGATGAGTGATGCGGGTTGCAAAATCTGTTAGAAAAGCTCATCAATTCCAATCCCAAGACGTACTTCTACTTGTCAGAAGCATTGCTTGATAAATTTTGGATACCGAAGTTTAAATTCTCGTACAAGTTTGAAGTCTCCGATGCGATGAATTATACGGGAACACCATTTTCTTTTGCAGAAAATCCGATAGACTTATTGAACATGTTACATATTCCTGAGGGTGCCCAATTGTCTCCTGCGGTGATAATTCAAAGGCTTGTATTGAGATCGACGAGAAAGGCACAGAGGCCGCAGCCGTTACTGCATTAATTCCCCCCGACGGATTTTCATACCACAATCCAAAAAGATCAAGTTTCGTTGCCGATCATCTTTTTGTATTTCTGATCACGGAAGCTAAATCAAGGCTGATTTTTTTCACAAGAGTAGTGCTCGATCCGAGCCAAAGTGATTGATTTGCTTATGCTATGTTGCCATATATGGCCTCTCTTTTTTTGTTTTATCTTTATAGTTTAGGAAAATGCATGGAGTTTTATGTGCTTGTGCTTGTATCTTTTTAATCATCAGTTTTATTAGATGCTCATTGATAGGGGGGGATAACAATGTAATTGTAGTCTATATATGATCCACCACTTATGCCAATTTTGCCTATTCTGTTCTTTTTCTATTTTTGTGTCTCTGCATAACGCTAGGAAAATGAGAGATAGAAGAAAACAATTAGACTGATCTACGTACCCATGAACAATTAATCGCGATGCAGGAATGAATGAGCATTGGTTGTATCGAGAGAGAAATTAAGCTCTCAAGGGAGGTGCCTCCCTTTCTTTGGAATTTTAAGCCCGAGGTGAGTTGGTTTGGTTTTTATCTGGGTTTTCGGTCTTGTTCGTCTCAACTGTTTTTTGTGCTTCGGGTTTGGATGTTGGTTTTGGGTCCTGTTTTTGCTTTCCGGTGTAGGGGTTGGATCCTGTTTTTGTCTTAGTGGGTTTTTGTGGTGTCTTGGTTGTGGTGCTTTAGGTCAGGCTTGGCCCGTTTGGGTGTTTCCATGGTTTCAGGTTTTTTGGTGCGGTTGATTTTTTGTCATCCTGTGGTGTTGGTTCTCGGGTGGCGTTTTTGCAGGTATGCCCAAAATACGTTTAATCTTTGTAATCTTCTTTAAAGATTAATAAAATCATTTTCTTAGAAAAAAAATTAAGCAGTCTCCAGCACAACCCCTTTCACTTTTGTCCAATAAAATCAAAATTGTGGCGAAAAAGAAAATGGACCAATGAGATCAAAATAGTGGCAAAAAAAGGTGGATGTTAAATCGTCTATTGTTCTCATCCAGAAGAAAGACATCAAGTTTACACAAATGCATTACATCAAATTTTTTTTATAACTTCGGTGTTTGATCGAGCTAGCTTAAATGCACCTCAACTAATCTTGTGAGTTCATTCCAATAACATTGGAATTGGGGCAAAAATAGTGGCCCCAACAAAATCAAAAGCAATGTTCTAAAAGTCGCTTAGCAAAATGGCCGACTAGCACTTAAGCGCCGACTAGTCGGCCGACTTTTAGAACACTGTTCAAAAGTGTGGCCAAAAAGGTGGAAGGTGGAATCTTAAATCGTCTATTGTTCTCGTCCAAAAGAAAGACAGGAAGTTCACCACATCATTCCAGAAAACAAGATCCAAACGTCAACCTCTTGACACTGATTTTACAGTCTCAAAGGATTTGTATAAATAGTGCATGCTTAAAACTTGTTATGGTTTCTGTACAAAATGTAAGAGAGTACAACTAGTAATTAAAGCTGTTGTAACGAACGTACTTTCTCCAAGAAGCGCACGCCTCCCACCGTAGCGCCGGATTTGGTTCACAATATATAGTGTCCGAGTAAAGTACTTCGAAATTGACTTAGTTTCAGTCATCTTTAACAAATCAAATTCGCCCCCGTAGAAGTTGGAGGCGGACTCGCATTGTTTTCTCAATTCCACGATGGGAACTCTGAAGGATATCCAATGCTTGTTTAGAGGGATGCTGGGAGCGTACTGCACAGTTACGTGCTGGGAGCGTACTGCACAGCTACGTGCTGTGCAGCGTGCTGCGCAACCGTCAGTGCCCCCTTGCCGGCATCGGCTCGATGATCGGAGACGTCTACTGCGTAGAGCTCGTCGAGTACTACAAGTGTACCATAAATCAACCCGATCAAATATCGTTAAGTGCCTCATCGGAACACATATAATTCGAAAAGAATGGATTCAGTGGTTTTGATCCAGTGTTTCGTATGCATTAGGATTCATTTTTTTCTAAGTTATATGTGTTCCGATGAGGCACTTAACGATATTTGATCGGGTTGATTTTTGGTACACTTGTAGTACTCGACGAGCTCTACGCAGTAGACGTCTCCAATCATCGGGCCGATGCCGGCAAGGCGGCACCGGCGGCCGCGCAGCACGCTGCAAAGCACGTAGCTGTACAGCATACTCCCAGCATCCTGTTTGGAGGCGGTGGCAGACGAGATTTTTTCAAAACTTGATTCATCGATGCCTTGATAAGTGAGTTGAGTTTTGTTCACCCTCCACCTAAGAGGGTGAACAATACCCTCATTTTTATTGGTTGAAATGGTGTGGATTCCACCACAAAGTGATGTCATGCTTACCAAAAAGTGTATTGCATGATAAGCATGACATCACTTTGTGGTGGAGCCCACACCATTTCAACCAATAAAAAAGAGGGTAATGTTGACTCTCTTTTAAGGAGGGTGAACAAAATTGCACTCCTTGATAAGTATAGTGCTCGTTTATCCCTTCTGCATGCTTCTTCGAATGCTGTTTTTTTGAGCATCAGAATATTTTTCTTCTTCTTCTTTGGAGGCCGGTTTTTTCATAGCCTCGCTCCACCATGAATCTTGTGAGCCAATTAGAACTTTCAATTGAATGCTCCAATTTTCGTAATTTTTTTGGACAAACGAGGAAATTGGGGAAAGATTGCTTTGAGTGGCCATTTGGTGGTTTAGCAGGTGGGAATAAGAAAATATTTGCTTGTTACAGAGTGAGGCGCACAGTCCGACCGTGCGTGCGGATTCACCTCCAGTCGGACGACTCTGTTCTTGGTGGTGCCACAATCGCCTTGGTGAGACGAATCTGCAGGTGATGTCGAACTGGTGGTTCGATTGTTCACAGTGGCTTGGAGCATTGTGTGTGGCTTCACCGCCAATCACATGGGTACGGTTTTTGGTGACGATAAGATCATCCGGTGGAGACTCAAACAAAACAGAGACCGTTTGATTTCATAGCGGGATTATTGGGCGGCCTCTGGGTGGTCATTTGTTGCTGGGCTTGAAGGCAATCGACTCATGTGGATGAGATGATCTTGAATCTGCACTAAAAAATCTGATTTCGAGTGAGCTAGTTTCTGGTGAAAAAAGCAGTTCCCATTTCTTCCGCTTTCTAAATTCTTTCTCCACCAAAATCAATTATTAGGCTAGGGTAAAGCCAACAACGTCGAAGGCCAAAGGTATGTTTTGAGAGAGAATTTTTTCGGATTAGCCCAGGGCTCTGATACCCCACTAATGCAATTTGTATTACACTGAGAAACTGAATTTCTCATACACTCCCTCACACACTTTGATCACTCTTATTTGCAAACTTACGTATTCAAATTACAAGCCAATTTATAGGATAAACAAGAGAGAGAGAAACAAAGATGAGCTAAACTCACATTTATTGAGCAAATCTAAAAATATATTACGGAAGCTTGAAAGTCTTCAAGCCTGATCTCTCAAGTGGTAAGGTAAACCATGTGCTTTTCATGGGCCGCTAGGAAAGCAACTCAAGAGTACTTTTCTTCCTACTGGGTGTAGGTTGTGATGCCTTTTCTCCTTGTTTCCTATTGGTCTTTGTAAACTTCGGTTCGATAATTAATAACTTTTATTTTTGTTTTTCACAAAAGAGAGGTAATAGACGGTCAAGAATGTTACGTCTATGTATACAAGGGTGAACATTAAAACGACCCCGCAAAAGTATGCAAGGACTGCACCCTGAGGGAGATAAAGCTGATCAAGAAGGTAGACCTGTCGAGACGATAGGGCGGTGAACGCCATGGAGAGAACCAGGGAAGACATGGCAAGAAAAAGCCTCAACGGCAAGTCCAGGTAGAAGTCGCTGGTGCGGAACGGGAGCGACTGGATCGAAAACATAATCGTGAAGGAAAGAACACCGGTGAAGAGGCCGCAGAATATGAGCAAGAAGTAGATGCGCATCTCTTCCGTGAAAATAACGGGGAGGCCGTATTTAGGATCTTTCTCGTCTTGACGGTAACCTCCCGGTGGGGTAAAGAGCGCGGCGTAATTGACGGTTCCGATCAACACAACAACTAGCATCAGGCCATTGTTCACATCTTTGACTGCTTTCTCGGCCTCCGATCGTATTTCCAAATGTTCTCTTAAGAATGCATCTGTTGCAGTCTCCCCGACCGAGTTTCGAAGATACATTAGATGTGGGGGAGAGTCATGACTCACGTGCTGCATGTGGAAGTTCAAAAGACCATATAAGTATAGGTTGTTGATTTTGTCACTTTCTTTTTTGTTAACGCCACTCCTTTACAAATATATTTTTGGTGCAAAAATACACTTGTAGATGAGTGGTATTAATAAAAAATGGAATGGCAAAATTATTTCCCTAAATATATATATAAACCATCAGCAATAACGTACAGTAGTCAATTAATTAATAAAGTTCGTATTTCTTCCGTTGCGTGTGTTCAACAAAATAAATGCACACATACCCTCTTTGTTTTTTTTAAAAAGCACACGTACGTACCTCAAACCAACAAACATCCCACATCATCTGGTACAAATGTCCACGTTGAACTGATCTAAAACTTGGGGTACCCAATTTGGTAGCGAGATGTAATATAGTGTTTCCATTATTATCAACATCTCCCACCAACATTCCATCTCCGAGTCCTATTTTCCTCTTTAACAAGTTGTAGATATTCCAATCTTTCTGCTCAACCGCTATATGCAATATGTTCTTTCCTCTGGCATTATCACTATTCTTGTCAAACCCATACGCAGCCTCCGGAAATTTATCTAAAATCTCACTTACCAACTCAATAATGCCTTTCTTCGTGGCTTCAACAATCGGGCTCCTCATGTGATCACCCAAGTAGCGACTCCATTCTCTCTCTTCTTTTACAAGCCTTTTTCCCAGCGCAAATGCAAAGGCATGTTTCTGTTTTTCATCATAGATTCCTCTGGTATGTCGACAAGCTTAATTGTAAAGAAACAAGTTCATGAGTTAATGAACTTAAACCAATCCTCCAAATTGTATTATTTAAAATCCTTTTGGAAACTAGCTATTTTATTGAAGTAGTAAAAGTCAGTGAAAATCGATCTCGATTTTTTAAATAAAAATTAAAAAATCCAAGAAACAGTGCTTGATCTAAGGGAACAAGTAAAGGGACCCCACCTTTGAAGACGGTTCTAAATCCTGCAGTAAGAAAAGAATGTAACCAATTAGTAAATTAGCTGAATGAAAGAGAATTGATATTCACATTTCCTTTTTTGGAGAATTTTTTTAGTATACCGGAGATACCAACATCCTTGGTATCCCCTCCAGTCTATTTTTAATTTTCTGGCCATTTTCCGATCACACTTGGATGATCGATTCCGTTCATTTTGTAGAGTTCAACGAGAACCATAATTATACCAAAAATCGTGTTCATCGGACTTTAATAGATATATGATCAGCACACGTGAAAGTTGCAAAAAAAAAAAACAAACAAACAAACAAATAAAACTGGGTTCCGATTCAGTATGGTTTTGGATCCAGTTTTTATTTTTTTCAATTTTCATGTGTTCCAATCATATATCTACTTAAATTCGATGAACACAATTTTGTTTAAGTTTAAGGTTCTCACCAAACTCTACAAAATGAACGGAGTCGGTCATTCAAGTGTGATCGAAAAATAACCGAAAAATTAGAAATAGGCCGGGGGATACCAAAGGTGGGTATACAAAAAAGTTTCTAATTCTATCGGCTAGACAATCTATCATTCAGACTCCTTACCTTATCTCATGGTTCTTGTATTTAGAACGATAAGAAAATTGACACCATGCAAATTCAAAATTATCATTTATACTTTATGTTAAAGCATCCAACTCCAAACTAATTGGCAAAGAGTGGAGAGGCTGCCCAAGTTCATATACTAGTTTTGGAGGAGATATTTAACCGATGTGGGACAAATCCCAATACTCCCCTGCACGTGCGACCCCTAACTCGCCGCACGTGAAGAGGTCAACAAAGGATTCGGAACACACGAATCACAATGAAATAAAGTGCAACTATGGCACAAACAAAGGAGAAAAGCCTCCGAAACTCTAACTCTGATACCATGTTAAAGCATCCAACTCCAAACCAAATGGCAAAGAGTGGAGAGGCTGCCCAAGCTCATATACTAGTTTTGGAGGAGATATTTAACCGATGTGGGACAAATCCCATGTTAAAGCATCCAACTCCAAACCAATTGGCAAAGAATGGAGAGGCCGCCCAAGCTCATATACTAGTTTTTGAGGAGATATTTAACAGATGTGGAACAAATCCCAATACTCTCCCGCACGTGCAACCCCTGACTCGCACGTGAAGAGGTAAACAAAGGATCCGGAACACACGGATCACAATGAAAGAAAGTGCAACTATGGCACAGACAAAGGGGAAAAGCCTCCGAAACTCTAGCTCTGATACCATATTAAAGCATCAAACTCCAAACCATTTGGCAAAGAGTGGAGAGGCTGCCCAAGCTCATATACTAGTTTTGGAGGAGATATTTAACCGATGTGGGACAAATCCCAATACTTTATCTCATGATTTGCGCGTTTAAAAAATAAATTATGTTCTTCCTTTTTTTTGACGACAATACAAATGTTTGCTAGAAACAAAAAAAAAAAATTGGTATCTCCAACGTAACCAAGGCACCTGTTTATATCTATGTTATCTCTCTATGCTCCTTCCTCTTATGTCTCCCCTGTTAGTTGTTGTAACGCCCCCAATTTTGGGTACGTTAAATGAGGCATTTATTATATAATAAAGAGAGTCTGGCTCATTATTACATCATAAATACATCATAAGGAAAAGGTACATTTATTCAACAAGGAAGGAAACTAGGGTTCCTAATACTACTTTGCTTGCTCTTCCATCCTAGCAAGCTCCTCTGCTCCAAAAGCTTCCACGGTGTACATCTTATCCTGTTCATCTAAGAAATCTGACACATTATACCGGCGTCGCCACCCATATAATATGTCAGGGTCACCAAAAAGGCAACACCGTGAGCTACAACGCTCAATAGAGTAAACCCTACCCACTAACTCATAAATTACAAACAGTAAATCATATACGACGAATAGTAACAATCACACATCCACATTCACTATTCAAGTATCGTTGGTGTCCATGTTTCTCGGTGTTTCTCCTACGCAACTCATCGTAGACCGTGTCTCCATTTTCACTTTTTATCACCAAATCAACATTTTCAAAAATCCGTTTTTTTTTTTTTTAACACACCCAACCTCGGTTCCGCCGTTCCGGGTTCCCGAGTATCCTCACAATGGTTCCGCCGTCCCGGGTTCCCATTGGCACACATTTGCATTGGCTCCTCTCCGCGGATAACCAAGCCACACACCCAACCTCGGTTCCGCCGTTCCGGGTTCCCGAGTATCCTCACAATGGTTCCGCCGCACCGGGTTCCCATTGGCACACATTTGCATTGGCTCCTCTCCGCGGATAACCAAGCCACACACCCAACCTCGGTTCCGCCGTTCCGGGTTCCCGAGTATCCTCACAATGGTTCCGCCGCACCGGGTTCCCATTGGCACACATTTGCATTGGCTCCTCTCCGCGGATAACCAAGCCACACACCCAACCTCGGTTCCGCCGTTCCGGGTTCCCGAGTATCCTCACAATGGTTCCGCCGTCCCGGGTTCCCATTGGCACACATTCACACACACATCTCACATAATGCCATCAAAATCGGTCATTATGTAGTTTCAAAAATATTTCCTCCTTCGAAACACATTTTTTCTTGTTAACCACACCCTAGGTGTCATGTTTCTATTTTCTCGATTTCCGTGTCTCGTTCTCATGCATAGACTCCGCGGTAGGACTTTTCACATACGCAACCATAAATCATTCATTGTAATCTGACAAGATCATCCAATTCTATATTGCTAAGCATGCTCGAAAAGATCAAAATATGAATACTTCAAATCAAGCGTTAAAATCTTATCTTTCGAAAATCGTTATATCTTACTTTTTGAGAAATTCAATACAACATATGTTTATTTAAGACAAAGTCATTTATCCAACATGTTCATACCTCCATTAGTGAGATAAACTTATTGACAATCATGCATTTTAAACGATAAGCTTATTTACTTGAAACCAAACAATAGATAATCTTATCTACGATATTGATACTTTGAATCAAGAACATGCTACTCTCTAATGTAGATTTTATACTATACGTAGAGTTATTGGATTAGGGTTCTACGTATACTTAGGGAAGTGAGTAGAGAAAATCTACATGATCGTAATGTCATTTCAAGATTTTGTAAAACGAGCTTGCTATTTATTCCTAATACTTTAACTTGCCCTATCATAAGCAAAATAACTAAAGTTATACTAGGGAAAATGAGTAGAGATTTATCTACCTTGATCCGAAACTTAGTCGGGGCCGAATAAGCTAGTTGGAAGATTTTCTACGGGCGGTGAACTTGCAAATCTGGACCGAACTTTGGATGGCAGTAACTTGGTCAATATTTGGCCGAATACGATCGTTCTTGGGTCGAAGTTGAAGCTCTCGAAGTGCTCTACGACTTTCGTGAAGGAAGTTGATCCTAGAAACTACTTTAGGTAGGAGAAAAATGGTGATAAAGGCAGAGACAGTATGCTGTCTGGAAATAGAAATCCGAGATTTTTACTGAACTTCGGATGCCAATATCTTTGTCGTTTCTTCACCGATTTGGATGGTTCTTGGGTCTAACTTGAAGGTTTCGAAGTGCTCTACAACTTTCTCGAAGGGAGTTGGTTCTAAAAACTACTTTAAGCAGGAGAAAAATGGAGATTCGTGGAGGGCAGTAAGCTGCCTGGAAAAACAGAAATGGTTTCTAGAGAGAAGTGAGAGCAAGAAGTGATGGTGTGAATTGAATGGAAGGCATGGGGTGCTATTTATAGCCAACACTTGAGCTCCTCCTTCCTCCTCTATGGCCGGCCCCCCTCTCTCTCCTTCCTCCCATGGATTTGCTCCATTGTCATGTCCAATCAAGCTTGAAAGCATGCAAAGTCTTCCATGACTTGTCACTTCCATTTGTTGGCCAAATCTTTAGGTCATCATGAAGGGTTTTGGACTTGTCAAGTCTATGGGGAGGTTGCTTGCAAGAAAGAATATAATCATGGCCTAGCTTTGTACTTTGAAAGACTAGAAATGGGTTGGCATGTAGTCAAAAAAATAGGCTTAAGGCTATAAATATTGCTTGTGTAAGTAATCAATACTCATGCACACACTCCACCCCACTCTCTCCATCCGGCCTTTCTCTCTCTCTCTCTCTCTTTCTCTCTCTCTCTCTCTCTCTCTCTCTCTCTCTCTCTCTTGTATCTATATACATCCAAGAAAATCTAGGAAAGTAAGTCTAGGATTTTAAGACTAGAACATAGGTGTGCATGCATGGCAAAGCTAGCCTTGCTTCCTTGGAAGCAAAATGATGAGATTCCTTAGCCCATGATTTTGTATTGTCAAATCAAGGCTTTATTGGCAACTTAATTGCTATTAACCAATGGTCAAAAATTCTCCTAGCATTTATTAACCATTGGTTAAAGAAGGTAAGTATGAGCTTGAATGACTAGTCAAATCTAGGTTCTCATTATGGCAAGTCTAAGGTTGAAGCAAAATGATGGGATTCTTGTATGACTTGTCTTGTCATGCATTTTGGCAAGTCAAAGGTCTAATAACCAAGAGACAAAAATTTTCCTAACCATTATGGATCAAGGGGTAAATGGATATTGGTAATAATTTGATATGACTAGTCATGGAAATCTATTGTCCAAGGGATAATATTTTCCCTAACAATTATGGATCAAAGGTTAAAGTTTTCCCTTGCCTTTATTATCCAATAGGTAGGGTGAGTAATGATGCTAGGTAAAGTGAAATGACTAAACATAGGAATAAAATGATTACTCCTATAGTCTAATGGTTCAATTAGGGTTCGGGGGTTCAAAAGGCTCAAAGACGGTCAAAAAGGTCCATCTAGGATTAGGAAATTGTAACTAGATTGAAACGGTAATTAAGGTTTTCTAACGAATTGGTTGGAAACTAATTCTACTTGCCAAGTAGGATTTCTAGCCAAGAAATATAATTTAAAGATTTTATTTTAACTCACTAGAAAAAAAAAATACGAGTGCTTCTACAAGCATACTTGTCTTTAGAAAATGACTAGATTGCTCGGCGTGAAAGATATAATTTTATAAGTTTCAAATCTAATTATGACGGATTATAAAAATTAAAAAGAAATTTTTAGTAGCAAATCCAAGTAATTAAGATAAAATTTAAATATTTAACGAAATTTTTATTTACCAAAAATCAGGGTCGTTACAAACTATCCCCCTTAAAATAATTTCGTCCTCGAAATTGGTGCATGACTACGGATCAGATTTCGTCGCTTTACTGGTCTTGGAATCATCGTCTATCCCCCTTAAAATAGGAGCAGGTCACCACCAATAGCGTGATATTGAGGTGATCACCTTCGTCATTTGAGGATATCTCCATCACGTAGCCTTCGTGGATTTTGTTGACGGCCATTCCTCCTCCTGAAGTAATAATAGGTTCAACGGCGAACCTATGGGCTCAGTTTCTAGTTTTGTACAAGTATGCAGTGATAAATAGTTTAGGAAAAACATTCCCATTCCAAGGGTAGATTCTCGATTGGAAGAGGATAGAATACGCTACATGGGTATAGGTACCCTTGCAGTGTTGATCAGGCTCGAAAATTAGGATTTCAACTTATGACTGAACGGAGAGGGGTGATGTCAAGGAATGAAAGAAATGCCCCTACAAAATCAGGAAGGACCCTATAGGTATGTTTTAAGCCAATCAGCGATCTAATCAAGATTCGAATACTCTGGCAACCCACAAATGCTTTGGCATCACACGGCTACTGTCTAAGGCTCCGGCAGGTCCTAGAAGTATCTCGAAGTAAGACGACAGCATTTCAAGCATCTCTCACAATCTTCTGCATGTTTTGTTAATCAAATTAAGCCTCATCACTTGCTTAACAAGACGGGGTTGAAGTTGCTTCAGTCGTTGAACAATTTGCCTCGTAGTACGCCTTTGATGAAGTTTCCATCGTAGATACCAACGCCAAATGCAAAACTTCTACCAATCATCATGCGGACTCGTATCCCATAAGCATCTTCTTATCACGTCCCTATCAAATCAGCATGCTTCCCACCTAACGATATTAAACCCATTTCTAAACTAGGAAACAACGGATTGCTTGGGCAGAATCCCTCCATTATCGTACAGCGTAAGTACTCCATCCTTATTCAGGGGGAAATCGAACATCAGCAAGCAAGCCTTACTATATTCTAAAAGCTCAGATATTTTAGCAAACGCATTGAAAGAACCTATGCAGTCACGGGAAAATAAACCTGGGCGGCATCGACTTCTGGCAATAATTTCAGAGGCACGGCTATCTTGAAAATAAAATTTCAAAAATCCAAGATAATCCTAGATGTCGGGACGGGAATGGCTGAGTTAAGCTGCCCTCAAGTAGCGCAAGCTTTTGATAAGGAATTGATGATACCTAGTTAGTTCAAGGAAGGGTACCCATCTCCTAAGGAGATTAGTTTCAAACAAATTTAAATGATCGTACCATAAGAATGAAACAAGGAGTTTTTCCGAAATGATTTGAATATCATCAAGAGATGATCTGAATTTATTGATTACGAACGAAATGGAATAGTTATCAATGATGGAATGGACCAATCATCAAATCTTAGTTATTGCGAAATGACATTGCCGATCATTATCGAAAGTGTCAATAAAAGTTGTATCAGAAGAAAATGGTTGTTATGATTCTCGAGGTTCAAAACTCAAGAGTTACGAAAAATTCGAGGGATAGTGAAAGGTTCTAAATAATAGTTAGGATTAGTAACACCATAGGGTGCATCGCTTGGCCAATTAGGTCGGGTCACAAAAGATACCCAAAATTACGCCACTCTTATCAATAAGTGTCGTAAGGAGTAAAAATGAATGATTTCATTACTTGAAACAATGAGGGTTTCCTTCACAAGGATGTTGATTTCAAATAGAGATTTGAGAGAAGCAATGTAGTTAGGAAATAGTACGGATATAACTAGTCGAGTGGTATATACTTCCTACTAGGATTTAGCTGGCGGAAGGAATTGTCGTTTCCTTCGAGCATTCCCAATTTAAACAAACTTTTCGACCTCAGTGTTCCCGGTTTGCGTCCGGTACAGGTGGTTAGCGTCCGCAGCCCTTGAATAGTTTCACGCCTTCCTTTGTCGGTTTACGATTCTAAGGAATCTCGCGATGTTTAGAGGTTAGAATGGAAGCTCTAGGAGTATTGGTTGATCTTGTTGGCTTCAGACGTTGCGTTGGGATGTTCTTTTAACTTCTGCATCAGTGTCGCCTTTGTTGCTTGCGGTGGCGGCCTCACCGTTGGTGCTGGCATCTTAACTTGTTCTCGTAGTCCTTCCTTTTTAGTGTTAGAAGGGAGTTATTCACAATCTAGTTTCCTAACGGCGCGTAACTCGAAATCGCAAGGTTCTTACTCCTAGTGAAAGGGCTATGAGGTGAGAAAAAACCATCGAGATTTTGAAACGGGAACCAATTTTCAAAGCAGCAATGAAATAGGATGCAATTTGAATTCGGCTATGGTTCCGGCCGCTTAGGCCTAGGGTTGGTTAGTGCTAAGAATGGCTAAAATAGCTTAGTTAGGCCTATTCTGCGTTTAGAGGGTCCTCCGTTATCGTATCCAAATCCGTGGCGCGTATTCACTATCTACGAGGGAAAATTGAAAGGGGTTTTTACTAAAACAAATTTTCTTTTGCAAATGGTCTATCTTTCAAAAGTCAAAAGTAGCTTAATAACATAGTATGCAACGGTACTCTCTTTTAAAAGTAAAGCAGTTTTTTTCATAGATACGAACATCATACAACATAAGCATAGAATTACAAACATAAACATAGAGTTCTACTATAAAACAATTAGATTAGAACAAGATTCCTAATACAAGTTGAACACGATCTTAATCCTTAACATCCTACATCCCGAAGGATTACAATCGGCCTAATATATGTCTAAATGGCGTCGTTGGGTTCGGGTCTCGCCCATCCTCGAGATTCTCTACCATCTTTCGTTGTAAGCTTGGCGCAACTGACGTTCGTACTCCTTTATGACTGCGGCGAGTGCGAAGGCCACGACGAGAGTCCCGTACCAGAAGGTGTTGAGGCGGTTATTCACGGCGAACCACCGTGGCATGCCTATTGTGACTACCGCACAAAATATAATGAGGGCGAAGAGTTGCAACCATAAGGTTTGGATTGTTATGGTTATTTCGGCTCGCTCGATTTCTCGGAATATGGCGTCTTCCGGAAATCCTCGTCGTCGGGTTGCCATGGCTCGGCTTGGTTCGGTTCGGTTTGATAGGATAGGATGGAGATTTGGAGGAGTTATGATGGTGAGGGAGATGATGAGATGGAAGTGGTGGTGGGGTATATATAGGGGACGGAAAAGGGGTGTTGTGGAGGGAAAGATTGAAAATTTAAATTTGAAGTTTGAAATTTGAATTTTGGAGGTTGAAATTTGAAGGTTAGGGGGGGTGCGGTTTGCCGCGCCTAATGGGGTTGTGCTCGGCACTCGGTGCTAGGTTCCGCTCTCGTCGTTTAAGAGGTGTGAAAAATATTTATCCAAAAACAAGCCGCAAAGGTTTACTAACACCAAAAAAAAAAATGTTTTTTTTTTTTTTTCGAGTTTCTAAGTCCCACATTCGATTCTTGATTTAAGTCATCATCCAATTGTTCGGGAATTCCCAGCTCGGCCGTACTGCCAATTCCGCGCCTTGCTTCAATCCGGAGATTGTTTTGACAGAATTCCACCCAATTTGGGAAGGTAAACTTAAACTCAATTCACGTTTGTGCAACGGTCAATCTATCTTATGGTTCTACCCATTCTACCCATGGCCGAGGTTTTGAACCTAAAGCTCTGATACCAAGTTGTAACGCCCCCAATTTTGGGTACGTTAAATGAGGCATTTATTATATAATAAAGAGAGTCTGGCTCATTATTACATCATAAATACATCATAAGGAAAAGGTACATTTATTCAACAAGGAAGGAAACTAGGGTTCCTAATACTACTTTGCTTGCTCTTCCATCCTAGCAAGCTCCTCTGCTCCAAAAGCTTCCACGGTGTACATCTTATCCTGTTCATCTAAGAAATCTGACACATTATACCGGCGTCGCCACCCATATAATATGTCAGGGTCACCAAAAAGGCAACACCGTGAGCTACAACGCTCAATAGAGTAAACCCTACCCACTAACTCATAAATTACAAACAGTAAATCATATACGACGAATAGTAACAATCACACATCCACATTCACTATTCAAGTATCGTTGGTGTCCATGTTTCTCGGTGTTTCTCCTACGCAACTCATCGTAGACCGTGTCTCCATTTTCACTTTTTATCACCAAATCAACATTTTCAAAAATCCGTTTTTTTTTTTTTTTTAACACACCCAACCTCGGTTCCGCCGTTCCGGGTTCCCGAGTATCCTCACAATGGTTCCGCCATCCCGGGTTCCCATTGGCACACATTTGCATTGGCTCCTCTCCGCGGATAACCAAGCCACACACCCAACCTCGGTTCCGCCGTTCCGGGTTCCCGAGTATCCTCACAATGGTTCCGCCGCACCGGGTTCCCATTGGCACACATTTGCATTGGCTCCTCTCCGCGGATAACCAAGCCACACACCCAACTTCGGTTCCGCCGTTCCGGGTTCCCGAGTATCCTCACAATGGTTCCGCCGTCCCGGGTTCCCATTGGCACACATTCACACACACATCTCACATAATGCCATCAAAATCGGTCATTATGTAGTTTCAAAAATATTTCCTCCTTCGAAACACATTTTTTCTTGTTAACCACACCCTAGGTGTCATGTTTCTATTTTCTCGATTTCCGTGTCTCGTTCTCATGCATAGACTCCGCGGTAGGACTTTTCACATACGCAACCATAAATCATTCATTGTAATCTAACAAGATCATCCAATTCTATATTGCTAAGCATGCTCGAAAAGATCAAAATATGAATACTTTAAATCAAGCGTTAAAATCTTATCTTTCGAAAATCGTTATATCTTACTTTTTGAGAAATTCAATACAACATATGTTTATTTAAGACAAAGTCATTTATCCAACATGTTCATACCTCCATTAGTGAGATAAACTTATTGACAATCATGCATTTTAAACGATAAGCTTATTTACTTGAAACCAAACAATAGATAATCTTATCTACGATATTGATACTTTGAATCAAGAACATGCTACTCTCTAACGTAGATTTTATACTATACGTAGAGTTATTGGATTAGGGTTCTACGTATACTTAGGGAAGTGAGTAGAGAAAATCTACATGATCGTAATGTCATTTCAAGATTTTGTAAAACGAGCTTGCTATTTATTCCTAATACTTTAACTTGCCCTATCATAAGCAAAATAACTAAAGTTATACTAGGGAAAATGAGTAGAGATTTATCTACCTTGATCCGAAACTTAGTCGGGGCCGAATAAGCTAGTTGGAAGATTTTCTACGGGCGGTGAACTTGCAAATCTGGACCGAACTTTGGATGGCAGTAACTTGGTCAATATTTGGCCGAATACGATCGTTCTTGGGTCGAAGTTGAAGCTCTCGAAGTGCTCTACGACTTTCGTGAAGGAAGTTGATCCTAGAAACTACTTTAGGTAGGAGAAAAATGGTGATAAAGGCAGAGACAGTATGCTGTCTGGAAATAGAAATCCGAGATTTTTACTGAACTTCGGATGCCAATATCTTTGTCGTTTCTTCACCGATTTGGATGGTTCTTGGGTCTAACTTGAAGGTTTCGAAGTGCTCTACAACTTTCTCGAAGGGAGTTGGTTCTAAAAACTACTTTAAGCAGGAGAAAAATGGAGATTCGTGGAGGGCAGTAAGCTGCCTGGAAAAACAGAAATGGTTTCTAGAGAGAAGTGAGAGCAAGAAGTGATGGTGTGAATTGAATGGAAGGCATGGGGTGCTATTTATAGCCAACACTTGAGCTCCTCCTTCCTCCTCTATGGCCGGCCCCCCTCTCTCTCCTTCCTCCCATGGATTTGCTCCATTGTCATGTCCAATCAAGCTTGAAAGCATGCAAAGTCTTCCATGACTTGTCACTTCCATTTGTTGGCCAAATCTTTAGGTCATCATGAAGGGTTTTGGACTTGTCAAGTCTATGGGGAGGTTGCTTGCAAGAAAGAATATAATCATGGCCTAGCTTTGTACTTTGAAAGACTAGAAATGGGTTGGCATGTAGTCAAAAAAATAGGCTTAAGGCTATAAATATTGCTTGTGTAAGTAATCAATACTCATGCACACACTCCACCCCACTCTCTCCATCCGGCCTTTCTCTCTCTCTCTCTCTCTCTCTCTCTTTCTCTCTCTCTCTCTCTCTCTCTCTCTCTCTTGTATCTATATACATCCAAGAAAATCTAGGAAAGTAAGTCTAGGATTTTAAGACTAGAACATAGGTGTGCATGCATGGCAAAGCTAGCCTTGCTTCCTTGGAAGCAAAATGATGAGATTCCTTAGCCCATGATTTTGTATTGTCAAATCAAGGCTTTATTGGCAACTTAATTGCTATTAACCAATGGTCAAAAATTCTCCTAGCATTTATTAACCATTGGTTAAAGAAGGTAAGTATGAGCTTGAATGACTAGTCAAATCTAGGTTCTCATTATGGCAAGTCTAAGGTTGAAGCAAAATGATGGGATTCTTGTATGACTTGTCTTGTCATGCATTTTGGCAAGTCAAAGGTCTAATAACCAAGAGACAAAAATTTTCCTAACCATTATGGACCAAGGGGTAAATGGATATTGGTAATAATTTGATATGACTAGTCATGGAAATCTATTGTCCAAGGGATAATATTTTCCCTAACAATTATGGATCAAAGGTTAAAGTTTTCCCTTGCCTTTATTATCCAATAGGTAGGGTGAGTAATGATGCTAGGTAAAGTGAAATGACTAAACATAAGAATAAAATGATTACTCCTATAGTCTAATGGTTCAATTAGGGTTCGGGGGTTCAAAAGGCTCAAAGACGGTCAAAAAGGTCCATCTAGGATTAGAAAATTGTAACTAGATTGAAACGGTAATTAAGGTTTTCTAACGAATTGGTTGGAAACTAATTCTACTTGCCAAGTAGGATTTCTAGCCAAGAAATATAATTTAAAGATTTTATTTTAACTCACTAGAAAAAAAAAATACGAGTGCTTCTACAAGCATACTTGTCTTTAGAAAATGACTAGATTGCTCGGCGTGAAAGATATAATTTTATAAGTTTCAAATCTAATTATGACGGATTATAAAAATTAAAAAGAAATTTTTAGTAGCAAATCCAAGTAATTAAGATAAAATTTAAATATTTAACGAAATTTTTATTTACCAAAAATCAGGGTCGTTACAGTTGTGATCTATACAATTACAGTTGATTTATCTTCTATGAATTTTGGAATTGTCCCTCTTGAAATTGATTCACGACAATTGAGCAAAGAGAATAAAGATATGAACTCAATAAAGGTTATTTTACATTTTGTTTTGGTCAGAGTTTTAAGTAAGGAAAAAATGTAGGAGTAATACTTTTTTTTTTATAGGCAACAAAAATTATTAGAAACTCGATAAAAGGTACATCGAGAGGAGACCAATTACAGACTACAAAGATTGAGGTACCATAAGAGGCCTGCAAGAAGGGTTCGGCTCCTGTCCAGTGTGTTATTATCCATTTTGGTCCATTTGATGGTTGAGATCAACTCTACCAAAATTAAAGCTCTAGATCTTGCCATGTCAAGCCCCTCATTTTGTTGCTCTCTAAAGAAACGGAAGATCCTAAAACGGAAGTCTTGACGTTAACTCTGCAAAATCCAAAAGAAAAAAACTCCACTCAAGCACGTGTCTTCTCATATAGGAGTACTTTCATGGCACTGACTCATTTTAATTTAAAAGTCCAGCCAAACTAATATTCTGGGTTCTTGAAATTCTTTATTTTGTTTGTTTTGCTCATTTTATTTGAATTTTTGTTAGATTTGCATGATTTTTTTGGATTAATTATTTGTCTCGAGAGTCTAAAAAGTACTCTCTACATTCCTAAATGAGAGTCTATTTTCGACACACGAGATGCTCAAAAAATCGTTTGTATCTCACAGTTTGTGATATTTTAAATTTTGGGCTTTTGTTCTTATTCAAACAAAATTTCGCGTTTGTTAGTTTTGAGCATAACTTTTGTGGTTTTCCGATTCGTCTCGTCAAAGCAAATTAGAAAAGTGAAAAATTATGACGTCTACCCAAAAGGCTCAAAAGCCGGTTTTTTTGACTTTATCTTGGATATCTCAAAAAAAAATTTGGGTAAAAATTATAATTTTTTACTTTTTTGTTCGTCTTGACGAGATGAATCAGAAAAGTAAAAAAGTTTGTCGCAAAACTAGCAAACGCCAAAAAAATTTGAATAAGGAACAAAAAGAAAAAAAATCCAAAAATCTCTTAGCGGAACGCTACTCTAACCAATTTTCTCCATATGAATCCAAAAATAATACTTACCGAAATCTGTTGGAAGTGATTTTTTACAGGGCCCCAAAATTTTTTTTTTAAATTTTATAAATAATTTTTTGAATTTTTGTAAGACCCAAAGTAAACCACACATAAAATGTAGTGTAACGTGTAAAAAGATAGACATATCTTTTCTGTTGCATTAATGAGGGCCAGACTCGATCAGTTCCATGTAAACGTAAGAATTGAGAAAACACGTGGATTGAGTAAAGTTTTGTTTGGATTTTGCAGTTAGCTTGTCAAAACTTCCGTTAGGATTTTCCGTTTCTTTAGAAGCAACAAAATGGAGGGGTTTGACATGGCAAGATCTGGAACTTTGATTTTGTTAGAGTTAATCTCAGCCATCAAATGGACCACACTGGATAATACTACACTGGAAAAAAAAAGAGAGAAACAAAATAATATACATTCAATGAAAATTGATTGAATATTGAATGAGCCCGACGTGAAGCCAGCCCAAAAACCACTGATGAAATGAGGATCGGTGCAATATTCCCAAGTTGTTTTACCTGCAAGCGCGGATGCTTGGCCAAATATTCTTATTCGAGAGAGAGAGAGAGAGAGAGAGAGAGAGAGAGGTTACTACAAATCATAGAGAATTTGCGTAAGGCATTACAAGCATTTTAAGTTAAAAATCATCTTTCTTTATCTCAGACTGTTTATTGCAGTTTTTTTTTCTTCAATTGCCTACCATTACCATATACGATGTTGCCGAATGGATATAAGAGACATTTTAAGTTAAAAATTAGCACGGTTTGCATTAGTATATGTTATAGAAAAAGGTAAAACACAAAACCAAACCTGCTACTATTGATGCCCAGAACACTTATAGTTTTGAGATATTAACTCGATTTTGCTGCTGATTTTCCACATCATCAGTTTCATGTTTCGAGTGATACACCATCGAAGGAATAAACCCTGCTTAGTAATAAACAAACACATTTTCTTTTCTTGAATAAGTTGTAAAATGAAAATAAATGACAAAAAAAAAAAAAAAAGAAATATACATGATGCGACTAGAGGAGTGCTGTACTGAGAATCATACTAAACTCTGCCTCATATTGGTTTATCGTTTTCCGCAAAAATCATGTCCCTTATTTCTTTTGACTTCCTTGCCCTAATTAATTACAGATCGCAATGAGTGCTTTAAACTAATAAAATAAAAACAAAAAGAAAATGAAGGAAAGTAATAAATTTTTTCATCCTAAAATGACACAATTTTCAAAAAAAAGATAAATAAAGTGGGACTGAGAAAATAACACTTACAGTATGTGAGAAATGCGAGAAAGTCCACCGAAATGATCAGGGAGCCGGACATAAAATTGTGTGGAGAATAAAATGACCCGCTTCTGAAGGACTTTGATTTTTGAGCCAATAGATATAATGCAGTTCTTCCTTCTTCATCAGGATTCTGAGCAAGCAGGGGGAATGACTCCAATATGCTCATAGCAAGACCTTTTTTATTAACGGCAATTTTTTTTTATTAATCTTGGAATAAAAATTACAAAGACTAAAAGGAATAAGAAAAAAGACGGCACGGATATGGGTTGCAACTCAAAATTTGGAGTTGTGCTTAGGACCCTTGTCCACACTACGAAAGAAACATACGTACCATAATGTTCTCCCGTGACCGCAGCGTGAAGAAGGTTGGAACTGTCGGTACTTCTGGTCATCTCGCGATCGAAATCGACCTTCGCGATTAGATGGTTGAAAACATCCTCGTGTCCACAAGCCGCGGCAATGTAAACAGGCGTCTCCCCTAAACAATTGCGCGCCCGAACCAATGATTCTTGTTCCCGCAAAAGGATTTCAACCACATTTCTTCGACCGAACCTCACAGCTTCATGCAACGGCGTGTTGCCCTTGTCGTTTCTCCCAAACAGATCTCCACATTTTACTATGCTGTTGTTGTTGCCGTTGTCGTCGTCGATGAGTTTCTGAATCACGAATGCGTTTCCGTACATGGCCAGAAAATGGAGGATTGTGTTGCCCCCCGCATCAAGTGGTATCGGGCCTTCTTGTATCCAGAACTCACGAACGGTTGCGAATGACGACAACCGCGACCATGATTCGCAATCGGCTGCTGCTCTGAAAGCAGCAGAGCGAGTGACTGAAGTGGTGGAGGATGCCATCTTTGAATCCTCGAGTGGACAGAAATTAAGAACAACTTTTTTCTAGTTTCAAACTTCTTGGGTCACTGGAAGGAAATGAGATTTTCGTATTAATTTATAGCTTCATATGGTAACTTCTCATAGAAAAAAACAGGAGAAGGAATTCTCTTTACGTAGGCAAAGCAAAGCCTGGCCTCAAAGAGAAAACACGTGGGAAGGAATTCTCTTTATGTTGGAATTTTTTACTTTTTATTTTTGGGGAGAAAGCGCTAGAAATGCGCATAGATACATATATGCATGGAATAACAGTTTACAAGGGAAACATAAAACGAACTACAGTGACAATGTGTACTTACAACAGAGGCAACTACAAAAACAAAATGTGAAGGATTCGTAGTTGCTCTAGTCCAGAAAGGTGTTATCCGAGCAGCTGTTGACGCAGTAGAGAATAGCTGCTTCAAATTTCTTGGGTAGTGGAAGGAAATGAGATTTTTGCATTTATAGATTCATAAGGTAACTTCCCTGAGAAAAAAACAACAGAAGGAATTCTCTTTATGTAAGGAATTTATGTACGGTAAGAAGAGAGAAAGGGACAGAACAAGAACAGGAGGCGGCTTTTCTGCCGTTTAGGCATCGACTAAACCTCATCTAGTCGGACCATTTTTGAACCCGTTATGGAACCTCTTTGATGATCCGAACCGTCCACATTGTAGGATTTGTTGTATTAAGTAGCCAAGTTAAATATCAAGTTAATCGGATGCCAAGTATTAGTACATAATAAGCGGATCACATATATTTTGAAAATTTGAGTTTTCAAGTTTTAATCCGATTTTTTTCAGAATCTATGTACTCATTGAATATTAATCTTAATCTGATTAATTTGATTTTTTACGTGCATATTCTTTTTGACAAGCTCTATGCTTAAATGATTTGGATCATTGAAGTAACTCCAAAATGATTTCGAAAATGACTAGACTGCATGAGATGTTGGCCACGCCTGAACGCAGAAAAGCCAACCCCATTAGAATAAAGCTAATGTGACTGCTCCAAGAAAAGAATTAATAAACAAAAAAGAAAAAGGCAAGAAGTGTCAAATTCTAAAGCTATTAAGCTAATGTTACTGCTTCAAGAAAAGAATTAATAAACAACAAAGAAAAAGGTAACAAGTGTGAAATTCTAAAGCTAATGTTACTGCTCCAAGAAAAGAATTAATAAACAAAAAAGAAAAAGATAAGAAATGTCAAATTCTAAAGCTAATGTTACTCCTACTAATAAACAACAAAGAAAAAGGTAACAATTGTCAAATCAAATATTTTATGTGAAAATTCTTGCTTGGGATGGAGTTTGGCACAATTGGGATTGGTCCAATTTGTTTTTAAAAAAAATTTTAAGAGTTCTTCCAACAATTAGCACAATCAGATGATTGATTCATTCAATTTTTTTTTCAACAAATTCAGGAGTAAAAATCTGTCAAGTTCTTAACAACATTTGAATGAGATAATTTTATACATTAATCGTTAAAAGCATATTTTAAACACGATTTTATTAATTTGTGTGAGGCTCACCTCACTCCCAAATAGATTCCAAACAATTTCATGTACATTTAGTGTACATCAAACCACGTACCCAAAGTTTGCAAAAGTCAGTAAAAAAAAAAATCTTAACTAGGAAACACTGTATGTATATCTTTTTTATTGGTACTTGGAAATATTTACTTATTAACTTAGTGGTGTTTAAGGTGCATTTTCGCTATGTTATTGACTACCAGTTAATGACAACAGTTAAGTTGTTTTTGCTAAATAAAATTTTGGTTGACGTATGCGAGGAGATCGGTATGTTATTAGCTCTTTGAAGCCCAAAGGGCTAGACTAAAACTTTGATAGTGATGCAATTACCGAAAACTTAACCAACCCCTGGCCACTCGTTTTTTAAAAAATAAAACAACTGTGATGGTAGTGCCTTTTTGGGTCCTTACCTTGGAGCCATGAAGCTACTAAAGCAATTTTTATATGATTTTTTTAAAAAGAGTGCGAAAACTTTATATTCATCTCAAAATTAATTGGTAATGAGTAGAGAAGTTTCAAATATTAATAACAGATCACCCATTCCACTCCCAAGCAATGTGACATTCTATTTTCTTAACATACCCCTTCACGTGCAGCCGCGAATGAGGTCTGTCATGTGTGACCATTTTTTAGGTCTTATTATCATGCAATCTTTTTACTAGTCTGTCATCATTGTGGAAACTTTATATCCATCTAGAAATTAATTGATAATGAGTGAAGAGGTCCCAAATATTATTAAAAGATCATTCATTCCACTCCCAAATAATATGGAACTCTATTTTCTTAACATCCCCCTCACATGCAGCAGCGTATGAAGTCTGTCACTTGTGGTCACTTTTTAGGTCCTATTATCGTGCAACCTTATTGTTAGTCTGTTATCGTGAATTGTAAATATATATTTTTATAAATGTGGAGTGGAGATACCATGCGAAAACTTTATATCTATCTCAAAATTAATTGACAATGAGTGGAGGGATCCCAAATATTATTAAGTGATCGTCCATTCCACTCCCAAGCAATGTGAGACTCTATTTTCTTAACAGAGAGGTTTGACAATTTCGTTCAAATTTCATTTGGATGGGAATTCTATTTTCGTTGAATGTGTGGGTTCTTAATTTGGAGATGTGAATTCTATCTTTTTCGAAGGTATGAATTCTTAATTTGGGTGTGAATTCTGCTTTTATCGAATATGTGAATTCTTCATTTGGGTGTGAATTGTGCCTAATTTGAAGGTACGAATTCTTAATTTGGGAATGTGAATTCTGTCTTTTTCGAAAGTGTAAATTCTTCATTTAGGTGTGAATTCTGTCTTTTCGAACATGTGAATTCTTCATTAATTTGGGTGTTGGTACTGGGGGTAGAGGGTGTGAATTCTGTCTTTTTCGAATGTGTGAATTCTTCATTTGTGCGTAAATTTATACTCCCAAAATTCACACCCCTTTGCAGGATTCACACCTTTGAAAATGAGGTCAAATTAGTAAAAACCATCGGTAAAAAAGACCTGGACGGAATAGTGCTACAAAAAAAAATGGTCCGCATAGAAGCCCCCAACAAAATGTAGGACCGGTTGGAATTTCCCGGATCCGTCAGGCCTGTCTCGTTTGGTTTCTACACTTTACCTTAGATTTGGCTCCAATTCCCTCTGTTTCATGCAGCTGTCTTCAATTAATCGGTGCAAGCTTCAAAGACATTTTACAAGATCGCGGTGGGCAAACGTCTCTATATCTGCTGGGATGCTGATGATTGTGATCTTAGTACTACACTTCTCTTGGAGCTGTGTATCCCCAGATTGCAACCTTGATGTGAACGGATTTTTGGGATTGAATGCTACTTCATGGGGGAAGAGATATATATTCCTAAGGCAAGATGCAAGGAAAGATGAATGGAAGGACACAGCTGTCCTGTCCTAATATTTTCTATTTTATCGACAAAGGAACATTTTTTTTTTTTTTTTTGCTCAGCAAACGAAACTTTTTATTAAACTCGAAAGGGTACATCGATGAGGAAACCAAAAGTACAAAGATCTATCCAACCAAAGTTGGATAAAACACCCTCAAATACTTACTCTACACCTTCACATTTCGTATCCCATCCAAATAACTTTTAAAATCCTCCACTGTGTAAATTTTGATGTCAAACTTAGCCTTCATCCACATGGCTACTCTAGTTTTGACTAAATCCACCACTTCCGAAGCCTGGGTTGTTGCTCCGTTGAAGATATAATCATTCCTTGTTAACCAGATGGACCAAAGAGTTGCATAAAAGCAAACTTCCCATGTAGCTTTCTCCAAGTTGCGAAACCTATTTCCAAACCACCAAAGCGCCAACTCTGCTACTGCAGATGGGCATGCCCACTGTAGGTTCCACCATTCCAGAATTCCTGACCATACTACCCACGCAAATCGACAGTGTAGGAGAAGATGTTGAGGGGTTTCCACATGAAGAGCACAGAATGGGCACACTGCCAAGTGGATCTCAGAAAATACATTCCTATCGACAAGTACCGACCGAGTTGCAACTCTATCTTGAGTGGCCATCCATGAAAAAATTTCCACTTTAGGAGGACTCAAGTTCCTCCACATCAAACCCAGAAGAGTGTTTGGAGACTGTGTAAGGGATTCCCACTGCCTATAAACCGATTTCACCGAGAAGGTTTTATCTGCTGTCCATATCCACTGAAGCGAGTCTGGTTTTGAGGGATCCAATGTCACACCATTCAGTCTTTGTTTTAAGTCCTCGTAACATTTTATTAGGGATGAAAGAAGGGATTTCAACCAAAAGTTAAAAACATACGTTCAGACGGACAAAACCTAGTACAGCACCTGAGAGTCTAAAGTGTCCACATAAAACGATAGAAGCACGAAGCACCCAAAAGGCCTAAAGAGCCCAAATAATACATTAAAGCTCAATCCAAAGAAACCCAAAACCTGCCCTAGAACAGCAAAACATCGCCGCCCACCACTTCAGACAGAACAACCACCCCCGCCGGTTATGTCCTTTTGATAGTTATTTGATCGATTTTTTTTTTTAAATGATAGTAGTTATTTGATTGATTTTTGCTAGCTTTTATCGTACTGTTATTGCTACTGCTTTAGGGTTGGCTCCTAGCTTGCGATCCCTTTTATTTAGGGTTGGCTCTTAGGAAGGAATAAACTCCTAAGTCCCACGCTAAGACCGTATGGCCAACCTCTTGGGGCTTCGCTAGTATATGTTACATGTTCTTGGTAGCAATATTTTTGTTAAAATGAATAAAAGCTTGATCCAACTATCTTGTAATCTTTAATTGAAAATCCTAGAAATATTATTTTTATGATCCAAGCCATTTATATCTTTTGTTGCTATTTTTTCAATATTTTAGTGAAAAATCAAGTTAGTCAGTTACCGATGAGTACCTAATCGCTACTTCTAGTGTAAAATTATTAGGAAAAAAAAGGAAAATGGTTGTTATAGTTTAGTATTTGTGTCAACTTGGTCCCTGCAGTTTGAATTGGCTTGATTTACACTCTGTAGTTTTTATTTTGTTCCAACTTGATCCAATTACACACTGTCGTTACACACTGTTAACCCCAGACACAAATGGGCCCCCTTTTCTAAGGTTAAAACCGTAATCTGCCATTCTCCTCTTATCCTAATATTATACTCCCTCCGTCCTGATTTACTTGTCTCAGTTCTATTCTAACTGGATTAAAAAATTAGTTACATCTTTAAAGTGATAATGAATTTTATATCCAATATGGATCTTGTTTGATAAATTTCGATTTGTTCTATAATTCAATGTTTTTGAAATCACCTAAAACATTATAAATTACAAGATATAATTAATTGAAAAGTAACACAAACTCCCAAAAATGACAAGTAAATTGGGACGGAGGGAGTACCTCTCAACCGAAACACAGAGCCTCATTGTTCCATTCTTCATTTTTTTTTCACGGCTTCCATTCTCCATTTGTTGCGCCCGGGATTTTACCTTCGACCGAAACGTGTCTCGTTCGCCTTTGGGGGGAGCAGTGAGAGGGATTAGGGCCTGAATAAGTGATCTGATTCCTATGGATTGCGACGTGGTTCTTGAAAAAAAAAAGGAAAAATGAGAAGTTTTGTGTTATATAAAAGGGGTTCGGATATTTTTGAAAAATGTTTGAATTTTAGAAAATGAAGTGGGTTTTATTTTACCTTCGATCGAAACGTGTCTCATTTGCCTTTGGGAGGAGCAGTGAGAGGGATTAGGGCCCGAATAAGTGATCTGATTCCTATGCACTCCGACGTGGTTCTTGAAAAAAAAAAAAAGGAAAAATGAGAAGTTTAGTGTTATATAAAAGGGGTTCCGATATTTTTGAAAAATGTTTGAATTTTAGAAAATGAAGTGGGTTTTATTTTAAAAAAGGACCGATCTTTCATCAAGCTGCCTACATATCTCCGAATAAAGGAGAATCAGATCCGTCTATAGTTCGGGCAACATAAGAGGTTTAGAAAAAAACTTAAAGTCTCCATTGGGTATAGAGTTTAGGTGTGTCTGGTTACCTCTTGAATATTGAAAGAATAATTCAAGTATTTTTGAAAAAAGAACACGGACCAAAGAACCCGGTTTTTAGAAAAAAGTAATTCTGTTTTGCTTTTTAGGAAAAGGTTTTAGGTCTGCAAGGTTAGAGAAGAAAGGGTTCGGTAATTCACTAGAAAATGGACTCATTTGTGTCTAGGGTCAACGGAGGCTAACGGCAGTTAGTAATTGGACCAAGTTGGAACAAAATGAAAACTATAGAATGTAAATCGAGCCAATTCAAATTGCAAGGACCAAGTTGACACAAACACTAAACTACAGAAACTATTTCGATCTTTTTCCCAATTATTATTATTATTATTTTTTTTTTTTTTGTGTGTGCAGATCCATAGGTGATACGTGCCACCTCCACCCCATATACCTTCGCCCCTGTAAGCTATGTTTTGAGAGAAATTTTTCATATTAGCCTAGGGCTTTGATATCACTTATGCAAACAGACAAGTATCAATCTAACTCTTAAACTAGCTTGTATTTCACAAACACTCAATTTGAATTACACTGAGAAACTGGGTTTCTCTTTACACTCACACTTTGATCACTCTTATTTACATACCTATTTATTCATATTACAAGCCAATTTATAGGCTAAACAAGAGAAAGAAAACAAAGATGTGATAAACTCGCATTTATTGAACAAATCTGAAAACTTATTGCGGAAGCTTGAAAGTCTTCAAACCTGATCTCTCAAGCAGTAAAGTAAACCATGTGCCTTTCATGGGCTGCTGGGGAAGCAACTCAAGTTTAAACAAAAAAGAGAGGTAATAGACGATCAAGAATGTTGCGTCTATGTACACAAGGAAGAATATTATAACAACGAAGCTAACATACGTAAAGTATGCGCCCTGAGTAAAATAAAGGCGATCAAGAAGGTAGACCTGTCGAGACGATAGGACGGTGAATACCACGGAGAGAAACAACGAAGTCATAGCGAGCAAGAGTCTCAAGGGCAGGTCCAGGTAGAAGTCTCTCCTGCGGAACGGACACGACCGAATCGAAAACATAGTCGAGAAGGCAACGAAAGCAGCTAAAAGACCACAGAATATCTGGAAGTAGTACATGCGCATATCATCCGTGAGGAAGACGGGGAGGCCGTAAAGAGGATCTCCTTCGCTTTGGCGGTAACCTCCCGGCGGGGTAAAAATTGCGGCGTAATTGACGCGCGGTTCCGATCAACGCAACGATTAGCATCAGGCCATTGTTCATATCTTTGACTGCATTCTCAGCCTTCTCTCGTATTTCCGAATGTTCTCTTACGAATGCTTCTGTTGCCGTCTCCCCGCCCGAGTTTTGAAGACACCATAAATGTGGGGGAGACTCGTAACTCACGTGCTGCATGTCATGGAATTTCAAAATGATTATAAGTATGTTGATACAGACTAGGCCTGTCAATGGACCGGATTCGATCCGAATCCGATCCGAAAAATCCGATCCGGATCCGGATCCGAATCCGATAACATCGATCCGATAATCCGATAATCCGGATCCGGTAATTCAATACGGATCCGGATCGGATCCGGATCGGATCGGATTAAATCCGTTATCAATCCGAATCCGAACTTTATTTTTTTTTAAAATTTTAATTTTTTTTAAAAAAATAGTAAAATTTTTATTTTGAAAAAAAAAATGTTTAAGAAGTTGTATTTTTATTTTTATTTTTTATTTTAAATTTTTTAATTTTTTTTTCTGAATATAATTTTTTTTTGAAAAAAAAAATTGTATTTTTTTGAAAAAAATATTTTTTTTTGGCTAAAATTTTTGAAGTAAAAAAAGTTTCCGGATCGGATTCGGATTTTCGGATCGGATCCGGATTTTTCGGATTCGGATCCGGATTCCCACTATCGGATTTGAGTCTTATCGGATCCGGATCGGATTGTGTCTTATCGGATTCGGATCCGGATCCGGATCTGTCGGATCCGGCCCATTGACAGGCCTAATACAGACAAATTCGTCAAAAAGTATGCTGTTGCGACAGACTTCTTCAAACACATATCGCTATCCTGAAATTCGAATGAAAAGTAAAAATCAGCTCAATTTGATATCTATAGATACTTGATCTAATCATCTTACTTTTTCATTATCCTGAAATCCGAATAAAAAGTGAAAAAACCTCCTTCAAAATCTAAAACAAACAAACTATTAGATTCCCAAACTTTGAAATTTCAAAATTCACATTTTTTGGTTGAGTTTTGAGAATTTTTTTTAATGTCATATGTGGAGAGAGATAGATAAAAAAAACTTATTGAAAACTGTTCAGAAAGTAAAACTTTTTTCTCAAAACTTGTAAGTGAACAAATTCGGCCTCGGCATGTACAAAATCCTAGTTCTATCCCCGATGGAGAAAGAATCTAGAATGTTGTACAGAAGTATAAATAGGAGACTTGGATTCTCACTAAGGTGGTGGTAACACAACCTCCCTTTGATGAGGTAGGGAGACCTCAAAGTGGGGGAGTACCATTCAAGTATGTGTCGTGTCTATGTACAAGCATTTGAATACGTAATAAAGCTAATTTGTATTTATTTTGCTGTGTGTGCTCAACAAATAAATGCACACGTACCTTAAACCAACAAACGTCCCACATCATCTGGTACAAATGTCCACATTGAACTGATCTAAAACTTGGGGTACCCAATTTGGCAGCAAGATGTAATATGGTGTTTCTATGATTATCAACATCTCCCACCAGCAGTCCATCGTTGAGTTTTATTTTCCTCTTCAACAAGTAGTAGATATTCCAATCTTTTTGCTCAACCACTATGTGCAATATGTTCTTTCCTTTGTCATTATCACTATTCTTGTTCAATCCATACGCAGCCTCCGGAAATTTCCCTAAAATCTCATTTACCAACTCAATGATGCCCTTCTCCGTGGCTTCAACAATTGGGCTTCGCATGTGATCGTCTGAGTAGTGACTCCATTCTCTCTCTTCTTTTACGAGCCTTTTTCCCAGCTCAACTGCAAATGCGTGTTTCTGTTTTTGATCATAGATTCTTCTGGTATGTCGACAAGCTTAATTGAAAAGAAGTTCATGAGTTAACGAACTTAAACCAATCCTCCAAAATTCCAAATTGTATAATATAAGCGGACAATAACGTCTATGATTCTACAAAGGCCAGGCCATGAACTAATTATAGAGCGAACCCTGTGAGGTCAAAGTTATGGGGCATGCAGCGTTGTTGGGTAGACCTTCGGTTTGAAAATAAAAAGATTTTTTCCATTTCTCAAACTAAAAAAAATTTCCCTTGGTGGTTTTCATAATTAATATCATTATGATTTGTTTACTTAAAATCGTATAGAAACCTGCTATTTTATTGAAGTAGTGTAAAAGATACTAGTGAAAATCGGTCTCAATTTAAGAAGAAAAATTTTTTTAAAAAAAAAAAAAAACAGTATAGTTGGCCGGTGCCTCCTGTCACTCCCGTACACATGGGCAGGGTTCGATTCCCATAAGCATCCATCGCCCTCTCCAAGTCCCCTAGGTAAAGTTGATTAAGTTTAGCGAATGGAAAAAAAAAAAAAACTAATTATGGGACCCACCTTTGAAGACGATTCTGAATCCTACAGTAACAAAAGAATGTCACCAATTAGTAAATTAGCTGAAAAAAAATACTATTACAGGTAATGAATATCAAATAAATATAGGAGGACAAGCAGGTCTCCAAATATAGGATAAATTGTACTTATTTCCCTTAGTTTCTGACAAATATATGTTGACCTCCATCTCTAGTTTGGAAAATCGCCTCTAACCTCCCTTACTATTGAAACTATACGCAAATTAATTAATTACAATCCAACAAGAAACATGCTTGACATCATCATAGTAGTGAAGCATTTGAAGATCATAGAAAATGTTCAGTGCTATCAATTTTGTCAAAAATAACAACAACAAAAAAAAAGTTAAAGTGAACGATTTTAAGCTTTCTCTTTTTTCATTTTTTTCATTTTTTATTGGATTCAAAAAAAAAAACTAGGGAGAACCTCATGGTTCGTGTATTTAGAATGTAAGAAAATTGACCCCTCATGCAAAGTCAAAGTTGTCATTTACACTTTGTCCCATGATTTGCGAATTTAAAAAAATAAATTATGTTCTTGCTTTTCAGTCGTTTTCTGTCGACAACACAAATGTTCACCGAGAAAAAGAAAAGGACAACAAATATGCATTGGTATCCCCAACCTAGCTAGGCACCTGTTTCTACCCATGTTATCTCTCTATGCTCCTTCCTCTTATTTCTCCCCTGTTAGCTTTGATCTATACAAATACAGGTTATTTATCTTCTACAAATTTTGGAATTATTCCTCTTGAAATTGATTCACGACGAGTGATCAAAAAGAATAACGATATGATCGAGCTCAGTAAATTGTCTCTCTTGAAAATTATTTTTCTGTCGACATGATTCTCAATAAATTTATCTATCTATCTCTCTCTATTTATTATCACTCATTACATCAAAATTATTTTTCAAAACTTAAAAACAAACAAACGCTTTACTTTTTGTTTTGGTCAGAGCTTTTAAGTAAGGAAAAAATGTAGGAGTAAAAGCTGCAATGATGAAATGAGGATCGGTGCAATATTCCCAAGTTGTTTTACCTGCAAGCGCGAATGCTCGGCCAAATATTCTTATACTAACGAGAGAGAGAGAGAGAGAGAGAGAGAGAGAGGTTGATTTTCTAGAATTAGTGTTCGTCTACTACAAATCATATTCTTTGTTTACCTCAATCTGTTTAGCCTACCATATATATGTGATGCTAACAAATGGAATTATACACATTT
Organism: Rhododendron vialii; assembly: GCF_030253575.1. NCBI lineage: Eukaryota > Viridiplantae > Streptophyta > Magnoliopsida > Ericales > Ericaceae > Rhododendron > Rhododendron vialii. Next base: position 5,290,752 of record NC_080562.1, on the reverse strand, counting down.
TAACTTAAAAACTAGCACGAGTTTTTGCTGTTATTATTAGTTTGTGTGTGTGTCTCTCTCTCTCTCTCTCTCTCTCTCTCTCTCTCTCTCTCTCTCTATATATATATATATATATATATATATATATATATAATGTTATAGAAAAGAATAGTGATTTTGGCACTCTCCAAATTGATAACAGCATTTCCAAAGGTGAGTGCCAAAATCAATTTGGGGAGTACTAAAATCAATTCCCATATAGAATTTATTTTGGCACTCCCCGGAGAGTATGGTTACCAATTTGGGAAGTACCAAAATCAAATTCTCCATAGAAAAAGGCAAAACAAACACAAAACCAAATCTGCGACTATTGATGCCCGGAACCCTTTTAGTTTTGAGATATTAACTCGTTTTTGCTGTTGATTTTCCACATCAGCGTCATGCTTTGATTGATACACCATCGACGGAATAAACCCTGCTTAGTTTTATTTTCAAGAATAAGTTGTAAAATGAAAACAAATGACAAAAAAAATGAAAAGAAACACAGATGCTGGGAACGTGCTGCACAACTACGTGCTGCGCGGTCGCCGGTGCCGCCTTGCCGGCATCGACCCGATAATCGGAGACGTACACTGCGTAGAGCTCGTCGAGTACTACAAGTGTACCAAAAATCAACCCGATCAAATATCGTTAAATGCCTCATCGGAACACATATAAACTATTGCGTTCCCGAACCAACGATTCTTGTTTCGGCAAAAAGGATTTCGACCACACTTTTTCGACCCAACCTCGCGGCTTCATGCAATGCCGTGTTGCCCTTGTCGTTTCTCCCAAACAGATCTTCACATCTTACTATGCTGCTGCTGCTGTTGTTGTTGTTGCCGTTCTCGTCGTGGACGAGTTTCTGAACCACGAATGCGTTTCCGTGCATGGCTAGAAAATGGAGGATTGTGTTGCCCCCCGCGTCTAGTGGTATCGCGCCTTCTTGTATCCAGAACTCGCGAACGGTTGCAAACGACGACGACCGCAACCGTGGTTCGCAATCTGACGCTGCTCTGAAAGCAGCAGAGCGACTGACTGAAATGGTGGAGGATTCCATCTTTGAATCCTCAAGTAGACAGAAATTAAGCACTACTCATGTGAGGTGCTGTTTACAAATAATTTTTACAATCTTCGCTCGACAGTGGTATATAAGTTTAGGGTGTAAACAGGTAGTACCAGTGACTCAGCTTGACTCATGATCTTCAAATTTCTTGGGTAACTTCCTTGAGAAAAAAAAAAACAAGAGAAGGAATTCTCTTTAGGTAAGGAATTTACGTACGGAAAGAATAGAGAGGGGGACAGAACAAGAATAGGAGGCGCCTTTTCTGCGGTTTATGACTCTCGACTACATGATCTCATGTAGTCGGGTCATTTTCGAACCCATGCATTTGGAGTCAATTTGATGATCCAAATAGTCCACATTGTAGAGTTTGTTGAGTAAGATAGCCAAGTATAATATCAAGTTAATTGGATTCCAAGTAATATATAATCGTATAACAAATATTTTGAAAAAAATTGAGTATTCAAGTTTTAATCCATTTTTTTCAGAATCTGTGTACTCTCATTGAATATTAGTGATTCTTTATCCGATTCATTTAATATTTTGTATGTATTCTGCTCGACAAGTTCTACACTGTGAACGATTTCGATCATTGAAGTAATTCCAAAATGGTTTCAAAAATGACTAGACTGTATGGGATGTTGTCTACTCTTTAATGGCAGAAAAGCCAACCCATTTTTGGAGTTTTTAAATATCCATCCCCATTAGTCATGCCATGTAAGTTTCCATCCACCCTATTTTTTGTGCTTATGTTTTCATCCTTTCAATATGTGAATTTTCCTTATTACCCTTTTACTATTATATAAGTAGTATATATATACACACTTGTTTCCCTAAATTAAAGTGATTCAGATGAAAATCAAATTAGAATCAAGTGAGATATAATAGGAGTTCAAACTTTCAAACATTCAAATAATCAAATCCCCTAGATTTCTCCTTCCATTTTCTGCTATTCCCATTCCCATTTCACGATTCTTTATTTTATTTGCACCGTTTGCCAAGCAATGTCCGTTTGATCATGAGCCGTGCATATTTATAATATTCATGGTGTATTAAGTCTTTTTTGTTTTACAACATTGCAATTATGATGGTTTTAACTTTTATGGTAAAAAAATTGTACCATTTACCATGAAATATATTTGTATGTTATTTCAAAAACATGAATACACCATGAAATAAAAAAAAAATACATGAATAAAATGACCTTGTCGCCGGTGGCCGAAAAATGTGATTCATGGCAAACGATGCAAATAATATGCCATGAAAATTAAAATGCCATACACCATGAAAACACATAAATAAACATAAAAAAACATGAATACACCATGAAATAAATAAATAAAAAAATTGCATGAATACAAATGACCTTCTTGCTGGTGGCCAAAAAACGTGATTTCTTTTTTTGATCGGTATAAAGAATTTTATTAATCTCCAAACCAAAAACCTACATCCCAATTATGTTGGCACCTAGGCTAAGTACAATCATATGCCACCCGCTACCACCAAAGGAGAAGAGTTGGCAAGTAACCAACCCCAGCAAAACCAGGCCTAAAGTTTCCAAAATTATTACAACAGCAACAAAAACAACACTGAAACAGAATGGAATGGTAATATTGAACCATCATAACTCCACACCCAATGATACTGGGCATCTTGAAAGACTCGAGTAACTTCACCATCAGTAGCAGATTATTGGAGATGTTCCACCAAGCAAGAAATGCAGATTTTCTTCATTAAGGTTCACCACACCAGTATTGCTCTTGATAAAACTCTCTTCCAAGAAGCAGAGCATGGCCAAAGTACTTGAATGGAATCCCTTTCACGAGACTAGAATGTGAATTTGCATGTTTGAGCATATCATACTACAAATTGGAGCTTCCAATTCAACTTCAAGGTACGCATGATCTGAACTTCTCACTGAGAGCCGCTATCTTCAGAGAGCTGTATCTTTTTGAATCCATTGTGCAAACATAGTAGGCAGAAGCTAAAGGCCGGAAAAAGTGATTCATGGTAAACAATACAAATAATATACCATGAAAATTAAAATGCCAAACACCATGTAAACACATAAAAAAACATGAATAAACCATGAAATAAAAAAATTAAAAAAAAAACATGAATACAAATGACCTTCTCGCCGGTGGCCGGAAAAGGTATTTAGTCATATCGGAATACATGAAAACAAATGACCAATACTTGCAGCCAATCAAAAGACAATTGCACCGTGGATGCCCAACTCAATCCGTGAGGCCTTCTTGTTTAACTCTGATCCGTACGACAACATTGGGAGTTTCGACTGCGACGGGCCATTGTGTGGGTTGCTTGATTCGTTGGCTCCACCTATATTTTTAAAGGTCTGATCTAATAGCGATCAAAACTCTAACGTGGCAGCTGTTGATGGATGGTGGAGGCTGTTGGCGGAGGATGTCAGAGGACGTCAGAGGACGAGTGGATTGTCACCCACCGGAGGACGTTGGAGGACTAGTTAATGGCGGCGGCTGTTTGTGGAGGATGAGAGAGAGAGAGAGAGAGAGAGAGAGAGAGAGAGAGAGAGAGAGATGCTTTCTTATATAGAATCCCACTAGAATTTTAGGAATTTTCGTGATTGATGGTCTGATTTCACGCAAGGACTGATGACCGGATTTCAGGCAAAGGACTGGAGGAGTTACGTTGTAGTCCCTTTTTTCTGGACTCTATATACATACAGTATAATAGAGGGCATTGCTGGTATTAAAAAATAACGAGGATGGAAACATAATGGCCAAAAAACACACGGATGGAAACTTACAGATGGTGGGTGCTGAGGACTAATCTTTAAGTTCCCCTTAGAATAAAGCTAACGTTACTGCTCCAAGAAAAGAATTAATAAACAAAAAGAAAAAGGTTACAAGTGTCAAATCAAATGTTTTATGTGAAAATTCTTGCTTGGGACGGAGTTTCGCACATTTCGGATCCAATTTGTTTAAAAAAAATAAAAAATTTTGAGGGTTCCTGCAACAATTAGCACAGTCAAAAATTAATTAGAGTTTAATCGATTCATTCAAATTTTTTTCGAACAAAATCTGGGGTAAAAAGCTCTCAAGTCTTTAACAATATTCGATTAAGTTAATTTTTTACATGAACCGTTAAAAACTTATTTTAAACAAGTTAAACGATTTCATTAATTTGTGTGAGACTCACACCACTCCAAAGTAAATCCTACATAATTTATATATACTTTCTCTGTTCTATATTCTTGGCATATTTCACTTTTTGCGTCACTCAAACAATTGGCTATATCTCACAATTTATAATATTTTCTACGATTTTGAAAACTTTGTTTTATAAAATTATTTGAGATTTATCAAACAACATCCATATTTGATATAAAAAATCTTATGAATTAAAAAATATAGTTAATTTTTTTAGAAGTCCCAAATAACAAATAGAACCCATAATAAGGGATGGAGGGAGTAACTTTTCCATTGATACATGGAAACATTTGCTTATTAACTTAGTGGTGTCCTAGGGTGGGGTGCATTTTCACTATGTTATTGGTCATAAACTAATGAGAATAGTCAAGTTGTTTCTACTAAATCCTGTCTAAAAATCCGTAATAACAGAGTCGATTCTAATATAGTTAAGTCCACTTAGTTTAGTGAAAACACGTAAAAAAAAACCCTATTATTTTGTACTCCACACCTGCACTCCGTATTCCCTTTTGTTTTTTTACCAGCAAAGAAAACTTAATTATAATAAAAGTCACAAATGAAACCATCACAATAGAAGAAGAAAAGAAAAGACGAACCGTTCTAGCGACACAGACCTTTTTTACACAGATTTATACAGACCTTTTGTGGGGCCACTTTTGGGTCCCATACAAATGATCCAATCCGTTAATTAATTTTAAAATATTTTTTCAAGAGACCCGTAAAAAATAAGCTCAATAGAATATGTGTAAGTGTTTGATCTAATCTTCCAATTTTTCATTCAGAAAATAGAATTTTGAATGAAAAGTTGTAAGATTGGATCAAGATTTTTTACAGGAATCTCTTGAAAAAATATAACAAAATTAATGAATGGGTCGGATTATTTTGTGGGACCCCAAAGTGAGCCCCACAAAACATCTATGAAAAAAATGTATGTGTCCGAAGTGTTTTCGTTTTAAAAAACAAAACAAAACAACAAAATAAATAACGGATAAACAAAACACAACAGCACTGTTGACAAGATTTCAACAAAGAGGTTGTCTTTTTCACAGAGCCTCCTCCGTGAACATCCTTTAATATCGTGCATTTATTTCGGTTTTAGACGGTCCAGATTTTAATTTAAACTTTTTCTTCAAAAAAGTTTCATTACAATGTAAACCGTCCAAAACACTTTTAGACGGTCGCAATTCACTTCCGTTAACTTTTCCTTGCGGAAACTTCCGTGAAGAAGTTTTTCTGTTCAACAAAATAAAGAAAACATAAATGCACGGATGTTCTCAAGACCTCCTTTAAGTATAGAGCTGTGCCCGAAACAAACTTCAACCCAAATGCCCCTTAATTTGGCTTGGAGCAGCGCGTGCGGCTTCACCGCGGATCACGTGGGTACGGTTTTTGGTGATGATGAGATCGTCCGGTGGAGACTAAAAGATCAAACTGTGAAGAGATGAGCACTTTCAGGGATCGAACAAAACAGAAACCGTTTGATTTCGTCGCCAGATTATCGGGCGGCATCTGGGTGGTCGTTTGTTACTGGGCTTGAAGGCGATCGACTCTGTGTGGATGAGACGATCTTGAATCTGCACTCAAAAATCTGATTTCGAGTGTACTAATTTCTGGTGAAAATAGCAGTAGAACGTCGAAGGCCGAAGGTATGTTTTGAGAGAGAATTTTATAGAATTAGCCTAGGGCTCTGATACTACCATGCAAGCAGAGGAGTATCAATTTATAACTCTCAAACTTGTATTTCACAAACATACTCAATTTCTAATACACTGAGAAACTGGATTTCTCACACACTTTGATCACTCTTATTTGCATACTTACATATTCAGATTACAAGCAGTAAAGAAAGCAAAAATGTGATAAACTCACATTTATTGAGCGAATTCCAAAACATATTACGGAAGCTTGAAAGTCTTCTCAGCAGTAAAGTAAACCATGTGCTTTTCATGGGTCACTAGGAAAGCAACTCAAGTTTAAGCATGAAAGAGAGGTAATAGAGGAGCAAGAAACTTCCGTCTATTGATCCAAGGATGAATATTGTTGCAGCGAGCAAGCACCCGAATGTATTGTATTGTCCCAGAGGGAAATGAAGCCTTTCAAGAAGGAAGACCTGTCGAGATGCTAGGGCGGTGAATACCACAGAGAGCATGAAGGAAGTCATAGCAACCAAAAGTCTCAACGGCAAGTCCAGGTAGAAGTCATTGCAACGGAACGGACATGACTGAATCGAAAACATAGTCGCGAAGGCAACAAAAGCAGCAAAAAGACCGCAGAATATGTCCAAGTAGTACATGCGCATGTCCTCTGTGGGGAAAACGAGGAGACCATAACGAGGATCATCCTCGCTTTGGCGGTAACCTCCTGGCGGGGTAAAAAGTGCGGCATAATTGACGGTTCCGATCAACGCAACGATTAGCATTAGGCAGTTGTTCATATCTTTGACTGTTTTCTCAGCCTTCTCTCGTATTTCCGAATGTTCTTTTTCGAATACTTCCTTTGCCGTCTCCCCATCCAAGTTTCGCAGATTCCATTCGTGTTGGGGAGAGTCGTAACTCACGTGCTGCATCATGCATGCGAAATTTCAAAAGACTTATAAACCCAAATATGCAGCAATAACAGTAGTCAATTAACACCTAGGCTCCGAAATTAATTAAAGTGCGCAAAGTTAATTAGTTAACCAAAACACTCAATTAATAAAAGTACTACCAATAAATACAAGAACCCTATAGTTTTTTTTTCTCAACAAACGAAACAAATTTATTAAATCTCGAAAGGGGTACATCGAGGATAGAAAGGGATGAGCAAACTAGCTCAAACCGAATACAGGAAAAACAAAAGAAGAAATGAAAACTCAAAATTATAGGAAACATTTAAGGATGCAATTACTTCTAGTCAAGGTAGCTTAACGATCATTCGTATTAGTATCTCTGCACTTTACTGCTATAAACTAATAGAATCCTATAGTACAACTTTAATCAAAATTGTGTGAGAAACATTTCAGAAATAATAGCTAACTATCAACGAATTTTTTTTGTAACTAATCAAAATAAATAATTATATTTTTCGATGTGTCCTGTACACACCATTTTCAAACTAGCCAAAATAAAACATGACATTTCGGTTTTTTCCGTACATATTCTTTCGTAACTGGCTCAAATACTCCCTCCGTCCCACTTTAATAGTCCCATATTTCATTTTGGGATGTTCGAAAATACATGTCCACTTCCCAAAATCAACCATTGAAACTTGATAAAATTTCAGTATCACCCTTATTAAAATACTACTCTACTACCTAAATCAATCTAATTACTTTTTGATATCCAATAATTCAGAAGTTAAATACTTTTTGATGTAATCATAATGCTCCCTTAAAAATTTAAAATCTCAAAATGGGACTTTCAAAATTAGATGGATGGAGTAATATGTTATAGTCGCTGTAGAATATATTCGAGAGGTTTCCGAGCAAAAAATATATATATATTCGAGAGGTGGGTCAAATATGATTTTTGATTAGAGAGAATGAGAGAAGTTATCTAGAAGAGTGAAGAATAGGATAGGAATGAACTATAGAGTCTAAGGAAGTGGAGTCCTTAAGGCTATTTTCTCTGTATGAGGTTCCTGCCCAGAAATCCCTTGGAGAAAAACAATAGAGGCACTACAGGAAGAATGTTTTCTTCATCCATCTGAAGGGAATGTATCACATTTATACATAACTTGGATCAGTCCTTAGGCGCCAAGTGGTGCATTAATATGCTAAACTTGTGTCCCTTTCATAGCTCCTGACCGCAAGTGTGACGTCACCCATCTCTATGGTCTCGTAGGTCTCGGGTGCGCAAATATTTCCCTCTCTTGGACTACCCCGCTTAGATCCCTTTCATTCCCGTATAGGTAAGGTCATAGCCAACTCAGCTATACTAATACCGCTACCAAGCCTCAAAGGGCCTCTCGGATCCTGCCTTAAGATCGGAGCAAACATGAATGGCTAGGTAATATATAAGCCATGCATTAGGCTTCTCGCCTAATTGCCCATTAATTGGTCGCGCTAACTTAACACTTAAAGACTAAACCTCTTTCGCGATGATGCCTGCAGATGCACGTGCCACGCATCACACTTCAATTGGGCAATCAAATAGTCGATTTTGTCGAAGTTAGTTGGCCTTACCTACAACCACTATTAAGAGTCATGTACAACAAATGATACAGAGAGAGAGTAACAAATCGAACCATAATTAATGTTGAGAGTCAACATTTACTCTCTATTGTTCAATACTTCAGTATTCTAGAATATTCGACAATGTTCTGAAACATTTGAGAGCACTCTAGAAAGGCGCAGAATACTGGAGAATGGTATATAACATCCTAGCCAAAGGGCTTGTAGCCCAATTTTATTTCTGGTCCTTCACTTGCGGGAGGCTAGGGTTTGAGCCCCATCAGGGGCATTTGTGATATTTCTAGTCATTAAGACTCAAGAAGGATCAAGGACAATCCGCAATATTCTAAATATGTGGGGAGAGTGTTCTAGAATGTTAGGGTAGACAAGAACATTGAAAGAGAATCTAGAATGTTGTACACAAGTATAAATAGAAGACTTGGATTCTCATTGAGGTGGTGGTGACATAAACTCCCTTTGGTGAGGTAGGAAGACCCCAAAGTGAGGGAGTATCATTCAAGTGTGTGCTCAACAAATAAATGCACACGTACCTTAAACCAACAAACGTCCCACATCATCTGGTACAAATATCCACGTTGAATTGATCTAAAACTTGGAGCACCCAATTTGGCAGCAAGATGTAATATGGTGTTTCCATGATTATCAATATCTCCCACCAGCATTCCATCTCTGAGTTCTATTTTCCACTTCAACAAGTCGTAGATATTCCAATCTTTCTGCTCAACCGCTATTTGCAATATGTTCTTTCCTTTGTCATTTGGAGAAGAGGCGAAGGCGGGAACGTGACTATTCTTGACAAAGTTAAACGCAGCCTCCGGAAATTTTCCTAAAATCTCATTTACCAACTCAATGATGCCCTTTTCCGTGGCTTCAACAATCGGGCTCCCCATGCGATCATCTAAGTATCGACTCCATTCTCTCTCTTCTTTTACGAGCCTTTTTCCTAGCTCAAGTGCGAAGGCATGTTTCTGCTTTTCATCATAGATTCTTCTAGTACGCCGATAAGCTTAATTGAAAAGAAACAAGTTCATAAATTTCCATTTAGAAAGATCAATAATTTGGCCTTGTTCTCCTTAGCTATATGTGGTGGCTTTTTGCGCATTGTGTCATTATTTAAACAAAAATTGGGTTTGTTAATTTTGCACAAAACTTTTATGGATTACTAATTGATTCTGATTCGTCTCAAGTAGAGAAATTAGAATACAATTTCTTTTTAATTTTAACCAAATATATTTAGAAATATCCAAGATAAATTCCAAAAAGCCTGCTTTTGTGGCTTGATCTTGGATATTTTCAAAAATATTTGGGTAAAAGTAAAATTTTTAGATTTAGTGAACAAAAATTTGGCGCATAACTACTAAACACAAATTTTGTTTGAATAAGAAAAAAACGCCCAAAAAGCCACTATAGAGAAGGAGAACAAGGCTTTGAAAGATATCGAAAATCGATCTCAATTTTTTAAATAATAAATAAAAATTCTGATAAACAGAGCTTGATTTAGTGAACAAGTAAAGGGACCCACCTCTGAAGACAGTATTGAATCCTACAGCAACAAAAGAATGTCACCAATTAGGAGTAGTAAATTAGCTGAAAGAAAATACTACAGGTAAAGAATATATCAAATAAACGAGTAATTATTCAATTATCTAGAAGTACCATCACGTGGTATTTCGGACTACTTCACAATTATACGTTTTTGTGGGGTCCATACACTCAGTAATAAATCTCATAGAAATGTGTAATTTTAAAGTGATCCGAATTATCTCTAACGATACCCTCAGACTATTGTATAATTTCACCAAATAAACAGGGATGAAAAAGGAGGACAAGCAGGTCTCAAAATAGCGGATCAAAAAATAAAAAAAGGCCTCAAAATATAGGCTAAATTATAGTGATATCCCTGTGTTTCTGACAAATATAAATTGACCTCGATCTCTAGTTTGGAAAATTACTCTAACCTCCCTTACTTTTGAAACTATACGCAAATTAATTAATTCCATCCTTTATGTTCTCCTTTCGTTTGTTCCAACAAGAAACATGATTGACATCATCATATTGACGCATTAGAATAAGAGTATAGAAATTGTTCAGTGCAATCAATGTTGTAAAAAAAAAAAGTTAAAGTGAACAAATTTAAGCTCTCTTTTTTTTCATTGGACTCAAAAAACAAAAAAAGGAAGAAAACAAATACATTAAGGAAATAATATTGGCACTCCAAAAATTGATGCAGGCATTCCAAAATCAATGTAATTTCAAAGCCATTTTCTTTTGTTTTTGGAGTGCCTGCATTAATTTTTAGAGTACCAATATCATTTCTCATACATTATTGTCAAAAAAGTTATTATTTCCCTACCGATACGAATGAATATATATATGTATACCAGACCGGATCCAGTCAGGGATCCTAGATTTGGGCTTTGGTACGAACCTTGCTCTTAGGCGTTGGATTGTGTTTTCAAATGGTCCGGATTCGCAGACGATCTATTCGCGTGAACAGATTGTTTGCGAATCTCGACGATTCAAAACACAATCCAACGGCTGAGGAAAGAAGTCCGCACCAAAGTCCAAATCCGGGATCCCTGACTGGATCCGGACTGTACATATACACACATGAGAAAAGGAGTTTTCTTTAAAAAATATTTATTTTCTAAAAAAATTCTAGATTCCAATATATTATAATTAATTCTTATTTATATATCTATCTACATATTACATAGTATTGCGGGGTTCTTTTAGTGAGAAGCCATCTGAGTTTGCCACGTGGCAAGTCTTAGTTTCTGGATTTTAAGACTTTTCTCTTTTAACAACACAAAAAAAAAAAAAAAGCATTGATTGACCGATGGTAATCGAAGCAGAAAATTACGTTGGGACAACATCCATAATTAGCTGGAGATATTATTTTCAAACAACGAAAATTCAAATCCATGGATTCTAAATCTATTGGCTAGACAGTCTAGCATTCGGTTTACTTACCTTATCTCATGGTTCGTGTATTTAGAATGACAAGAAAATTGACACCGTGCAAATTCAAAATTATCATTTATAATTTATCCCCTGATTCGCGCATTTAAAATATGAATTATGTCCTTCCGTTTTTGACGACAACACAGATGTTCGCCAAGTAAAAAAATACAACAAAAACGTTGTAGTGATATCCCCAACGTAACCTTGGCCCCTGTTTATATCCATGTTATCTCTCTATGCTCCTTCCTCTTCTGTCTCAATTTTAGGCTTGATCTATACAATTCCAGTTGATTTATCTTCTACGAATTTTGGAATTTTCCCTCTTGAAATTGATTCACGACGAGTAAGCAAAAAGAATAATGATATGAACTCATTAATGGTTAATTATTTTACTTTTTTGCTTTGGTCAGAGCTTTTAAGTAAGGAAAAAATGTAGGCGTAATAGTTGCAATGATGAAATGAGGATCGGTGCAATATTCCCAAGTTGTTTTACCTGCAAGCGCGAATGCTCGGCCAAATATTCTTATATGCTAACGAGAGAGAGAGAGAGAGAGAGAGAGAGAGAGAGAGAGGTTAATTTTTGCTAGAAATAGTGTTCGTCTACTACAAATCATCTTTGTTTATCTCAATCTATTTATTGCAGTTTTTTTTTCTTTCTATTTTCTTCCATTGCCTACCTTATGTGTGATGCTGCAGAATGGATATAAGAGACATTTTAGGTTAAAAACTTTCACGGGTTTGCACTAGTACAAGTTATAGAAAAAGGCAAAACACAAAACCAAACCTGTGACTATTGATGCCCGGAACCCTTTTTGTTTTGAGCTATTAACTTTTTTCGACTGATACACCATCGAAGGAATAAACCCTGCTTAGTAATAAACAAACACATTTTCTTTTAATGAATAAGTTATAAAATGAAAACAAATGACAAAAAACAAAAAGAAACATACATGATGTGACTAAAAGGTGTACTAAAAATCATACTAAACTCCGCCTCATATTTGTTGTCTTTTTTCGTGAAAATCGTGTACCTTATTTTTTTTGACTTTCTTGCACCAATTTAAAGATCGCAATGAGTACTTTAAATTAGGGGAGTGATTTTGCCACTTTTTTTTTGTTAATACCATTCTCCTTTGTGTCTTTATTAGATGATTTATTTTGTAAAAGAAAGAGAGTGGCATTAACAAAAAGGGAGTGGCAAAATCAATTCCCTTAAATTAGTGGGATAAAAAATGAAAAGAAAATGAAGGAAAGTATTACATACACAATTTTCGAAAAAAGACAAGTAAAGTGGGACCGAGAGAGTAGCACTTACAGTATGTGAGAACTGCAAGAAAATGCACCGAAAGGATAATCGAGCCGGACATATAATTGTGTGAATAATAAAATGACCCGCTTCTGAAGGACTTTGATTTTTGAGCCAGTAGATACAATGCAGTTCTTCCTTTTTCATCAGGATTCTGAGCTAGTTGGGGGAATGATTCCAATATGCTCATAGCGAGACCTTGTTTTTTTTAAATGGCAAAGAAACTTTTGTTAATCTTTGAATAGCGATTACAAAGATTAAAGGGAACAAAGAAAAAACAGCATGAATGGGTTGCAACTCAAATAATTTCACTGAATCACTGTAAGTTCTATATACAATCTCAGTGTGTGAATGGTTATTACTCCGACCCTACTTTCAATCTATCATGGAAGAATATTGCACACTTCAAAACCAAGTGCTTTTGTTGTTTAACGAAACAGGGCAGGGTAAAGTCTACAGAATAGTAACACAGATCGGGGATCATTCAAAATGAGGAGGATACCTTATGCAAATTCTGCAACAATCACGTGAGATCTTTAGCATCCCCAATTCATCCCTATTCTCCAATAATAGAGGATGGATGGGACACGTTGAGCGGAAATTTGTATTTATGTTGCAATTCTTTGGACTGTCTAGATTAAAAGGAATGTCGTGGGTTTTTTTTTTTTTTTTTCCAACGATAAAAGATGATATTATAACTCCAAACCAAAGATTATGAAAACTCATCATTAGACAAAGGACCAAGTAATAAAGACGATGGAGATTCATTCCACAGACTATACCCCAAACCAACTAAAACTTTTTCCAGCAGAATCAAACCAAAACAACCCAAGGAAAAACCCAATTGGGAGAGAGACTCACGGCAAGAAACCGAAGAGAAAATCTCCACAAAACTAAGGAGAAGAAGCAAAGGATTGCAAGTCAACAATAAAAGAAAAAAATAAAATGAAAAACCTAAAACCTCGCCATAATCATCTTCAATATGGATCTCCAACTCCGGCGACCCAATCATGCACAAAAGCTCCACACCCACAACCGCAAATATGAACCACACCACCAGAGATGAGTCACCGACGAACAACGAAGATAATGAAGGAGGTTTGGCGACAGAGAAACCGGGGGGTTGAGGCGACTAGTAGCGTGAGGGGAGGATGTGGGTGGAGAGTAATGAAAGGAGGGGAAAAGAGATTTCGATCAAAGGATTGCAAGCCAACAATAAAAGAAAAAAATAAAATGAAAAACCAAAAACCTCGCCATAATCATCTCCAATATAGATCTCTAATTCCGGCGACCCAGTCATGCACAAAAGATCCATACCCATAGCCACAAATCTGAACCACACCACCAAAGACGAGTCACCGACGAACGGCGAAGATAATGAAGGGGGTTCGGTGACAGAGGAACCAGGGGGTTGAGGAGATGGGTAGCGTGAGGGGAGGATGTGGGTGGAGAGTAATAAAAGGAGGGAAAAAAAGATTTCGATCAGAGGCCGACAGAAAGAAAAACTCCATAGGAGATAATCCCTCCTCCCCCACCCCCACCACCCCATTTTACGGTGGAAATCCTAGGGGAGGGGAAGGGAAGGGTAGGGGAAGGGAGGGGAGGGGAAGGGTAGGAGAAGGGAGGGAGGGGAAGGGAGAAGGGAAGAGGTGTGACGGCTAGGGTGAGAGAGAGAAGCAAGTTTCGGTGCGCTTTAGTTACCCATGAGTAGGGGTGTCAAACGTGCCTGTCGTGCCGTACCGTGCCATTTTTTTTCGTGCCAATCCGTGCTTTGTGTCGTGCCGTACCGTGCTCGTTTACTTCATCGTGCCATGGCGTGCCGTGCCGTACCGTGCCCGTGTCGTGCCGTGGTGGGCCATTTTGCTTTGTCGGGCCGTGTCGGGCCGTGCCTTTATAAAATCGTGTCGTGTCGTGCCGTGCCCGATTAATTAATCGTGCCGCATCGTGTCGTGCCTTTTTTTGTCGGGTCGTGTCGTGCCGTGCCTTTTTTATCGGGTTGTGTCGTGCCGTGCCTTTTTTTGTCGTGTCGTGTCGTATCGTGTCGTGCCTTTTTTTGTTAGGTTGTGTCGTGCCGTGCTTTTTTTGTCGGGTCGGGTCGTGCCGTGCCTTTCTTGTCTATTCGTGCCGTGCCTGCCCTTAATCGTGCCGTGCCATGTTGTGCCATCAATTTTCGTATACACATCACCAACCGGCAACCGATTTTCGTCTAAAAATAAATCTTCCCAAAAAACACACATTCCGGTGCGTTGGTGCCTTTAATTTCTTAAGTTGTATATCGTAGTGACGTGCCATGCCCGACGACGAGAACCGACACCGTGTTGTGTCGTGCCTGTGCCGTGCCGTGCCCGACTAAAATCTCGTTCTACTTCCGTGCTCGTACCCGTGCCCGTGCCGTGCCTGGTTAGAACCATGTCGTGACTCGTGCCCCATCCTACTTCCGTGCCGTGCTGTGCCGTGTCCGTCTAAGACCGTGTCGTGCCAGACCAACTTCTGTGCCGTGCCCGTGCCGTGCCCCCTCATTTTCGTGTCCGTGCCGTGCCCCGTGCCCGTGCCGTGTCGTGCCGTGCCTGTCTAGAACCGTGTCGTGCCGTGCCGTTACTCGTGCCCCATTCCACTTCCGTGCCGTGCCCGTACCGTGCCCTTCTAAGACCGTGTCGTGCCGTGTCGTACCAGGCCAAGTTCCGTGCCGTGCCTGTGTCGTTCCCGCTCACTTCCGTGCCCGTGTCGTGCCGCGTGCCCACTACGACCGTGCCGTTCCGTGCCGTGCCAGGATTAAATCCGTGCCTGTGCCGTGCTGTGCCGCCTTCAAACGTGTCGTGCCCGTACCGTGCCCGTGCCGACTCGGCCCATTTGACACCTCTACCCATGAGTATTTTAAACGATCTTATGTTCCAGTTTAAGTTTGAATGTTTTGGTGTTTGAAAATGAGGATTGGGATGAAATTCTGGAGCTTATGAAAATCAGAGTGGCTTTCTGGGTGAGATTAAAATGGGGCAGCCTCATTGTCTCTACAATATTATGGATGATTTCCTTTTCAAGCTAGACAGCATTCTGGCCCATCTATAATTAGGTTGATGCGTATTTGGTGTAATTTTTGGGAGGTCCACTGTAACACTTTCATAACCCTTCTAGTCCACTTCTTAAGTTTCTAACCCCTCTAGTCTACTAACCTAATAAAATAATTCTTATAACAAAAATACTCATCCTATATAACCATTCATAAAGAGAAACCCTAGAAACAAATCTGTAACACCACCTCTTTCTCTTCCGGATTTGTAGCACCATCTCTTCGTCTATGGTCCGGCGTCCCACGATCGCCGTCCCATGAAAAACCCGATGGCGCCGGCCCAATCAACCACGAATGCCGTTCTTCATTCGGTTTGGAGGAATCATCGTCGACGACTGCCACAGAGGAGATGATGTCGAGGGAGGCAAGGTCGAACTCAAAGGAGGCGACGACATCATTGTCGTTTAGGTCGCGGAAGAAGTCGAAGCACTTGTGGTCGTCGAACCAACGGACGGTGCCTTATGATCTTATTTCGTCCGCCATTGATGGATCTCAGTCCAAGGATTTCTTTTTGTTTCTTTGTTATTTTTTTTCTTCATCTCTATTTTTTGTAGCATATAACGTTATATATGTAAATAAATTATCTATGTTGGGGGCTGACGAGGACTGGATATTTGTATTTTTAGTTTTGTCTTTGTTGAGCAAAACACATATAAGCTTATAAGTGGAATTCACAACAAGAAAAAAAAAACGTTATATATGTGAAAAATAAAAATACATGTTTATAAGGTTATATCTGTGATCAGAAATGGCGGAGCTATCCCATAAATAAATACACACAAAAAAAACATTATATATGTGACAAAAAAATGAGGTTATATGTGTAATCAGAGATGGCGAAGATGTCACATAAATAAATACACACAAACAAAACGTTATATATGTGACAAAAAAATAAACATATAGCCTTATACTATAAGGTTATATATTTATAAGATTATATGTGCAGCAACGGAGGGGGTTAGATCTAGAATGTAGAGAGAGAAAACAAGACCCTTGTCTGAGTGAACTTAGTGGGTTATAAACTTGGGAGGTAAACTTAATGGATTATAAATATGCTATAGTGGACCATTTGCTAATTTTTTATATTTTCTATAGTTTGGTCAGGTGTTCTATTAGGTGGTTGTACCAGATCGAATTCTGGGTTGGGGTACGTCGTTTGCTGTTGGGTCAATGTGCTCGGTCTGGGTTGTTTGGTCTAATCCTTCTGGGCTTCTTACAAGCCGGTCCCCTTTTGTCTTCCATTATCTGTTTAGGCCCACCTCGTGTCAAACACTACCCTCATAAGTCCCATTTTAAGTGAAATACTCAAAATACCCCCACTTTTATTACATGCCAGAATCTTCCGCATAAGCCACGACCTTCGTCACGTTCAAACCTGTCCCACAATCCCTATCCCACAATCTTCTCCGTAGCTGCTGAAACCCTACCCACGTACTCCCCAGCAAATCGTCAAACGCCATGATCGACGGATCCATTGCCGCCACCATGTATGAGGTCTGTCACATGTTACCACTTTTTGGGTCCTATCATCGTGCAGCCTTATTGTTGGTCTTTTATTGTGAATTGTGATTTTTTTTTTTTTAATGTGGAGTGAAATAGGTCTCGCTCTGATATCATGTGGAAATTTTATGCCCAAATTAAAATCAATTGACAATGAGTGAAAAGGTCTCAAATGTTTTTAAGAGATCGCCTATTCCACTCCCATGTAATGTGGAACTCTATTTTCTTAACATAGAGGTTTGACGATTTGGTTCGAATTTCATTTGGATGGGAATTCTATTTTTTTCAAATGTGTGAGTTCTTAATTTGGAGATGTGAATTCTGTCTTTTTTTCGAAGGTGTGAATTCTTAATTGGGGTGTGAATTCTATTTCTATCAAATGTGTGAATTCTTCATTTGGATGTGAATTGTATCTTGTTTGAAGGTGCAAATTCTTAATTTGGAGATATGAATTCTGTCTTTTTCGAAAGTGTGAATTCTTCATTTGGGTGTTGGTACTGGTGGTAGAGGGTGTGAATTCAGTCTTTTTCGAATGTGTGAATTCTTCATTTGTGCATGAATTTACACACCCAGAATTCACACCTCTTTGTAGAATTCACATCTTTGAAAATGAGGTCAAAATATTAAAAACCATCTACAAAAAGGGCCTGGACGGGATAGAGCTTAAAAAAAAAATGGTCCGCATAAAAGTCCCAACAAAATGTAGGACCCGCTTGGAATTTCCCGGATCTGTCAGGCCTGTCTCGTTTGGTTTCTACACTTTACCTTAGATTTGGCTCCAATTCCTCTGTTTCATGCAGCTGTCTTCAATCAATTGGTGCTAGCTTCAAAGACATTTTCCAAGATCGTGGTGGGCAAACGTCCCTATATCTGCTGGGATGCTTATGATTGTGATCTTAGTACTACACTTCTGCTGGAGCTGTGAATCCCAGATTGCAACCTTTGATGTGAACGGATTTTTGGGAATGAATGCTGCTTCATGGGGGAAGAGATATTCCTAAGGCAAGATGCAAGGAAGGATGAATGGAAGGACACAGCTGTCCTGTCCTATTATTTTCTT
The DNA here is from genome assembly GCF_030253575.1 of Rhododendron vialii. Classification (NCBI taxonomy): domain Eukaryota; kingdom Viridiplantae; phylum Streptophyta; class Magnoliopsida; order Ericales; family Ericaceae; genus Rhododendron; species Rhododendron vialii. The sequence goes on along the minus strand of NC_080562.1, from coordinate 5,272,409 downwards.
TTTTATCGGCAAAAATAACATTTTATTAAGAATAGAATAAATGATTTCAATCAAAAGTTGAAAACATACATTTAGAGGGGCAAAACCCATTACAACACTTGAGGGCTAAGGACCGGCCCTGAGCTAAGACGGACAAGGCGGCAAACTTAAGTCTCCAAAATTTGTCCAAAAATTAGGGCTCCAAATAGGTATACTAATGTATGTAATATATATTAAATTAGTGCTTCCAAGTGGTAAGTCTAAGTCTTGCTATCCATAGATGCAAGATTCAATTCTCTGCCCAAGCAGCTCGCTACTTTTTTCATTCTTATGATTTTGTTTTCCATTTGAGGTTAATTTTTTTTTTGGGGAGGTAATGACGGCCCAAGAATCCCTCTAAGGACATGCTGAAAATGTCATTGACAGGTATTAATTATCAAAACACATCATTGACTGTTATTTTCCTTTCAAAAAAAAAGAAAAAAGAAAACATAAGGCCCCTATTTTACAAGATCAATTTTGGACCCCAAAAATCTCAGGGCCAGCCCTGTGAGGGCTTAAAGTGTCCAGATAAAACGATATAAGCACGAACCACCCAAAAGGGCCTAAAGAGCCAAATAATACATTAAAGCTCAATCCAAAGAAACCCAAAACCTGTTCTAGAACAGCAAAATGTCGCCGCCCACCACTTCAGACAGAACAACCACCCCCGCCCCACCACCGCCGGTTATGTCCTTTTGATAGTTATTTGATTGATTTTTGTTAGCTTTTATTGTACTGTTATTGCTACTGCTTTTGGGTTGGCTCCTAGCCAGCTATTCGTTTTCTTTTCTCTGCCTTTTCTCTGTTTTTGGTCTTGCTCGTAGCAAGACGTACCTAGTTGTAGTTGACATGCAAGTGCTTAAGTGATTTTTAGCAACTCATTATAATTAACTTGCTTGAAAGCAGTATCTTTAGTATTAGAATTTTTATTTTACTCTTTCCGTCAAATATTGATTATGTATTTTCTTAAAGTAATTTTATCCTTAGTCGGATAAAGATTCAGAATTTTCGTGCAAAATTTCATAAATTTAAACATCTCAATAGAATTTTGGACCGTGTGTTTTTTTCCCGTAGGTACCTTAATATTGTCTATATATGTTACCTAGTTAGATATTACCACATACTGAACTCAGGCAAATAAAATTTTAAGGGTAATTTACAACAATCATCCCTAGCTCTAGCTGTAGTAAAATTATCGGGCCAAATTATATAATAACTTGTATTAGAGGAACAAAATTTGGAATTACGTACTTAAAACTAGCTAGAGAGGGACGATATGTAGTTGAAGTTCTGCGCATTACAAAAGAAACGTACGTAAATACGTACCATAATGTTCTCCCGTGACCGCAGCGTGAAGAACATTGGAATTCTCGGTACTTCTGGTCGTCTCCTGATCGCGATCGAGTACCTTTGCGATTAGATGGTCGAAAGCATCCTCGTGTCCACAAGCCGTGGTCATCTCCTGATCGCGATCGAGTACCTTTGCGATTAGATGGTCGAAAACATCCTCGTGTCCACAAGCCGTGGTCATCTCCTGATCGCGATCGAGTACCTTTGCGATTAGATGGTCGAAAACATCCTCGTGTCCGCAAGCCGCAGCGACGTAAATAGGCGTCTCTCCCAAACGATTGCGTTCCCGAACCAATGATTCTTGTTTCTGCAAAAGGATTTCAACCACACTTTTTCGACCGAACCTCGCAGCTTCATGCAACGGCGTGTTGCCCTTGTCGTTCCTCCCAAGCAGATCTTTACATTTTACTATGCTGCTGCCGTTCTCATCGCCGACGAGTTTCTGAATCACGAATGCGTTCCCGTACATGGCTAGAAAATGGAGGATTGTGTTGCCCCCCGTGTCTAGTGGTATCGCACCTTCTCGTATCCAGAAGTCGCGAACGGTTGCAAACGACGACAACCACGACCGTGGATGGCAATCTGACGCTGCTCTGAAAGCAGCAGAGCGAGTGACTGAAATGGTGGGGGATGCCATCTTTGAATCCTCAAGTAGGCAGAACAACTATATATGGGAGATAGTTCGAGTGACTCACGAGAGAACCGATTTGACTACTCACTACTGAGCTTCCCAGCTAGCTACTCCACTAGTACGAGAGAGAGGCATTTTGACAAGGTCTTCCCCTGTTTTCTATTTGGGAAAAAGTTGGTGGATCATGTTCTTTTGGACAGATTTCAGGGGAAGATTTGGGCAGATTCGAGGTGAAGAGGAGCTAATGCACACATAAGATTGTGTAAAACACAATATACAATTAATCTCTAATCGTTTATTATTGTAATAAATTGTTCAAATTCTTTTTTTAAAAAGTTAAACTTTTTTCTGAAATAATTTTTTTTTTAAATTTAAACCGTTCAAATACATCTAGAAGATTAAAATAGCATTTTTGTTTGTTTTTATTATTTTGAAAAATTGGTGGATGGAGGACCCATCAGGATAAAAGAGATACACAAAGACCAAGACGACTCTTATCAACATCAACTTTCCATGCTCCATCCATTATACTGGTATTTTTTTTTGATCAATGCTCCATCCATTATACAGAGCCACTCATTGATCATCAGAGAGGACGTAAGGGGCCGGGTGGGAATTTATGTTCGGGAAGAAGAAAGGGTCAGAACAAGAATAGGAGGCGGCGGCTTTGTTCGTTTGCTATTTTAGTTTTGTTTTTCAATTATTATCTTACTTTTTTTTCCAACCATTATTTTTTTTTTCAATTATTACTTTCACATCTCTCTCTATCTCTCTCCAATCATTACCCCTATCTTCAATCATTATTTTATTTCTCTCTCCACCCACTTCCAAAACTAAACTAAACTAAACTTTCAACCAAACACAACCGCGGCATTTCTGCAGTTTACGCCTCGACTGCACCTCATGTAGTCAAGGTCGGCCCAAGATCTTTGGGAGTTCAAGGTCTGTCTTAAGAATGGTATCCTAAAAATTTGACAATTTTTACAGAAAAAAAAACAATCAGAGAGACGCAAAACTATAATATTAAGAGCCCGTTCCAGAACACCTTCTTAAAAAATAAGTACTTATTTCATATTTTCAAACTAAAAAAGAATGCAAATGAAAAATAATTTTTAAATTTTTTTTGCATCGTATTAAAGATCTCACTGAGATCTTTAAAACAAAATTCATATTGCATATTTTTAGATTTTAATAAACTTATCATTTTTAAGCTTGAAATTGCCTTTTTAAAAAATAAGTTCTTATTTCACGTTGCGGAACGGGGCCTAAATCCACTTTGCCAATTGAGTCTTTGATCTGTCGATGTGGAATAAATAAGGTGCAAAATAAAGCCTCCCACCTATAGTCTTATATCGTTAGTTGAAGGAAACAATAAAGGCAAAAAAAAATTTATAAGTAGAAAGTCCTATTACGTCAATATCAATGCTCAAGAGACTAGATCTTACTTCTGAAACTTGGACTGAGCATTTCTTGAAAAGAGTTCTACCCAACCCAAATACTAAAAAAAATTGGAATGCCCAAAACCCAGGCCTTATGAGCCTTGTGTCTAGATTAACTGTGCATGTAGTCTGGCTATTTTTGAACCCATTTTGGAGTCACTTTGATAATCCCAACCGTCCATATTATAGACCTTGTCAAGTAGAATAGCCATGTAAAATGTAAAGTTAATCTGATACGAATCAGATCACACATATTCTGAAAAATTGAGTTTTCAAGTTTTAATCCTTTTTCAAAATATATGTACTCTCATTGAATATTAATCTTCATCCGATTAATTTAATATTTTACGGGCATATTTTGCTCGACAAGCTCTACGCTGTGAACGGTTTAGATCATTGAAGTAACTCCAAAATGGTTTTAAAAATGACTAGACTGCATGGGATGTTGTCCATGCCTTAACGGCATAAAAGCCAATGCCATTAGAAAAAAGCTAATGTCAGTGCTCAAAAAAAAAAAAATCAGTAAACAGCAAAGAAAAAGGTAACAAGTGTCAAATCAAATCTTTATGACTCGTTTAAGGGTTTGAATTTTAGATTTTAATTATTATTTTATTTTTTTTCAATCATTATTTTTATTTTTATTTTTATCTTTTTTCAATCATTACTCATATTTTCAATCATTATTCTAATTCTCTCTACACTCATTATCTACAAATCCAAATTCAAAATACTAAAATGAACGGGGTCTATGTGAAAATTCTTGCTTGGACGGAGTTTTGCACAAATGATTGTATTCGTCCAATTTATTTAAAATATTTTTTAAAAGGTTCTTGCAAATAATTAGCTCAACTAGATATTGATTAGAATCTGATTGATTCATTCAAATTTTTTCCACCAAATTATGGGATAAAAATCTATCAAGTCCTTAACAATTTTTGAATGAGTTAATTTTTTACATGGACCATTAAAAATATTTTTTAAACGAGTTAAACGATTTCACTAATTTGTCTCAGACTCACCCCACTCTAAAATAAATCCCATGCAATTCGGTATACATTTAAGGGTCCATTTGATTAGCGAGAAAATTATAATGGAAAGTGAAAATGAGAGAAAGTGAAATAAAAGAAAAGAAAAATAAACTTTTTTTTTCTTGCATCCGCGATCCATTTGATTATGATGAAAGTTTTGCAACAAAATAAGAAAGTCAGAGTAATTGTGGTTGATTCTTATAAGAAAATAAAAATTTTCTACACTTTTTGTGAGAAAAAAAGTAAGACAAACTTTCTAGCTTTTGAGGGTTGTACGAAAAAGCTTAATTTTTACTACTTTCTAGGATATTTTTGCTAAATGAACACTAATTTAGTTTAAAAAATCTCTTTTTTACACTTTCTAACATTATCTCGTTAATCAAACGGATCCTTAGTATACACCAAACCATGACCCAGAGTTTGCAAAAGTAAATAGGAAACATGAATAATTCACACGTTTGATAGAAGACAAAATTCACATCCAAATAAAGAATTCACACCTTCGAAAAAATACCAAATTCACATCCCCAAATTGCTACACACACAGCAGTCTGTGCACAGATTGTGCACAGATTTTTTTGTGGGGCCCACCACGGGTCCCACACAAATCATCCGAGCCGTTCATTAAATGTAAAACAGTTTTTCAAAGGTCTCCGTAAAAAATAGGCTCAATCCAATACCTATAGGTACTTCATCCAACCATCTAACTTTTCATTCAGATTTTCGGTTAATGAAAAGTTATGTGGTTGGATCGAGCACTTATAGGTATCGGATTGAGCTTATTTTTTATGGGGTCCCTTGAAAAAGTGTTTTACATTTAATGAACGGCTCGGATGATTCGTGTGGAACCCGTGGTAGGCCCCACAATAAAATCTGTGCACAAAGTGTATGTATGTGTAGACTTTCTGTAAAAATTTATACCTTCGAAAAAAACAGAATTCAAATTTGAACCAAATCATCAAACCTCACTTTAAAAAAGAATCATATAAAAATTGTTTTTAGTAGCTTTCATTGCTGTTGGGAGCGTGCTGCACAGTTACGTGCTGCGCGACTGCCAGTGCCGTCTTACCGGCATCGACCCGACGATCGGAGACGTCCACTACGTAAAACTCGTTGAGTATTATAAGTATACCAAAAATCAACCCGATCAAATATCGTTAAATACTTCATCAGAATACATATAACTTAAAAATCAACCCGATCATCGAGCCAATACCGACAAGGCAGCTGTTGCTGTGCAGCACGCTCCCAGCATCCATCCATCCCCCCCCCCCCCCCCGGCTTTTTGGTCGGCCATATCCTTCTCCTTTTTTTCTTTCGGCTTTTTTCAAAGGGGAAAAAAAGAAGCAAAGAATACGTGCACCCTATACATATATTGATATACATTTAGATCAATTATATACAATTGGATCTGTTTCACCTGAAATTTTAGAGAGATAAATCTTAAGAGAGAGATCGAGAGAGAGATTGGGAGAGAGGAGCGTTGAATATGGAAGAGAAGCCGGTGGAGAGGTTGGAATCGGCCATGGTGTGGTTGGAGGCGATTTCTTGTGTGTTGCCAGAGGTTGGCGGAGATGCAGCAAGGGCAGCAATGGATCTGTCCATCGTGGCGTTCGACGATCTGATGAGGAAGTACGTGGGTAGGGTTTCCGGCTGCTGCGGAGAAGATTGCTGGATAGATTGTGGACATGACGAATGTCGTGGCTTATGTGGAAGATTCTGGCATAATAAAGGAGGGGTAAAAAATCACCTCCAGATCACGTGCCCTTGGAATTTTATCCTCTGCATCTTCTTTTTTTGTTCACCTACTCAAAAAAATTAGCAAAATTAGAAAATTTAAATTTTGGGCATAGAGCATATCGTGGGGTGTTTCCAACCAAATCAATGAACTCCTTACAGAATTAAATGCTTGTTTTAGAGAGGCAAATAGCAAATTGCTACTTTATTTGACATGTTTAGTCCATCCAATTTATCTTCTAACTTTCAAAATACAAGTCGAACAATCAATTGGGAAACCACAAAAATGATCATTACTTGATTGTAAAGAGGTGTCCCTCTAAATGAAATTCCTAGCTGTCGGTAGGTTTGTTTTTTGAAGAGGCGAAACTCTGAAACTAGGCAATTTAGCCCCTACAAATTTAAAAAAACATACTTATCGATGTCTGTTAGAACTGATCTTTTACAAAATCCCATAATAATTATTTTAAAATTTAGAAAAAAATTTGGGGGGCCCACACGCGGCGTGCGGTGGTCATGCGGTCCACCTGGTATTAGAGGAACAAAATTTGGAACTGTGCTTAGGGCCCCTGTCCGCACTACCAAAGAAACGTTCGTACCATAATGTTCTCCCATGACCGCAGCGTGAAGAAGGTTGGAACTGTCGGTACTTCTGGTCATCTCGCGATCGCGATCGACCTTCGTAATTGCATGGTCGAAAACATCCTTGTGTCCACAAGCCGCGGCAACGTAAATAGGCGTCTCCCCTAAACAATTCCGTTCCCGAACCAATGATTCTTGTTTCCGCAAAAGGATTATTCAACCACACTTTTTCGACCGAACCTCACAGTTTCATGCAACGGCGTGTCGCCCTTGACCAAAAAAAAAAAAGCTGCAAAATCTCAGCCGGAATTTCTGGTACGCCGGTAACGGCCGGTATTTTCCGAGATGACCGGTATTGACCGGTATTTGGTCCGGAACGGTATTGGGGAGTTAGGGTACCGGTTTCTTTCAAATCCGGTACGTACCGGCCGGTACGGTACGGGATTGATAACATTGGTGTTGCCCCCGCATCTAGTGCTACCGCGCCTTCTTGTATCCAGAACTCGCGAACGGTTGCAAACGACGACCATGATTCGCAATCGGCCGCTGCTCTGAAAGCAGCAGAGCGAGTGACTGAAATGGTGGAGGATGCCATCTTTGAATCCTCGAGAGGACAGAAATTAAGAACTATTTTTTTCTATTTTCAAACTTCTTAGGGTCACTGGAAGGAAATGAGATTTTCGTACTTATAGCTTCATATATAGGGTAACTTCCCTGAGAAAAAAAACAACAGAAGTGTGAAAATTAATAAACAAAAAAAGAAAAAGGTAAGAAGTGTCAAATTCTAAATCTACTGTTACTGCTCCAATAAAAGAATTACTAATAAACAACAAAGAAAAAGGTAACAAGTGTCAAATCAAATATGTTATGTGAAAATTCTTGCTTGGGACGGAGTTTGGCACAATTGGGATTGGTCCAATTTGTTTAAAAATATTTTTTGTTGTTTTATTCACCAAGATAACTATAAATGCTAGATTTAATTGTCAAATTTTTCATTTAGATTTAAGAATAATTGGGATCGAATAATTATAGGTATCGAATTGAGCTAATTTTATACGGGAATCCTCGAAAACTTGTTTTACATTTAATAAACGATTCGAATTATTTATGTAGGATCCGTGGTGGGCCACACAACAAAATTTGTGCACAATCTGTGCACAGACTGCTCTGTGTGTGTAGCAAGGCTCTGGTGTTTAAGGTGCATTTTCGCTATGTTATTGGCTACAAGTTAATGACAATAGTTAAGTTGTTTCGCTAAATAAAATTTTGGTTGACATATGCGAGGAGATCGCTATGTTAGTAGCTCTTTGAAGCTCAAAGAGCTAGACCAAAACTCTGTTAGTGATGCAATTACCAAAAACTTAACCAACCCCTGGCAACTCGGTTTTCAAAAAATAAAACAACAAAATAAATAACGGATAAACAAAACATAAATGCCCAAAACTTAACCAAAATACCCCTTAATTTTGCATTTTTTTTTTTTTTTGATCATCCCTTAATTTGGCTTGGAGCAGCGTGTGCGGCTTCACTGCCGATCACGTGCATGGGTACGGTTTTTGGTGATGTTCAGATTGTCCGGTGGAGACTATCAGGTTACAAAGATATTTATCAAACAGTGAAGATGAGCACTTCCGGGTATCGAACAAACCAGAGACCTTTCGATTTCGTCGCCGGATTATCGGGTGGCGTCTGGGTGGTCATTTCTTGCTGGGCTTAAAGGCTATCGACTAGTATGGATGAGACGATCTTGAATTAGCACTCAAAAAATTATTTTCGAGTATGTGCTAGTTTCTGGTGAAAATAGCAGTAGAACGTCGAAGGCCGAAGGTATGTTTTGAAAGAGAATTTTATCGAATTAGCCTAGGGCTCTAATACCACTGATGCAAATTGAGAAGTATCAATCCATATAACTCTCAAACTTGTACTATTTCACAAACATACTCAATTTGTATTACACAAGAGAAACTTGATTTTTCTTACACTCTCTCACACATTTTGATCACTCTTATTTGCACACTTACATATTCAGATTACAAGCCTATTTATAGTCTAAACAAGAGAGAAAATAAAGCAAAGATGTGATAAACTCACATTTATTGAGCAAATCTGAAAACATATTACAGAAGCTTGAGAGTCTTCTCAAGCAGTAAAAGTAAACCATGTGCTTTTCATGGGTTGCTAGGGAAGCAACTCAAGTTTAAGCAAAAATGAGAGGTAATAGAGGAGCAAGAAACTTCCGTCTATGGTTCCAAGGATGAATGTTGCAGCGAGCAAGCACGCGTACGTAATGTATTCTCCCAGAGGGAAACCAATCCTTTCAAGAAGGTAGACCTGACGAGATGCGAGGGCGATGAATACCACGGAGAGCATCAAGGAACCCATAGCAACCAAAAGTCTCAACGGCAAGTCCAGGTAGAAGTCATTGCTGCGGAACGGACATGACTGGATCGAAAACATAGTCGCGAAGGCAACAAAGGCAGCTAAAAGACCGCAGAATATGTGCAAGTAGTACATGCGCATGTCGTCCGTGAGGAAAACGAGGAGACCGTAACGAGGATCATCCTCACTCTGGCGGTAACCACCCGGCGGGGTAAAGAGTGCTGCGTAATTGACGGTTCCGATCAACGCTACGATTAGCATCAGACCATTGTTCATGTCTTTGACTGCTTTCTCAGCCTTCTCTCGTATTTCCGAATGTTCTTTTACAAATACTTCTTTTGCTGTCTTCCCGTCCTTGTTTCGAAGATTCCACAAATGTGGGGGAGAGTTGTAACTCACGTGCTGCATCATGCATGTGGAACTTCAAAAGACTATAAGTATAAAGCCATATATATTAATGTAGAGTAGTACTCAACGGCCATGGTCGAATTAAAAGATTTAACTCCCTCAAGCCTCGTGGGTTTGATTCGCACTGTCAAAAACCGAGGCTAAAGGTTTTGTCATGGCATTAACACCAGCTAGATTAATTAAGGTGCGCATAATTAATTAGTTAACCAAATACTCAATTAATAAAAGGACTAATAAATACAAGAAAACTATAGTTAATTAAGGATGCAATTACTTCTAATCAGGGTAACTTAACAATCATTCGAACTAGTATCACTATTCTTTACTGTTATTAACTAATAGAATCCTATAGTACAACTTTAATCAAAATTTTGTGAAACTTTACAGAAATAATAGATCCCTTTCATTCTCGTATGGGTAAGGTTATAGCCAATTCAGCTACACTAGTACCGCTACCAAATCTCAAAGGGCCTCTCAGATCCTGCCTTAAGCTCGGAGCAAACATGAAAGGCTGGGTAATATAGAAGCCATCAGGCTTCTCGCCTAATTGCCCATTAATTCTAGGTCGAGCTAAACTTAACACTTAAAAGACTAAACCTCTTTCGTGATGCGGCCACATGTCGTGCAGATGCACGTGCCACGCGTTGCACTTCAATTCGGCAGTCAAACAGTCAACTTTGTCAAAGTCAGTTGGCCTTACCTACACCCACTAGTAAAAGTCATGTACGACAAATGATCCACAAGGAGAGAGTAAGAAATCAAACCATAATAATGTTGAGATGCTACACTTAGTCTCCATTGTTCAATACACTACAACACGAAAGGGCTATAGCGAGGAAATCTGACAAGGAAAACGAATTTCGTCACTGAAAGTACATTATTTGCGAGGAACTGATTTCCTCGCCAAAGGACCGTTTCTAGCGAGGAAATCTATTTTTCTCGCCTTTTTTACGACTTATTAATTTTTTTTATATATGTAAATAATTATTAATTATGTTCATATGTATAATTGTAATATCACAATGGTAAGACATAATCAACTACATAAATCAATACCATTATCAAATTTATTAAAATAAAAAAAGTAATAAACGGGAAAAAATTGTTTCCTCGTCAATCGCATTGAATTGGTGAAAAAATCTCATATTTGTCACTTTTTTTTATTCTAATTAGCAATGAAAGATATCTTGAAGTGTAGGTATTGAGGATTTATTCCATAGTAATGAAAAACTCAACAAAAGATAATAAAGTTAAAAACATCTTGAAGTGATGTCGTATTGAAAATATCTCGAAGCTAATTAGATCATCACAAATCTATTTTCAAAACGTCTACATAAAATACACTAGTTCACCCAAAAAAAAAACACTATTTCATATCTATTGTGCATTCATGCTGTAAAGAATTTTTTGTGTGAACCGTTATTGATTTTTATTTAAACCAACTTAGGTGATTCGAATGACATTCCTTTATAAACAGATAAATATGTTAAATAATAATTTCAAATGCAATTTTGTAAGTATTATACATATTTTTATATATACATATACATATTGTGTGTGTGTGTGTGTGTGTGAGATATTGGGTAATTTAAAATTTTAAAAAATTCCTTAAAGATGAAAACAATTTAAAAAGTATTCACTCCGTTTGGTTTAACATTTTGAGAGTTATTTTTAACTCTCGGCATAGTTTCCTATAAATCTTTCTTTCTATCTTTCTCCACTCATTACCATTCTAACTCTCAAAAATAACTTTCTAAAATGTAAACCAAACAAAGTGTCTTTAGTGCTTTTAGGATGATATAATCTGAATATTTACAAATTTTGTTCATACTATTATAGCAATGATGAAAAAAGCTTTAAAAAATAATAACGAATCTATAATACCCTTTGTATTTGGCAAAAAGAAGAAGGTCAAACTCACTCTTAAAATTAAAAAATAATAGTGATGAAACTTGTCATTCATAATCTAATATTAAAATATATCTCGAGCTAGCTTATGACGACAAAAATCTCATTCCATAAAAGCTAAGGATAATTCCATCAAAAAATTAAAATAATAACACATATTATTAGTCCATCAAAAGTTGTTGTCGGATACGAATATAACATGTTTCAACAAAAAAATTGTTGTGCTAGCAAAAAATTAAATTTGTTCAAATAAATTTTAGACACTACAAGAATACAAAAAGTTGAAAGGCCATAATTAATGTTGAAGAAACTAATTTGGAAAGGTGAAAGAGATGCAAAAATATAATATATAAAAAAAAGTTCACAATTTCACTCAGAAGTGCAAAGTGGTGCGGTGGATAGGTGTTAGGTGTCCTACACAAGAGAACCAAGGTTCATGTGCTGGGAATGGCAAAAAAAGCGGAGAGATTGTTTACTTTTCAGATTTATTTTAGTGAGAAAAGTTTTTCCTCGCCAATTACTGTTGGTAATAGTAAATTCACAGCCTTTAGCGACGAAAAATTTCCTCACAATTGTATCGGAATAGGCGAGGAAATTTTTTTTCCTTGCTAAAACCTTTTGCGACAACGTTTTAGCGAGGAAAACTAGCGAGGAAATTTTTCCTCGCTAATACGTTTTGTGAGGAAATCAGGTGCTTTGGCGAGTAAACTAAATCCTCGCTATAACCCTTTCGCGTTGTAGTGATACTTTAGAATTCTAGAAGATTCGGGAATGTTCTGAAACATTTGAGAACATTCTAGAAAAGCGTATTTGGTTTCAGAACATTCTCGAATCTTCTAGAATACTGGAGAAAGTTCTAGAACATCCTAGCCAAAGGACTCCCAATAGTATTTATGGTCCTTCCCTTATGGGGGATCAGGGTTCGAGTCCTGTTAATGGCATTTGTGGTTTAGAACTATGGAGAGTCTTTGGACCTAATTTACTAACTACCCGCTAATGTATACCACTTGAAAAAAAAAAAAGTTCTTCCTAGAAGGTTCTAGAACGTGGAAGAATCTAGAGTGATCTGATCGTTCATGAAAACTCAAGAAGGATCAAGGACAATTCGCAATGTTCTAAATATGTGTGGAGAGTTCTATATTGTTAGGGTAGACAAGAACATAGGAAGAGAATCTAGAATATATGTTGTACACAAGTAGAAATAAGAGACTTGGATTCTGATTGAGGTGGTGGTGACATAACCTCCTTTTGGTGAGGTAGGGAGATCCCAAGGTGGGGGAGTACTATTCAAGTGTGTTGTGTCCATGCACAAGCATTTGCATACGTAATAAAGTTAATTCGTATTTCTTTCGCTGTGTGTGTGCTCAACAAATAAATGCACGCGTACCTTTTTTTTTTAAAAAAAATGCACGCGTACCTTAAACCAACAAACGTCCCACATCATCTCGTACAAATGTCCTCGTTGAACTGATCTAGAACTTGGAGTACCCAATTTGGCAGCAAGATGTAATATGGTGTTTCCACGATTATCAACATCTCCCACCAGCATTCCATCTCTGAGTTCTATTTTCCTCTTCAATAAGTCGTAGATATTCCAATCTTTCTGCTTAACCGCTATGTGTAATATGTTTTTTCCTTTGTCATTTTGAGAAGCGCCGGAGGCGGCAACGCGACTATTCTTGTCAAAGCTAAACGCAGCCTCCGGAAATTTTCCTATAATCTCATTTACCAACTCAATGATGCCCTTCTTTGTGGCTTCAACAATCGGGCTCCCCATGCGATCGTCTAAGTATCGATTCCATTCTCTCTCTTCTTTTACGAGCCTTTTTCCTAGCTCAAGTGCAAAGGCATGTTTCTGCTTTTCATCATAGATTCTTCTAGTACGCCAATAAGCTTAATTGAAAAGAAACAAGTTCATGAATTACCATTTAGAAAGATCAATAATTTAAAAAAATTGTGTTAGTTAATTTTGTGCAAAACTTTTATAGATTATTAATTGATTTGTCTCGAGTAGAGAAAGTGGAAAAATATATTTTTTATTTTATCCTAATATATTCAAGATAAATTCCAAAAAGCTTGCTTTTGGGGCTTTATCTTGGAATATTTCTAAAAATATTTGGGTAAAGTTAAAAAAAAATTGAATTTTTAGATTCCTTCCACAAAAATTTGACGCAAAATTAACAAAAACCAAAAAAATGAATAATAAGGAGAAAACACCCAAAAAGCCACTATAAATAAGGAGAACATGTAGAAGGCCTTAAAAGATGTTGAAAATCGATCTCAATTTTTAAAATTAAAAAAAAAATGCTTTTTCTAAGAATTAGAGCTAGATCTAGACGAGTAAAGGGATCCACCTTTGATGACGGTTCTGAATCCTACAGTAAGAAAAGAATGTCACCAATTACTAGGAGTAGTAAATTAGCTGAAAGAAAATACTATTACAGGTAAAGAATATATCAAATAAACGAGTAATTATTTAATAGTTTAGGAGTACCACGGTAGTACTCTAGACCAGTTTATAATCTCATTTTTCTGTGGGGTCCATTAACTGAATAGCAGACCTCACAGAAATGTGTGGTTGTAAAGTAATTCAGAATACCACTTGACGATACTCTGAATGTATGATTGTAAAGAGATTCAGAAAACCACGTGACAATACTCAAACTATTGTATAATTTCACCAAGCAAGAGGTGTCAAAATATATATAGGATAAATGATACTTATCTCCCTGAGTTTCTAACAAATATAAATTGACCTCGATCTCTAGTTTGGAAAATTACTCTAACCTCCCTTACTTTTGAAACTATACGCAAATTTATTAATTCCGCCCTTTATGTTATCCTTTCGTTTGTTCCAACAAGAAACATGCTTGACATCATCGCATTGAAGCATTTGAATAAGATGTTAGAAATTGTACAGTGCTATCAATGTTGTCAAAAAGAAAAAAAAAAGTTAAAGTGAACGAATTTAAGCTCTCTCTTTAGAATGCTAAGAAAATTGACCCCATATGCAAATTCAAAATTGTCATTTATTTACTTTGTCCCATGAGTCGCGCATTTAAAAAATAAATTATGTTCTTTCTTTTCTGTCGTTTTCTGTCGACAACACAAATGTTCGTTGAGAAAAAAAAAAAAAAAAAAGCCAACAAAAATGTAACAGTGGTATCCCCAACCTAGGCACCTGTTTATATCCATGTTATCTCTCTATGCTCCTACCTCTTATTCTCCCCTATTAGTAGAGACGGAGGGAGGAAGAGGCATGCGCATATGAGGGGCCAAGGCCCCCGCAGTTTGGATTTTTTTCTTTTCTAAATTTTAAAATTTAATATTTATACTTCACATGGGTGGCTCTTGAAATAAAGAATTGAAAATAACTTTTTCAAATTCACAAGACCCAAATTTTTTTGACTTTGCTAATATATGAGCACTACATGCAGTGAATGCAGAAAAAGTTAGAATTTCAATGTACTTTCTATAAATATTCATTCGCTTTATCATATATCTATACATACACCTTTCACATATATCAATAAGTAGTGATAACGCCAAAACAATTTTTGTTGGTACCAAAACTTCAGCAAATAAAAGTCTTGTATATTACACATGGTACAAATCTTTTGTTCCTTAGAATTGTGGCATCAACAAAAATAATTTTGGCATTATCATTTCCAAGGTTAGCATTTTCATATTCCCAAGTTGTTTTACCTGCAAGCGCGAATGCTCGGCCAAATATTCTTATACTTACGAGAGAGAGAGAGAGAGAGAGAGAGAGAGAGAGAGAGGTGTTTTGATTTTCTAGATCTTTGTTTATCTCAATCTGTTTATTGCATTTTTTTTTTCTATTTTCTTCTATTCCCTGCCATATGTGATGCTGCCGAATGGATATAAGAGACATTTAAAGTTAAAAACTACCATCTTTGTTTATCTCAATCTGTTTATTGCATTTTTTTTTTTCTATTTTCTTCTATTGCCTACCATATGTGATGCCGCCGAATGGATATAAGAGACATTTAAAGTTAAAAACTACCACAGGTTTGCACTAATATCGGTTATAGAAAAAGGGAAAACACAAAACCAAACCTGCGACTATTGATGCCCGGAACCCTTTTTGTTTCGGCTGATACACCATCGACGGAATAAACCCTGCTTAGTAATAAACAAACACATTTTCTTTTTATGAATAAGGTATAAAATGAAAATCATGTCTCTTATTTTATTTTTTTTACTTTCTTGCACCAAAGATTGCAATGAGTACTTTAAATAAGTGCAGTAAAAAACGAAAAGAAAATAAAGAAAAGTGTTGGAGTACATTTTTTCATCCGAAAAACGACACAATTTTCAAAAAAAGACAAGTGAAGTGAAACAGAGAGAGTAGCACTTACAGTATATGAGAACTGCAAGAAAGTGTACCGAAATGATCAAGGAGGCGGACATATAATTGTGTGGAGAATAACATGACCCGCTTCTGAAGGACTCGGGTTTTTGAGCCAACAAATACAATACGGTTCTTCTTTTTTCATCATGATTATGAGCAAGTTGGGGGTATGACTCCAATATTCTCATAGCAAGACCTTTTTTTTTTATATAAAGAAAAAAAAAATTATTAATCTTTGAATTGCGATTAAAAAGACTAAAGGGAATAAGAAAAGTACTTACCGTAATGTTCTCCCATAACCGCAGCGTGAAGAATGTTGGACTTGTCGGTACTTCTGGTCATGATCTCCCAATCGCCATCGATCTTTGCGATCAGATGGTCGAAGACATCCTCGTGTCCACAGGCCGCAGCAACGTAAACAGGCGTCTCTCCTAAACTGTTGCGTTCCCGAACCAACGATTCTTGTTTCCGCAAAAGGATTTCGACCACGCTTTTCCGACCGAACCTCGCGGCTTCATGCAACGGCGTGTTGCCCTTGTCGTTCCTCCCGAACAGATCTTCACATTTTACTATGCTGCTGTTGTTGTTGTTGTTGCCGCTGTCCTCGACGAGTTTCCGGACCACGAATGCGTTCCCGTACATGGCTAGAAAATGGAGGATCGTGTTGCCTTCCGTGTCTAGTGGTATCGCGCCTTCTTGTATCCAGAAATCGCGAATGGTTGCAAACGACGACCGCGACCGTGATTTATAATCTGACGCTGCTCTGAAAGCATCTGAGCGAGTGACTGAAATGGTGGAGGATGCCATCTTTGAATCCTCGAGTGGACAGAAATTAAGAAGTATTTTTTTTCTAGTTTCAAACTTCTTGGGCAGTGGAAGGAAATGAGATTTTCGTATTTATAGCTTTCACAAGGTAACTTCCCTGAGAAAAAAAAACAAGAGAAGGAATTCTCTTTAGGTTTGGAAAAGCAAAGCCTCAGAGACAAAAACACGTGGGAAGGAATCCTCTTTTATGCAAGGAACTTTTTTTTTTGGGAGAAAGCGCTATAAATGCGCATATATATGTGTGCGTGTATATATATATATATATATATAAAACACGCGCGCGCATTGAATAACAGTTTAAAAGGGAAACATTAAAAGAAAAACGGGGACAATTATGTACAACAGTGGCAACTAAAAAAACAAAATGAGGGGTTCCCCGAGCAGTTGTTGACGCAGCATTGCCCCACTTGACAAGGCAGTGGTGACATAAGTGTCCTTGCGAGTTTAACTTGCAAAAAAACACTAATTTGAAAAATTCGTCATCAAGATTGCGCAACAAAAAGTTGTTTGTGAAGTGGGACTCAAATCGACCTGTCATCTGCATGAACTAAAATTATGATGTAGAGGCAGCAAAGCCCGTGTGATGGCAAGTAAGATGGCCATTAGTTCCATTTGTAGGGGAGTCGAGCAGTAACACTGTACAGTAGTGATGGATGGACCGGAGTCACCGGACCCATCATGCAGAAAGACCAAAACCACTCTTCTCAACATACTAGTACTACTTTCCATATGCCCGGCCCATCCATAATATGAGCCACTCATTGAACAAAGAGGATACAGAATTTATGTACGGAAAGAAGAGAGAAAGGGACAGAACAAGAATAGGAGGCGGCTTTTCTGCGGTTTAGGCCTCGACTACACCTCATGTAGTCTGGCCGTTTTTGAACTCATTTTGGAGTCATTTTGATGATCCGAACCGTCCACATTATATAGCTTGTCGAGTAAAACCGCCTAGCTAAGTGAAATGTCAAGTTAATCGGATACCAAGTAGTACATCATCAGATCACATTTACATTCAGAAAAATTGAGTTTTCAATTTTTAATTCAATTTTTTCAGAATCTATGTACTCTCGTTGAATATTAATCGTTATCCGATTAATTTGTTATTTTACATGCATATTTTGCCCGATAAACTCTACACTGTGAACGATTTGGATCATTGAAGTAACTACAAAATGGTTTTGAAAGTGACTGAACTGCATGGGATGTTGTCCACGCTCAACCGCAGAAAAGTCAACCCCATTTGAATAAAGCTAATGGTTAGTGCTCCAAGAAAAGAATCAATGAGCAACAAAGCAAAAGGTGAAATCTCACATCAAATGTTTTATGTGAAAATTCTTGCCTGGGACGGAGTTTTCCGTAAATGATCGGATTCGTTCAATTTATTTAAAATATTTTTTAAAGAATTCCTACAAAATGGGTCTCCAAAAACATTTGGCGTGGAACCGAACTTAATTTTGTTCACCCTCTATTACGTTTGATGTGAAAATACAAATGAAAAAAATGGTAAAATGCACCATTCAGTAATCCCAACATTTAGTCATTCACCATTTTCCACTCCTGTATATTTCTCAGTTGAAACAGTCTTAAAGTAAAAAACGAATGCCAAAAAGGAAAAAAATAAATCCAGCGAAAAGCTCTAGCAACACCTCACTCGTACAATTAATGCAATCACATAAGGTGTGCGGACCCAGACCCGCCAATCGTATGAATGTCACCCAAACAAGAGAAGCAAGTTTCGAAAAAACTCCCCCCTCTCTCATACAAAACATAACTTGAATTTCAAAACCATATGGTTTTCTGTCTTAGCCACAAAATGTTGCGACTTCAAACATGGGTTATAGGTAACTGTACAATACGCCTGAGCCTAGACCAGGAACGACTACCGTGATACATTTTGTCCTCTTCAAGAGAAGCAAAATAAAACAGTGGGAAAATAAGCTACAGTGTAATCTAAAGTCTAACCAACTTCGGTCACATCTAGATTACAACACCACTAAACCTTTCCTAGCTTGCTTCATTACCCTGCCCTGTGTCAAGTTTCAACTGTATGTTCTTTAGCTGAATCTGTATACAGGCAAAGAAGAGCACAACCGGACCAGCTGAATTTGGTCAGCCATTAAAACTTGCTTTCGGTAACTTCAACAGCAGCTTTAACAGTGTAGTACTGGTATATTCGGAAACAATATTTCCAGAAAGTGGTTCACAGTTTCTGTAGCCATTTTGCCGGTGTCTGTGCAAGCAGTAGAATATGAGAATTTTGTTTCCTCGACTGACAACTATACAAGAGTTTCATGATAGATTCATAGTCAGTCATAACCATATGTCATAGGTGTTAGATTTCCCTTCGGTGGGCTTTCGGTGAAATTTCCCTGGCTGCAAGTTGCAAACTGTTGGGAGCATTTGCAGATTGGCTAACAAAATGTGATTTGCAGTTCAACTCTGGTGAAAGTATACTAGGAAGCGCTTCCAGCGTAGAACGAGGAGAGTGACGAGATGCTTCTCCTTTTTCGGAACATTCAGGATAAGGTTTTGGAGAAGTTTCACTAAAGCAACAAAAAAAATTACCCAAAAAAAGAACAACATGAGCCGAATGTAACAACGATGTAAGGTCAAAATCACAAATTTAACACAGTTCTGAATATCCCTAGGCAAGAAAATGTATAACAAACATACCCATTACGTGGAAGTTGCCTAATCCCTGCCCCTGGAGAGGTTGGCACTGAACCATTCATATTTTTCATCTTGTCTCTTGGACTATGATCCTGGAAAACCAACAACATTTAAACGACAAAATAAAAATAAGAATAAAAATAGCAAAATGAACTTGATATTCTAGATTGCCCAAATTTTGTTATGCCCATATTAGAGAAGAAAAAGGAACAAAATCAGAAATGGGAAAAACTCTAGATGTTCGCATCATAGAAATAAACTAATTTTTTACCATTAATACTGTGATTAGTATACTTCCACGACACGTGGTAATATGGCATCCTCTTGTTTATTTGATAGTTGAGGGACGCATGAAGAATGTGTACAGAACACGTAGGGCAAAGACTCAGGTGACTTGGTAGGAAACTTCTGAAGACAGGATTACTGATGGCAAATAATAAAATATGGGTAGTTTTAGGAAATTACATGGAGGTATTACTGCAGTTTATTCCTACAAATAACCCTTTTGGGCTCCATTGTAAAAAACTCGAACCATACAATCCATCAACTTAATCAGTATATTTATCTTTTACTTCATTCTTTTTGTTGGAGTAGATGTAACTTAGATAGGAGAAGAGTAACTTAGATTGTTTCATCCCCTCATTTCCAATGACTACTTTTTCAGTAGTCATGTAATTTAAATCAACCAATCCAGATTCATATTTGAAACATGGGAATTCTTCTCACCTGCTTCTTCTCATCTTCACTTTTAATTCTATGTCAATACTAGTGTGAAGTCCTCTTGATTGAGAGAGAAGAATTTTCAGCACATTTGCCTGACTATTTTTGGTTTATTTAATTGCTGAAAAGGTTATTCAACCGTTTTTGGCAAGCGATTAACCGTTTTTACAAAGGACATTTGTGTCCAACAGATGCTAGGACTCATGCATGGTTGGGATTTGGAACTTACCATTACATTCATTCTAGAAAATTCTTGCATGCCACCCGAAAAATCTTGTTCATGTGAACTTACCATTACATGTGAACTTTGCAAGAAAGGATGATCAAGTAGCCAAGCAGCTGATGGTCGGTCTGCAGGATTTCTCCGAAAGCACCACTGGAGGAAATCTTTTCCTTCTGAAGATAAAGTTTCAGGAATAGTTGGGGATTTGTGCAAGACATTGAACATAGCTTGAACCTAGAGGATAGGAGACAACAGAATAATTAGTTGCATAACCTTAAGCAGCAGTAGTAAAAGTGAGGCAGGACGACTAACAAAAAATTTGTCTTCGTATCTAATAATAGAAAACCAGAGAGAACAAACAATTGCCCCGAAGAGAGGAGATGAAATTCACGAAGAATAAAAAATTTCAGAGTGTTGGAAATAAGAAAAACCATGGGAATCAGTCCCAAGTGGACACTCTACTATCGTTCAGTACATAATAGCCCGTTAATAGGCATCCAAGGAAACCCTAACTAAAATATTACTAAAAAAATCAATCTTCGAACATATGCTAGTACCAAAATTAGTTATTAGGCCCCTTATATCTTCTTCCAATACCGTCCCCATCCAAAGAATAACAGGCTAAATCACATGCTTACCGGGGTGAACTCACTCCAAGGAGGCTTTCCATCCAGCATCTCAATAACTGTACATCCCACGCTCCAAATGTCAACAGCATAAGCAAGGTGAGGATTGGAATCTTTTCTCATCGCAGCCTGCAAAACCTGATGGAGAAAAGTTTAGGTGTCAGGATTAGCCTATATTAGGAACGTCTAAAAAACTGAACTTTTTTCATCTTTTCATCTTCAGTGAAATTATTCTTTCCAGTTTTCAGGTAAAAATATTTACTTTTCAGCTGGACATGTTCAACTTTTCCGGTTTGCCTAGACGAGAGGAATCATAGAAGTAAAAATTTCAACCAAAAACTGAGAAAGTTGCCAAAGCCGGAACAAAAGCCAAAACGAACAATCTCTGAAATCATACTAAATGCAATTTGAAATACCTCAGGAGCCATCCAATGGGGACTTCCCTTCAGAGAAAGATCAATTGCAGCTCCTGTAAGCTGAATATAAACGAAAAGCTATGTAAGGGGAGTGGAGGAAATGAGATCATAAAAACCGAATGCAAGAGTAAGAAGTAGGTTAAACAAAATAAAAATATTAAATTTCAATTTCAATTTACACCCTTATAATTGGGATGAGTTCCACTCTGATCCTTGCAGGTAATTGGGAAATTCTGGGCCCTCTACTTTCTACTGGTTATTGGGTTTCAATTTGATCTACTGATCAACTCTCTGGGGAGATTTCAATGGGGAAACACAAGTCAGCACTCAGCACCACATGGCTTTCTTTGACGATGTAGAACACTGGGATCCCATATGGAGCACACTCAGAGCTCACATGCTATGTTGCTCGGACTCGGGTACGAGAATCGGGTGAGGGTGTGAATCTAGGCGTCGGACACCTCAAGTCTGAAAATAGAGGATTTGGGGATATGTATCCGAGTTTGGATACCGGTGCGGGGATCCGCCGAATATGTATATAATTATATATTATTTATATATATAATACCATTTTTATTTTTTATTTTTGGTACCTCCCATATTTTTTATTTATATTATTCAGAAAAAATTATATTTTGTCATTTTTTTGGAAGATAACATTAGTTTTGAATGTAAATCTTTAAAAGAAGTTCTTATCCAAACTTAATGGCCCAAGCTCATATGAGTGGCCCAGACCTAAAGTTAAAACAAACAGCAGCTGCAGCTCCTGCAGTAGCGGATGGGGGGCTCCAGAGTAATAAATTAAAAGATGGGGTTTGAAAATTGTAATTTACCTGATTATATATACAAAACAACAACAGATCTAGGTCATCTCTTCAATGCCTCTCCACTGCAATGACCAGGCACCAGCCTCTCCTCCGACGATGCACTCTCCTCTCGTTTCAGGGTTATTGCTCTCTCTCTCTCTCTAGCGTATCTGGATTCACCCGGCCATACCCCATACAAATCTCGCACCCGTACCCGTGTCGGGTTGTGTCGACACGGTTACTCCACCAAAAATGGGAGTCCGCGTAACATAGCTCACATGCACCATATCCGTCCAAAAAAACCAATACGACGTGTGAATGTTCAATGCCAGTTTGATATGAATTGAGAAGCTTGAGGCCCAATTTGTTACAGTTGGACTACTGGAACAAAATAAGCTCTAAGACTCTAAATAATAGGGATATAAGATGTCATTTGCACCCCCAAATGATAACAAAAAAGGCACTCAGCCATAAATTTCTAGGTTTAGCTTAGTATAATCTGGTCACCTTCCAAGTCAAGAAAACCATTAAAACTGCAATAAGTTAAAGCAGTAACAATATATATGTCCAAACAAAACTTGGTTGGGATATCGTGTGTTTCTTTGTTGACAACATCAGCTGATAAATTGCAGCGAATATTGTTGTGGCCATATGAAGTACCATTCAGTTTTAAGTTTATAGAATCTTATTTTCCTTTTTTCATGCACTTAATCCACCCTTTAGAAGCTTCAACTAATCATTAGTTCAGACCGACACCATTGGCAATATTGTTCCCACCTCTAAACATCACATTCAGCAATGTCCCTCTTGCACATCATGTCTTTCTGAATTTAGAGCAAGAAGCAAAACTACAAGTAAGAAATGAGAAGTGTTCATTACAGCTACGCCCAAAAGCCAACTGCAGCAAGTTTCCAATCTCCCGTTGATTCCAATGAAAATAGGAAACTTGCCTTTATCATTCACAAATGCATTTCAGTACTCTGCTAGTTTAATTGTTCAGTTGCCAATACTAGATTTCCAATACGTCTCGTTAGGAAATAATAAAGGTCCGTAAATAGCTAGTGCTTAATTCATCCTGTATATCATCTACTATACTGTAGTCATGCGACTTTCAGGCACTTCCCAAGAAAGAACCAATTGACACACTTTCCTTAAGAGGTCATCAAGATTTAAAGGAAACATTTAGAAACTCTTTTGCACACATTTTTCCTGCAATTTAGATCTCCCCCATACTCTTAATAAAGTTGCTTCCTATATTTGGGATCTCAACAGTTGACCTTTTTCCGGCTTATTTTCATCTTGTCTGGGGTCCAAATATGTTACTCTTTTGATTCGTCATAACGAGAAGAATCATAAAAGTTAGAAAATTTGAACCAAATTTGACAAGAGTTCACTAAAGACGAAAAATAAGCCAAAATTTCCAGCTTTTTACTTGCATTAGCTTTTCTGAACTTTCAAATTTGGTCGGTCCATATGTTTATACTTCTCCAATTACTCTCGTCAAGTAGAATTGATAAACCCAAATAGTGAACAAAATATTTGCTAAACTGAAATAAGTCTGACAAAAAGCCAAAAGATTATGAATTTTAGTTTAAGACATGGATACAAAGAATTAAACACAGACACTAAAAGCTGGAAACCTGTGTCGGACCATCTATCAAATCTGCGGAATGCTGCAAGAACAATGTTTTAACTTGCCATCAGCAACTATTAGCATAAGTAGTACCTCCAGTCATTCTCGGAGGAAAAGGTGCAGGGCTCAAGTTCCACTTCGAAGATGTTTTGTGAGGGGCATACTTGTCAAAAAAGGTCTACACTTTAATGGTGTACAAGGCAAAAATGTTCATTGGAAGGGAAAAAGGCATATCAAAGGTAGTATCATATAACCAACTGGCAATTTTCTGCTAAAATAATAAATTAGCATATATAGAATATGCATGAATACAAATCTGGCAGATGTCCATAAAATATAAAGCTCACGTGTTTCGCCAACCCAAAGTCGGCAAGCTTGACAACCCCAGATGAATCAACAAGCAAATTTGCTCCTTTAATGTCCCTGTTTGAAACAAGCATTTGAGTCATCAAAACTTTATCTCAACACTCGCTAAAAAAAAAAAAACATATCCTGATTTTCATGACCATCACCTGTGGACTGTCTTTGTGCTATGCAAGTAAGCCAGCCCTGAAAGAATATGGCGGGTGAAATTACGCACTACACTTTCTGTAACAGCTCCATAATGATCACGAACATATTTATTTATTGATCCTGGATGAACAAACTCCAAGTATATACAGAAGCGGTCCTCAACCTGCATATGAAAGCTTACTCATCAAATTTATCCAACTTGTGTGAAATCAACCACAATCGGATATCACTACTAGAGGACAGTAGGAAACCAAAAGAATCTCACCACTTCACAGCCATAGTACTGCACGATATTTGAATGCTTTAAATTTTGGAGAACTTTAATTTCCTAATAAACAAAAAAGGAAAAGAGCAACAGTTAAATAATGAGAAAATGTTCAATGGCCAATATCTTTAATACCATACCACAACACGTGTCGTATTCGACATAAGAAGTCAAAATATTTACTACTGTTAACTCAAGTTACAAAAGAAAAGAAATCCTCATACATTAACCCAAAATTATCACTATCTATCCACATACACACACACGCATATATATATAGAGAGAGAGAGAGAGAGAGAAATTTTCAAGTGAGGGATCCCTCATTTTAACAAAATGAGGGACTTTTATTTCCCGATCAAATTTTGAAAATCCGAACCGTTCAATGTGTGCAGAACGTAATTTTAAGGGTCCTCGCGAGAAATCAGCAAAAAAAATGACCGGGAAGGGCGTCATCCGAGCAGTTTATTTGGAACCGTTCAATGAAAACTGCTCGGATGAAGCCCTTCCCGGTCATTTTTTTTGCTGATTTTTCACAGGGACCCTTAAAATCACGTTCTGATCACTTTGAGCGGCTCGGATCATCGAAATTCAATCGGGAAGGAGAGTCCCGCATTTTAATAAAATGAGGGATCCCTCACCGGAACCTAACTCTATATATATATATATATATACGGGGCGGTTCCGGAGACACCCAAAAAAACACCTAAAAAAACACCTCATAATTTCCGATCAAATTTTGATGATCCAAGCCGCTCAATATGATCAGAACGTGATTTTAAGGGTATCCATGAGAAATCAGCAAAAAAAATGACCGGGAAGGGCTTGATCCGAACAGTTTCGAACAGTTTTTTATTGAACGGTTCAAATAAAAACTGCTCAAATCAAGCCTTTCCAGGACATTTTTTTTGCTAATTTCTCGCGGGCACCCTTAAAATCACATTATGCACACATTGAACGGTTCGGATCATAAAAATTTGGTTGAGAACTGAGATTTAGATTTGGGGTGTTTTTTTGGGTGTCCCTTGAACCGTCCCGATATATATATATATATACGGGGCGGTTCCGGGGACACCCAAAAAAACACCTCATAGTTCCCGATCAAATTTTTATGATCCGACCCGCTCAATGTGATCAGAACGTGATTTTAAGGGTACCCGCGAGAAATCGGCAAAAAAAATGATTGGGAATGGCTTGATCCGAACAGTTTCAAACAGTTTTTTATTGAACGGTTCAAATAAAAACTGCTCAAATCAAGCCTTTCCCAATCATTTTTTTTGCTAATTTCTCGCGAGCACCCTTAAAATCACATTCTGCACACATTGAACAGTTCAGATCATAAAAATTTGATCGGAAACTATGAGATTGAGATTTGGGGTGTTTTTTTAGATATTTTTTTAGGTGTCCCTTGAACCGTCCCGTTCAAGGGACACCCAAAAAAACACCCAAAATCTCAATCTCATAGTTCCAGATCAAATTTTTATGATCCGAACCGTTCAATGTGTGCAGAATGTGATTTTAAGGGTGCCCGCGAGAAATTAGCAAAAAAAATGACCGGGAAAGACTTGATTTGAGCAGTTTTTATTTGAACCGTTCAATAAAAAACTGTTCGAAACTGTTCGGATCAAGCCCTTCCCGGTCATTTTTTTGCCGATTTCACACTGCTACCCTTAAAATCACGTCCTGATCATATTGAGTGGCTTAGATCATAAAAATTTGATCGGGAACTATGAGGTGTTTTTTTAGGTGTTTTTTTGGGTGTCCCCGGAACCGCCCCGATATATATATATATACAGTGAGCTTCCTGTGAGGACCTTAAATAGGCTCCTTAAGTGCGGACCTCCTCATTTCTCTCATTTCCCGATTGAATTTCGATGATCCGAGCTGCTCAATGTGATCAGAACGTGATTTTGAGGGTACTCGCGAGAAATCGGCCAAAAAAATGACCGGAAAGGGCTTGATTTGAGCAGTTTTTGTTTGAACCGCTCAATAAAAAACTGTTCGGATGAAGCCCTTCCCGACCATTTTTTTTGATGATTTCTCACTATAACCCTTAAAATCACGTTCTGATCACATTGAGCGGCTCGGATCATCGAAATTCGATTGGGATCTATGAGGTCCGCACTTAAGCTAAGTAGGGGATCCATCATAAGAAGGGGACTCATATATATATATATATATATATATTTCTATATATTTATATATATATTTATATATATACAGTCGGGTTCCGGTGAGGGATCCCGCATTTTAAAAAAATGCGGGACTCCCATTCCTGATTGAATTTCGATGATCCGAGCCGCTCAAAGTGATCAGAACGTGATTTTAAGGGTCCCCACGAGAAATCAGCAAAAAAAATGACCGGGAAGGGCTTCATCCGAGCAGTTTTCATTGAACGGTTCAAAAAAAACTGCTCGGATGAAGCCCTTCCCAGTCATTTTTTTCTCTGATTTCTCGCGGGGGGACCCTTAAAATCACGTTCTGCACACATTGAACGGTTCAGATTTTCAAAATTTGATTGGAAAATGAAAGTCCCGCATTTTAACAAAGTGAGGGATCCCTCACTTGATAATTTGTGTATATATATATATATAGTGAATCTACGACCTTTGCCTTCACATTAACATTTCTCGAAACCAAGTTATCTTAAAGCAAGAATACATTATAGTACTAGTGCTAGACACTATTGTGTTCCCTAGAATATGTAAACATCACCAGGAATCACCTGCTCCAACTGCCTAATGCATTCAGCAGATTTAGGATCATCCCCAATGACATCGACTTCTTTCATGGCACACAAAGCTCCAGTTTCTCTATTACACAAAAAACACCAGTAAGGTTTACTGCATCAGAAACCAACTAGAGAAAGTACTTGAGAAGATTTGCGTACCTATTGACCGCCTCATAAACACTGCCAAAAGTACCGCGTCCAATAAGTTTCCCTTTCGTCCATTGACCTTTAACCAATGACACGTCAGGTTTCTCCATAACGTGCCCATTAGTAGTTGAGTGTGATGGCTTCGGACCTCCTGGTGGAAGAGGTAATGGATGGAGATTGGCATGACTACTACCTTCACGCAACCCCATAGAGCTTTCAGGGAGTGATTTATGATGTGAGTGAAATGCAAGACCAGAAGCGTTTCTGCTATCTTGGAAAGCACTGTTGAATTTTGGGCTATGAACTGGAGAATGATCAGGGGTACATGGTAGTCTTGCTGAAAACACTTGGGTTGAAAACATTTGGGGAGGGGAACATGCAAGCTTAATTGAAAGTGGGCCCTGCGGAGATGGGGAACCCCGAAACTCTAGAGGATTCACAAGAGAATGACTGAGATCCACAGTGCTAAATCTTTGTGGGCTAAGAGCAGGACTTGAAAAACCAGTGGTTGGAGCACTCTTGGGAGGAGCATTCAGCCTGAGGGAGTAAGGAACACTTTCCACATTTAGGAGTTTGTGGATTCCCCTACGGCGATAGGTTGGAGTTTTGGAAGAATTTGTGGCAGCATTTTTGGTGGTATTCCTGATAATTTGATGAGAAAGAGAGCTGCAGAATCCAGACATCGCTAATAAAATCATTTTATGAAATTAATATTTTATAGATTAGTTGGAAGTAGAAGATGTACCAAGTGCTGGAAGAAATGAAATGATACAGCCCGAATAACAAAATGATATAGCACGGTATGTGTTAGTATCTGCGCTGCCTCTGAAAGAACAAAATAAGAACAATATATCCAACAGCTTGTTAAGCTGCTATATGCTACTAATAGATAGACCAACAAACCAGAAAACTACTTATTTGCAGAGACATTCCTTTGAAATTCAGATTTATTTACATTGGAGACTTCAGAATATAAGATTGAAGGAATTCTCTCCACGCTTGCTTGACTTGACTTGGCTTCTACTTTCTCAAGTGAAAACCTTCAACAGAAGAAGGATGCTGAAACCCAAACGTGTAACCCAAGAACCAGAGGTAGAACACTTTGAGCATCATATTTGGGCTTAAAGGGTTTTGCATTGTGCAGCTTGTAATAGAGGTGTCCACCACATTGGGTTGTTTAAAGCTTAAATCCAATAGGTTAGAGCATCTCCAGCCTTAACCCTGTTTTCGTTCAAGACTGAAATTTGAGGAAAAGACTCCTTAAAACTCACTCCAATCCTTGACTTATACCTATACCAGATTGAGTTTAACAAAAAAAAATTGCTCAAACTAAGGGAGACGTAAAATGTTCACTCAAATCTTAGAAAAATATTTCTTGTCTGGCTGTCTCAAATTTTTGCTTACATTTGCATTAAGCCATTGGAATGGTTCATATCAAATGAATCTTTTACTTGAATTTGAGTTAGGTATAGGTATAGCTAAGGATTGGAGATGCTCTTGTGATATAGAGAACTCAAAAAGCAGTTGATCATAATCAGCAAATCTAAACTAAAATCAAACAAACAGAATAGCCTGATTGTGCATGCTAGTACCATCAATCCTTTATTTCGAAGAACGAAACCCACATGCAACAGATCCTAAACTTCATCCCTGATATAATGAAAAGTAATACTAAGCACTACAGAAATGTAACGAGTGCAATTTTGTTCACCCTCCTTAAAAGAGAGTGAACATTACCCTCCTTATCGGTTGAAATGGTGTAGGTCTCACGTGTGCAATACACTTTGTGGTAAGCATGACATCACTTTGTGGTGGGATTCACACACTTTGTAGTGGGATCCACACCATTTCAACCAATAGAAGGAGGATAATATTCACCCTCTTAAGTGGAGGGTGAACAAAACTCAACTATAAATGTTACACACCAATTCGAACACAAAGATATGATTCTATCTGTGTATTTTAATCCTATTAAATTAAAAGAAGCAATCATTCTTTACCCAGGATTTTGAAACATAACCATACCCAAAAAATCAAAGGGAGACTAAAATTTTCACTCAAATCTTCCAAGGCTATTTCTCCAACTCAAATTTACAACTATGCCATTATTGAAGGTTTTACTAAAAGTTTAGCTTGCATTGGGGTTAAGCCATTTAATGGTTCATATCAAGTGAAGGTTTTACTCAAATTTGAGTAAACGTACAAGGGTTGGAGGAGATCTTATTTATACCATATATAAAACTGGGAACGGTGTTTTCTTCGTAGTTTGCGAAACTCTAAACAAACTTAAATGCGGCTTAATAAGGTTTAATGAAATATCAAGACCAGTTTAAGTCATTTTGTAACGGCAAGCCACCACATGATATTTCTTAAGTACTGCCCCGACTGCAACTGGGCCCAACAGAACTGACCCACCTACTCCTTCTACCTCAGCTAAGTGTCACCCAACTCAAAAAGGTTGAAACTGGAAATTCCTGACGCCTCATTCATATATAGATTTCTACAATAATGATTCAATTACAAATTCCCTTGGCCATTCATACCCACATCATTAAATAATATAGTACAATAAATCATATATTGGGATTGAGATTCATAACATTTAATACTGTCAAAAGAGAAGAGGTTAGCGGCATCAATAATAAATTTTACGGAATATAATGATAAAACTCAAATGCCGTTAATGGAGGTGAGCAACATTAACAATTTTCATACGCAAGAAGTTGCCTGTCAATAACGGTTAAAATTGCTGATGAGAAAAATAGCTTACGTTTTGTTTTGTAACATAGCAAGCCTATATCCGGAATCCTGACAATGCAAGTGGTGGTCAAGGATGATGTTGGCGGTAGTTTGCAAAAACCATTGTT
This sequence comes from Rhododendron vialii, assembly GCF_030253575.1. Taxonomy (NCBI): domain Eukaryota; kingdom Viridiplantae; phylum Streptophyta; class Magnoliopsida; order Ericales; family Ericaceae; genus Rhododendron; species Rhododendron vialii. The sequence goes on along the minus strand of NC_080562.1, from coordinate 5,242,109 downwards.
TTCTCATTGGCTCTATTGGGCAACCGGTGGGTAGAATATCAAAAATCATATAACAAAGATTATTTGTTTTTAGTGTTGAATAATAATTACATGCAAACTAATTTTTATCATTCCGGTAGGTACTATAATAACTGTTAGTAAATTAAATAGCATATGATTACTTGTATTTTTTCTGGAGACTAGTGATATACAGAACTTAAAAGGCAGTTGATCATGATAAGCAAATCTAAACTAAAATCAAATAAACAGAATAGCCTGCACGTGCATGCTAGTACTATCAATTCCTTTATTTCAAAGAACTAAAGCCACATGCAGCAGATCCTAACTTCATCCCCGATATAACAAAGACTAATAATAAACACTACATAAATCCCACACCAATTCAACCACAAAGATCCGATTCTATCTACGTATTGTAATCCTATTAGATTCAAAGAAGCAATCATTGTTGAGCCAGGATTTCAAACAAAATCATACTGAGAAAATCAAAGGGAGACTAAGAATTTCACTCAGATCTTAGAGGGCAATGTCTCTGACTCATATTTACAGCTATGCCATTGTTGTAGGTTTTTACTAGTAATATTTTAGCTCACATCTGGGTTAGCCACTTAATGGTTCATATCAAGTGAAGCTTTTGCTCAAATTTGAGTAAAGGTACAAGTAAGGGTTGGAGATGCTCCGCAGTTAATCATGATAAGCAAATATAAACAAAAACCAAACAAACAGAATAGCTTGCACGTGCATGCTATTAGTATCAATTTCTCCATTTCAATGAACTAAACCCACATGCAAAAGATCCTAAACTTCATCCCAAGATAACAAAAACAAATACTAAACACTAACTAAATGCCACACACCAATTCGACCATATAGGATTGTCACCACATAGATACCATTTTACCTGTGTATTGCAATCCTATTAAACCAAAACAAGCAATAAGTACCGAATAATATTACCTTCCAGGAGTAGAGCTCGATTTCAAATTTGACTGATCATTCTGCTTAAGGCCAGCAGCTGTAGATTCAGGCAGCGGCAAAGGTTGCGGGACCGCCAGCACCGACCAATGGCTCAAATTAGGCAGAGACCGCGGCCCAGAATCCGGCGAAACCGGAAGCGAACGAGACTGATCAGTCAGGACCGTCAGGTCAACTCCGGTGTGGTACCGGAGCCTCCGCTGCCGAGTGAGCCGCTTCTTTGACCCTAGCTCCGACCCCAAAGGAGGAGAATCACGAGGAGACGATGCAGAAGAGGATGGAGATGAAGATGAGAATAAACCCTTAAGAGACGGCATTTCGGTTGTTGGTTTCGATTTTTACGAAACCCCTCATAATCGATAACAAGAACAACAGCCCAGTTTTCGAAAACAAATTTGCAGTCAACCGCAATGGGGATTGAACTTAAGGTGCACTTAAATTGGCCTGAATACCTGAATTATCAAGAAAAAAAAAAAAAAGATCACCCTTTAAGAGACAGCATTTCGGTCTTGGTTGCGAATTTGCGATTTCGAAACTCCTCAACAACAATAACTATATTTCTTAAAAGAAATTAGCAGTCGGCTGTAATGGTACTGAAGAGACGGCATTTGGGTTTTTGGTAGCGATTTTGAAACGCTTCATAATCGATAACAACAACACCCAATTCTTGAAAATAAATTTGCAGTCAAAATCAATGGGTATAGGATTTACACAGTTGGGATTTTGGTTTCAATTTCGAAACCCTTCATAATCGATAACAACAACAACAACCCAGTTCTTGAAAATAAATTTGAAGTCAAAATCAATGAGTACTGAATTTACGCATTTGGGTTTTTTGTTTCAATTTCGAGACCCTTCATAATCGATAACAACAACAACAACCCAATTTCTGAAAATAAATTTGCGACCAGAATCAATGAATATTGAATTTACCCTTAAGAAAAGGCATTTGGGCCAGAATCGAAAACAATAAGAACAACAACCAATTTCCAAAATAGAAATTTGCAGTCAACTGTAATGAGGTTTGAATTTACCCTTCATAATCGATAAGAACAAGACCTCAATCTTTGAAGAGAAATCTGCAGTCAACTCAAATGGGTATTGAATTTGCAATCGAAGTGGGTTGAAGATATTGCAGGCGTTGAACGGACACTGAGAGAAACTCTGGGTCTCCGCTTTGGAAACGCACTCCAGAGATTTTTCAATGCTTTGAACTGGACAATTTGAGGCACCTGTCTTTTTTCCAAATACTATCGCAGTTTCGATATCAATACACGACATTTGGCCTTTGTAAAGTCAATGCTCGTTATTTGAATTTTCGAACCAACCACAATAAAGTAGTACAATTTTTTGTTTTATGATTTTCTGCATATGAAATTAGTGTGACTTTTTTTTTAAAAAATTGGCGTCCAAGTACGTTACGCTTTCCTCGATTAGTTTACTCTCTGGATCAGGCTATGTAAAGCCATGATGATTTGCAACAGAATAAAATGGGATGTAAAAATCATTTTCCTTGTGTTGGGGCTCAATGTTTTTCTGGATGCAATTTTAGGTGTATCCATGTATCAAAATGATTTGCAGTAGAATAATGTGAGCCCCCTTCTCTTACGGCTCGTTTGTCGCGGAGAAATGAATCATCTTCATTCTATATTTTGGATAGGATGAGATAGTTATGATTTAGATCGTCCATTTGCAGTAATTAACGGTCTAGATTTGCTTGTCAACTCTTACCGATCTAAATTAGTTCTTAGCGGTCAGAATTGATAAGCAATTCGGTTTCCGGTTCATGTTTCCGAATCCTTTGGGTGGGTAAGAGGTGAATATGAAGTGGGGATTAGTTCATAAGGGGTGATAAGTTAAGAATAAGTTTGTTTGGTAGTTAAAATAGATGGATAAAAGTGAGTAGATAAAGAAAATGGTGTTAGAATTTACTTAATTGTCCCTTATAGTGAGAGTACAAAAAAGAGTTTGGAGAGATTTGAGGGGCATTGGGGTCATTATACCGAACTGGATAAGCTTGTCCTAGGGGTGGGGTGGGATAAGCAATTCAGGTGCAAAATGGGAACCAAACACCGAATAAGGGTGAATATGGATTAGCTTATCTCACTCAAGCTCCAATCCCCCTACCTTCTCCCCTTGAAAAATAGGTCGTTAGCTTTTTGGAGTTTGTTAGTTTTACGTTCAATTTTTATGCATTATTGATTCGCCTCAACTAAAGAAATCAGAAAAGTAAAAAAAATTATTTCTACCCAAATTTTTTTAAAATATCCAAGAAAAAAGCCAAAAAAACTCTTGACCTTTTCGACTTTTTACGATTCGTCTCGACTTGACAAACCAATAATAATCCATAAAAATTTAACACAAAATTAATAAAGACAAAAAAAAAATAATAAAGTCAACTTAAAAAGCACAAAAAGCTCCAAAACAAAATTTTAGAACAACACAAAGATTTTTTAAAACAAAAAATCTAATACAGTCATGCGACCGCCGATCGTTGGGGTACATGTGTACAAAAAAATTGGGTAAAGAGGATCTCTTACCGTAATTTAGGAGGAAAACTCTCGTGACTTGATCGACCCAAAAAAGAAAATAATTACAGCTCAATTGAATAGTGAGAAAGAATGAGATAAGAAAGATGAGCTATTTCTCGCAAATCTCACCATTTTTGGTAAGATTGGTTGAAAAAGAGGAGGATCCAATCAAAATATTTTATTTTTTGTACTTGTTTTTTAATTTCTTACCAAAATAGTCAATCCAAATGAATGATTTGATTAGAAATCACAATCCTTTCTTTTTCTTTTCTCGTGAAATCACTCCATGCTGTTGAATGAAAGTCGAATTAGAAACTTGAGCGCGCAATACTATCTCCGTCCTTTCAACTTTTTAACTTATTATTAATGTTGACGAAGTTTATACTACTACTACTACATGACAATATGTGATTGCTCTTGTGCTTACTTTTCTAATTTTCTTTTCGTGGTAAACACTCTTTTAACATTCTTTCGTTTGTATCATTGGCCCAAATTTCTGTAATTGTGCATTTCACATTCATTTTCTTGATTGCTTTCATGCATCTAAGGCTAAGTTTTGCTAAAAATTTGGACTCTTTTTTCAGTTTTGTGCCTAATTTTTATAGATTATTGATTCGTCTCGTCAAGACGAATCGGAAAAATAAACCGTTAATTTTTTTTTTTTTTACCTTGCCCTCTGCCATCATCAACAAGAGGATAAAATAAAAAAATCAGAGAATTGGATTCAATTTTTTTTGAAAAATGATATTGGCACTCCAAAAGTTGATGTAGGCACTCCAAAAAACAAAGGAAAGTGGGTTTGGAGTTATACTGATTTTGGAGTGCCTGCATCAATTTTTGGAGTACCAATATCATTTCCCTTTTTTTTGTTTTGGTCAAACGGAAATAAGAGAATTGGATTAATTGTGAAGCTATGAGTAAACATTGGGTGACAGGACAAGATGTTCCCGCGGACGGTGACAGTAGAATATTACTCATTGTTCATTACGCGGCAAGTGTTAGGTGGATTAGATAATATGGTTGAGTATAGCAATTGGTAACTAAATCTACTTTGAAGCAATATATCCTCGATCGTATAATAATCTCAACGGAAGGTTTACTTTGGATGATAATTTTGCGAAGAAACGAGAAAATATAGTATCATATTTTCATGATTCTTATATTTACAATAAATAGAATGCAACACGAATAGTCGAATACGATTCCGAATGACATATTCAACTTTGAATTTCATTTTCGACGTCTAAGTGAAAATTTGATCCTTCTCTTACCTCATGGTAATTTTAAATTATTGACCTAATTCATAATAGAAGGAAAGTTTGACCTCAATACATTTTCCAAAATAAATATTTCCTAAATAGAGTTATATATATTTTCAAATGAGGAGGTCCTTATTTTAGTTAAAATAAGGACCTCCTCATTTCTCCCATTTTTCGATCAAATTTTGATGATCCAAGCCGCTCAATGTGTTCAGAATTTGATTTTAAGGTTACCCACGAGAAATCGGCAAAAAGAATGACCCGGAAGGGCTTGATTTGAGCAGTTTTTATTTGAACCGTTTGATAAAAACATAACAAAAATTGCTTGGATGAAGCCCTTCCCGGTTTTTTTTTTACTGATTTCTCGTGAGTACCCTTAAAATCATGTTCTGAACACATTGAGCAGCTCGGATCATCAAAATTTGATCGGGAAAGGGAGGTCCTTATTTTATTAAAATGAGGTGGTCCTTAGGAGAAGGGGACTCTATATATATAAAAGTATTAATAAGAATACTGGAATGAAGTTGCTTCATTATTGAATCATTAGAAATTCAATTCCTGGTAATTATATTTGTATTCATTCTCAAACATTTCAAACTGTGGGCTACTGGAGGGTTTGTCTGGTCGTTAATTTTAGGATCCTAAAAAAATGGTTGAGATATCCGGTTATGTATAATTAAAAACAAACCCTTAATTTCTCCTATCCTAAGAAAGCAAAAAATAAAATAAAAAAAATACACCGTTATAAATCAATGTGCAATAACACTTGGTTCTCCTTTGTCGGAGACTGGAGTTCGAGCCCCGGCCCATCGTGGGCATTTGTGTTTTTTTTTTTTTTTAACCACACTTTATACATTGCAGGGGTTAGGGGGAGCTAGTAACATTTCACATGTTTCTCAATTATTGTTTATAAACCTATAACTTTTGATTGTGTTAGTTGGGGTTACAAGAGGTTTGTCACTTGGTAAGGGTTTTAGGGTTCATTTTTTTATTACAGAGATTTAGTGATTTAAGCACTTTCATAGGGTACCCTAGGGGTTTTAGACACTTTCATATATAGGGTACCTTAGGATTTTATGCACTTTCATAAGCATATTCGTCCTTATGTTTAATTACAAAATGTGCTTGTCCTTCAGCTTAAAAAAAATATAAATATAAAAATTTTTTGGCTAAGTCTCCAAAAAATGTATAACGAGGATTATGATATAAAGTCTGGTTACTAATAATTTTTTGTGTGGTGATAACTAGTTGTCTGGACACCTCAACTTAATTTATCTTGAGGATCATAAATTCACCGTCCACTAGCGAGAACTCCCACTTGAAACCGGAGCAAATGCCCAACTTAATTTATCTTGAGGATCATAAATTCACCGTCCACTAGCGAGAACTCCCACTTGAAACCGGAGCAAATGCTCAACTTAATTTATCTTGAGGATCATAAATTCACCGTCCACTAGCGAGAACCCCCACTTGAAACCGGAGCAAATGCTATGTATAGACTAGCTCAAGGTTGATTACTACGTACACCACAAGAAGAACTAGACCTTTATAGCCTTACATGCAAGATCATAATTTCGTGGTGATCATAGCCAAGTTTTGTTACATGCCTTAGACCAAAACAAATAACTGATCGAAAAAATCGTACTTATCCCGTCGAGACTCTAAAATAACTGTAACATCTGTTTACTTACGTACTATACTGATTATTCACCAAGATCGCGGGCAGATTCGATATTTTTTAATATTTCTCTCGACAAAAGAATTTTAAAAAAAGTATAAAATAATATGGACGAAAGTTGAAAAATAAGACAGAAAAACAATTACATATTAATAAAATTGTTCAGTTTTTATTTTAATTTGTTTTATTGTATCTTTAGTATTTTCTTATGTTTTAGTCATAACTTTTATGTTCTGTAATTTAGAAGATTGAGACACAAGTTCAAGGTTTCTTGTTCTTTCGTAGAAAGCTACTGCATGAAAGTAGTCATGCATGACGTTAAGGAGAAATCGTGTTTCCAACAGCACGAGTTTGGTTTAAAACAACTAGTACCCCCTCCGTCTTAATTTACTTGTACCTAGTTATATCTTTAAATCGGTAATGAATTTTATATCCAATATGGATCTTGCTTGATAGATCTCGATTAGTTCTATAATACGATGTTTTCAAAATCATATAAAACATTATAAATTACAAAATATAATCAAATGAAAAGTGACAAATGACAATTAAATTAGGACAGAGGGAGTACTAGTTAAAAGTAGTACTCCATTTAACTCAACCTCTTGTGTTCAAAACGCGATCTTACCGTACTAGAAAAACACCCGCGAAAGCCCAAACTTTTGACCAGACTCCCAACCGTCTATGGCGGCGAGTCGTCCTCGAACCCTATTCAAGAAACCGAACACCTACCCTTACGTGGACCTGGAGGCGCTGCCAAGCAGGGGTGCGTGGCAGGAGGTGCCAAGCACATCTCGACCATCCAAAAGTGTTTTAGACGGTCCAGATGTAAACGTACCAAACGGATTTTTAAAAAAAAAAAAAAAGGAAAATGAAAAAGGTGTTTCGATCCGAGCCGTTGATTCCAAGATGAACGGCCGAATTGGCAACTTGGCAGGGTCCCCGCGTCCCCCTTACGTACCTTCTCCACACGCTGCGCAATTTCTCTTTTTCTACTTTATTGAGAATGAATGAGAATATTGTATCATATTTTCATAATTTCTATATTTACTGAGAAATGATAGGAACAAAAAAAATTTATTCCGAAAGTATCCTGAAAAAGAGCAATTAGTAGTTGTGATTCACTTTGATGTGTATGACCCAATTTATGGAGTAGAAAAACGATTCTGATTAACATTTTCCACATTGGATCATATTCTGGACGAAGTGGAAATACAATTCCTCCCTTCTCACATGGTCAGTTTAGATTATTGACTTACTCCATACAAGTCGAAATCGTGGTCCCAAAGCGCAAGTTCAGATTAAAACAATTTGACGTCAAAATCGTGTTCTGGAATTCCGAGTTTAATTCAGCACAACCTCATGTGTTGGAACGCGGAATGCTACCCCGCTCCGTTTCGGATCCGGATATTCTCTTTGAGGATGGTGCGAGGATTTTCATTCAGACCGTTCATTTCGACAATTAATAGTAACTTTTATGGGAAAGAATTTGTTTATAATTTGAATCATTGATTGTCAAGATGAACGGTCTGATTTCTCCTCACACGATCCCTCTCTTTCACCACTTTTCAAAATTCGAACCATCTATAATATTTTTGAACTGTAAAATTGAGAGCAATGAAACAAAATAAAAAGGAAGACAAGAAAAGGGTAGACTTTCTTGTAGTAGAAATCTAGATCACATGACGTGGGTGCGAGTCTTTCAAAAACCTATCTCCGCATCATACTTTTTATATTTTGGATCAATTTACACATTAAAAAATCACTTTATTACTTTAGCTATCTATCTTTAAAATACCTACTGCATCAGGCTTTTTAGTCTCACCCTCTTCTCAATTAAAATACAAATTCCACAGAAAAAAAAGTGAAGTTACCGATAAAAAAAAAGGGAAAAAAAAAGAGTAAACTCCTCCTCTCACTCCTCCCCAGTCACTCTTCCCCCTTTGTCTCTCTTAGGGATGACAATCCCGGCCGCCCCACTTTGCCCTGCCCCAAATAAATTGGGGATTTGGAAATTTTTTGGGGATCGGGTAAGAGATGGGGATAATTTTTTTAAAAAAATGGGGAACGGGTAGGGGATGGGTATGAGTCCATCCCCAACCCATCCCGCTCCGTTTGTGTGTATATATATATAAATAAAATAACGGGGAGGTTCCGGAGACACTTAAAAAAACCCTTAAAAAAATACTTCATAGTTTCCGATCGAATTTTGATGATCCGAGCCGCTCAATGTGATCAGAACGTAATTTTAAGAGTGCCGCGAGAAATCAGCAAAAAAAAAGACCGGGAAGGGCTTCATCCGAACAGTTTTTTATTGAACTTTATTGAACGGTCTAATAAAAAATTGCTCAAATCAAGCCCTTTCCGGTTAGTTTTTTTGCCAGTTTCTTCTGGGCACCCTTAAAATCACGTTCTGAACACATTGAGCAGTTCGGATCATCAAAATTTGATCGGAAACTATGAGATTAAGATTTGGAGTGTTTTTTTGAGGATTTTTTTAAGTGTTCCCGAAACCGCCCCGATAAAATAAATAAGTTATATACATAAATGAAAATTATATAGGAGTACTATATATACATAAGTGAGGAAGAAAGAGAGAAACTAAATCTCACTATCAATTAACATAGAAGTAATTGAATTCACTTACCACGGATATAAGATTAGTAGAAAAAAAAGCTCAAATTGATAGTTCTAGTCAGATAAATATTGTTCACGTCTGATAAATATTGTTCACGTCGGAACTCATGAAATAGCGTCGTGTTGAGAGACTAAGAAACGAAGCTTTAAAGAGCTTTGCGTGTGTTGTTTGTTTTTGGCGTCTTGCTGCAGGAGGGATACCGGATTAAGAATACCAGTTTTGCCTGTGGTTCCAGTTAAATCCCCAATTCCCCACGGGGATCCCCGTTTCCCGTTTGGAGAGAGGATGTAGGGTAAAAATAATTTTCCGGTGGGGATCGAGAAGGAGATGGGGATGAATTTGGATTCGGGGATCGGGAACGGGGATAATGGTATCCACCACTACCCGCCCCATTGCCAACCCTAGGACTCTCTCCATGTACCCACACCCATCCAAAACCACCGCCCCCAAATTCCACAAATCCATTGCTGCCGGTCCGCTCCCTTTCTCTCTCGTCCATCTTCATCTTCTTCAATCACAGTAGAGGAAATGCAGTCATTGCGGCATTGCAGTCACTTAATGGATCTGCGCCCAAATAAAATGGATCCTTCGGCTATGGCGGAGAAACCCTAACCGAAGGCGACGGCGGCCGATTGTCCTCGACCTCCCCTTCCCTTTCGACGCCGACCTCGAGCAGCGGTATCAGGTTTGGGTCTGGTACAGTTGATAGGAGCAATAAAATATTACGGTATATTAGAAACCAAGTGAACAGTGACTCGGTTCTTGTAGTGGGTTACTGTAGCAAAGTTATAAAATCTTCACAATAACGAGCTCATGCGCGAGTCTGGTGCAGCCCTGTTCTTTGAGTTTTGCTCGTTATTGTAGTTTTGAAGGTGAAGAAGCGATCCTAATGTGGATGCCCTAATAAGGCTCCGTTCCAGTACTCAATATAAGTACTTATTTTTTAAGAAGACAATTTCAAGCTCAAAAATAATGTGTTTACGCAAATAATTTTTCTACCAATATGGATCTTGTTTGATAGATCTCATCGAGATCTTTTATACGATACAAAAAAAATCAAAAAATTATTTTTCATTTACATTATTTTTGAGTTTGAAAATATAAAATAAGTACTTATTTTTTAAGAAAGTGTTCTGAAACGGAACCTAACTATAATTTGAGAATGCGATGATGGAGAGTGTGAGCGCACAGTGATTATTGAGTGCGGGTGAGGTTGTTTGATATCACATATTCAGCACTTAAAACTGAAACAATTAAGTAATAAGTGATTAAGTAGGTTTGATAACCACATTTTATATTTCTTAACAGATTAAGTGCCACTTAAAATATAGTGTAAAAATTAATAAAAATTAAGTACCTTTGAGCTACTTAATTCTGACTGAATTCTTATATGCTTGCATTCAACCACCACTACCGTCGTCACTCAACCACCATTACACCACCACCACCACAACTGCCACAACTCCCACTACCACTCTACCACCACCACCACCACCACCACTACTCCACTACCACGCTACCACCACCATCACTTCCCCACCACCACCACTTCCTCACCACCACCACCCACCACTAGTCCACGCCACCACCGCCAACACCACCACCACCATTACTTCGCCACCACTACTACTACCACACCACCCCTACCAAGCCGTCGCCGCCGCCACCACCACTGCACCACCATCATTCCACCATCACTATCACATCATCATCTCTCCACCGCCACCATCCCACCACCACCTTCACCACTACCATTCCATCACCACCACCACCACCACAATCACCAAAATTAAAAAGAATTAGAACTAAAATTAATTCATGAATTTTAATTTAGTGCTTAATATGTTTATCAAACAGTTCTTCAGCTTAAAAAATTCAGCATTCAGCTTTCAGTACTTAACTTTTCAGCTTTCAGTTTCAGTTTTTAATTTTATCAAACAGCCCCTAAGGAAAGAGTATGAGCGCACAGTGATTATTGAGTGCGGGTGACTAAGAAAACAGCCGTGAAAGCTCCAAAGTCCTACCCGGACTAGCCGCGGTCCATGGCGTCGAGTCGTCTTCGAACCCTACTCAAGAAACCGAGCCCACTCTCTTACCTTCTCCGCACCCTCCGCCATTCCTCCTCCTCCTCTTCTTCCCTTTTCCCGCCCGCCCCCAGCCTTAAACCCCGTCAATTCTTCTCCGACGATGCGGCGGAAGGCGGGAGCTCCGTCTACCGTCATGCCCTCAAGTTCCAGCGCCCGTCCACCATCAAGTGGAGAAAAGAGTTGTTCAACTCCGTCAGCTTCATCGGAACAGTTGACCGTCCTCCCAAGCAAGTTAAGTCCGTCGTTGGATTCGGTGCTTACACGTTGATCAACGTCAAAACCTCCCCCGACTCTTACCAGTTTCTCAAGTGAGACACGATTGATCCTCCTCTCTGTGTTCATTGTGTATACGTGCGTGGAATTTTTTGCTGAGTGTGACGGTTGTTTTCTCGATCCAACTGTTTGTTTTGCCTTAACCCAAAAGGGGTTGGCCCAGTGGTTAGGGCTTGCTCCCTAGTCCCTCCTAAGTCAACTTTTTTGGGCTAGTCCTAGAGAGGTTTGCTCTGACTTTAATTGGGATCCGGCAAGTGGCGGTGGGATTGGTCCCCAAAGATTAGAGTCTCAGGTACACGTAAGCAGGCCCGGACACCTGAGTTATAAAAAAAGAGAAATTGTTTGTTTTGCGTTTCACCTCACCTCTTCGTGGCCGTCTCTAGCTTTTTGTCCGTACGGCACCTAGTGTTGGGCTGCTAATAAACAACATGTGAGTAAGATAAGTGTAGCTGAAATGAGAATGTTGAGATGGATGTGTGCATTGAGTGGTAAGACATAGAGTGATAGAATTTGAAACGAGAACATTTGCAGAATGGTAAGGGTAGCACCGATACAAGATAAGATGAGAGAAAATAGATTAAGGTGGTTTGGACATATTTATCATACATCGACCAATGCAGTAATTAGAAAGTGTGATATGGTTACGGTCGAGGGACACACTGAGGGGAGGGGTAGATTGTAATTGACATTAGAGGCCATAGTTTGAAAGGATCTAGCTCTTTTGAATATTATGGAGCACAATGCCTTTGATAGACCTTAAGAGATAAAAAACGGATTTATGTAGCCGATCCCAATTGTTTGGGAATTAAAGCTCTGTTTAGTCTGGTCTCTGGCTTTTAGTCTAACTTTTCTCAAATTTAAGTGAAAGCTTCATTTTCCAGAGTCATTCTGAAATAGAGTAGTTGTAATTTTAGAAGACGCACAACGACCTTTAAAAGTTGAAATAAAGATTTGGGTCTCCGTTGATTGGGGTAAACAAGTAGAACTCAATTTGATATAGGTAGTAGAACTCAATTTGATGTAGGTCTGAGTCAAGGTGAGTAAAGTTTGAGTTTGAATGGAGATATGATTTAGGGCGTGAGATGCTCTTGCATATCTACAGCAAAGTGACAAAGTAGTGAGGGTTTAGAGAGTAGTTTCTGAGTCAACCTCTGCACCATTTTCATCTGACCGCTTTCTTTCTTGTGGATAGTACGCATTGGAAGCACCCTTGTCTTGTAGCATTCCCAAATGCTTTCTGCAGGTTGTGCTGATAAAAAATTAAAAATGGAGTCTGAAAGCTTGACTTCTGCTGCTATTGTTTTAGTCGATATTTACTTGGTCTAGGTTGAACTGATGAAGTCTCGTGCTTTTATGGGGGCATTGTAAGACCTTTCTATTCCCGATTCATAACTTGAAGAACTTAAAAGGGCGCTCACTGCTACCCGTGTATTTAGAATTGGAAACTTGGATATGAGCATGAAGGCTTTGGTTAGGAAAAATGTAAGATAAAGAATAGGAATCTGTGAAGGAAGGGCAAGGCATGCTGTATGTGCAAAGAAAATAAAACATACAAGTTGGGTAGACTATGGGCGTTATCGACTTTGACCATCTTCGTACATTTGATCGGTTTGTCGCCTGGCATGTACACATTTTTTGCTTCATCTAAGTCCATACCGGCATTAATTTTCCTTTGGGTAAATTTAGTACTTTATATAAACATAGTTTTTCTTACCTTTTTTTAGTCAATTATTTTTTTTTCTTTCACTCGAAACTGTTTTCACCCATGATTTTGGTGCTGTGAAAGGCCATTTATATGTTAGACTTGTCAAGGAATGTATGCTACTTGGAAAACTCACATCCTACAATTCGTGCACAGGATTCTCTTGAAGATGTGGGATGAGATGGCCGAAATATCCATCAAGCATCTGAAACCAGGTGATTGTGTTTATGTCTCTGGCCGTTTGCAATTATACGCTAAAATTGATGAGAATGGAAAGCTCAATACATCCTACCAGGTTAGAATGCTATATTGGTGCTACCATTGTTTTCAGTTGTTTAGAGTGTATAACTCCTTTTCGTAAATGTTACAGGGTCTTTCAGTTGTATTTTATCAATCATGATTACCTGAAGTATAGAGATGAATCACTGCAATCGATTATAGCAATGTTCTGTCCACGTAAATAGTGTTTGTTTGTTCTCTGTAGGTAGCAGTGGAGGAAATGAATTATGTTGTGCAATGTGGTCAAGGCCTGAACAATAAGAAATCTGAACCATCAGATTCTGGGGAAGGTATTTTTTGCATCTCTAGTTGATGGAATATATGATGTAATAATTTCCACTCCTACATCTGACAGTCCATTTCAGTGCTTGTGAAATTGTTAGAAGTATAAACTAGTGCAGAATTACGGCTTTAGAGGATCAGGTTATCCTCAAAAACTGCCTGGACAGAGCTTGTATAATTTCTGTTCTTCCAAGTTGACAAATATCTAACATGTGGGGCAAAAGAACTTGTTTTGAGCTTTTGGCTCTTGCTGTGCCGAAAGGATAATCCTTTGGTAGCATTTTTACATTTGTCAAAAGAGAACTATCTTGCTACTTTTAATGTTGAAAAGCAAGCTTGACTATTCGTAACCTCAGTTTATTTCAGTTGGTCTAGGTTTCAAAAAGCAGTCTGCTTCTGCATAGATTGGACTTTCATCTAGACATGTGAAAGGCTCCTCTCTAAGTATCATTCATTTTCTTCCTTTTTTTCTTTATCACATTCTTTTTTTATGTTTGAATGTACATTTTTTTCTTCTCATGCTTATCTTTATTCATACCTCGGGTTCAGGTGAAACTGGTTTGGAAAAATACAAGGAACGCCTACACTTGTGGCAAGTTTTCTTTACCAATCCATCTGGGTGGCTGGATTACAGAAGACGAAAGTCAAAACCAAATCATCCAGATTTTAAGAACAAAGATACCGGGGAAGCGCTTTGGATCAGTCACTACGATCCTCCATGGATTAAGAGACAACTCCAACTGTACGATTCTAGATTGGCAGAACAACGAGGCCTCAGGGATTACCCAAGTTCACTCTCTAGTTTGTCACCGATGGTTTATGATGACTAGGAAGAAATTTGCAATCTTTGAAAAGAAGAACATTGTGGATTGGAGCTTTAGTCTGCAAAATTGCAATGAACACTGCCCATTTCTTCTTGTTGATTCCAAGACAAAAGTGTTGGGGATCTTGTTCTACAGACGACTATGAAAGGACTAAAAGTGACATCAATGACAGATCCAGATACTTTGGGGAACTTCGTTTGTTCCCATGTGCGAATACAGTAGCTGTGCAGATTTTATTTGATAGATGGAACTACACTATACTTCACACGGTATAATTTGGAAATCGTAGTAGGGGACGATGATTCACGATAAGTGGTGATGTACATGCAATTTTGTTTTCTTAATGGGAAGGAATATATAGTGGACGAGAAATAAGGGTGATTTTGCCACCTCTTTTGGTGAAGTTTTACCTTTCAATACTCTTTTATCTGTGGTGTGTGCATTTCTATTTTTCTTTTTCAGCCTTTATCTTTGTGACATTACCCTCTGGAGCACTATTATCATCCGAAGCACGCTAGTCTTGAATGCTTGTCAATGCCGCTCCTTTTGCACGAACGGTTGTGTTCTTATTATCCTTCTGTCCTGTCCTATGCGAATGTGAAATGAGGACGGGTTTTGACCGTAACCTTGTGGTACTTCTTAGCCTTTAATGGCAGATACACGTTCAGGTTCAGGACGTTGAGCTGCTGGTTTCCTGGTCTCTCCACCATTTTTCTGGTGACTTTACAAGGCCCAACCTATATACTTGTATGTGTATATTTGTCCAGGTAAGTGCACATAAACAAAAGGCACAATATTGAACTGGGATTCCCACCATTTCCTTCGGTTGTTTTCCCCATTTGCTTGATGTATTGTGATTTCTCAATCGCCCTTTTAGACGTTCAAAACATTAAAAAGCGCCCTTTTGATACGATT